>NW_021939632.1:7591730-8066614 GCF_001715985.3 Manacus vitellinus | reverse complement strand
GCGCCGACGGGGAGAAGGATCCCCGTGCGCAGGTCCGGGCGGAAGTGACGCGCAGGGCCGGGCGGAAGTGACCTGCAGGTCCGGGCCGGGGTGGGTCCCGCTGTCCCCCTTGGAGACACCCCCTGCACGGGAGTTCCCCTGAACAAGAGGGGCGAGCGCTCCCTGGAACAGATTTCTGGAGAGGTTGTGGAGTCTTCCTCACTGGCCCTACACAAGAACCGTCTGGACGCAGTCCTGTGCCCTGTGCTCTGGGATGACCCTGCTTGAGCAGTGAGGTCGGACCAGATGATGCCCCGTGGTCCGTTCTGTGACACTGTGGAACCCAATGCGAGAGCCAAGCGGTATATGAGCCATGAGCCCCAGCACTGCCGGAGGGAGATGGAGCGCGGGGGCTCAGAGTCCTGGGCTTCCACCCAGGGAGGTCCCACCAGGATAGGAGATACATTCACTGACTTCGTTTTTAAAGAGAAAGTAGTAGATAGATGTCAGAATAAAAACAGGAACAGAAAACCTGACTGCAACTGCAGAAAGATGATGATGATGATTTATCAGTGAGGACAAATTCTCATCTTGGAACATACTAGCCCTAAACCAAGAGGTTTCAAGCTAACCTGACCTGATGGAACCAAGGCAACTTCCTAATTTCCTCAGGGTTATCTCCTGTTGAGACAACCAGCCCTGAAAGCCTTTGTGTGTCGATGCAGAGGTGGCTCTCAGCACCCAGACAGTACCCCTAGGTGTTTGGGGAACTGGAGGCATCTCCACCACCAGCACCAAAATGTGGTGTCAGCAAAATGTACCAATGCCAGTGAGCTGCAATGCTAATATGAGGATTAGCAACCCATTAACCTCCATTAAGAAATGTAATTAGTTAGCCCAAGAGCTTTTTAATGTAAGATCCAGCTACAGCTCATCCCCTCCTGCCAGGAAAGAGCCAGAGCTTCCCAGTCCACCTGGAGAAACCATCTCCAGGTGCTTTTTGCAGGTGCTTTTCCTCCCTTCCTGACAGCTCCATACCCACCCTGGCTGCCTTGATCCATGACAGCCCTCCTCTTCACTTGCAGTCTATTTAGTTAGTAAGGAATTAATGAATCAAGTGTACCCTGCCACTGTGTTAGTCTTTCCCTGGCTGGGGACTGTACTTTCAGAGATGCTCACAGACAGATGCTGCATCCCCTCTTGGCTCTTGCTTTGAGGGTTTGAACACTCATAGTTTTAATTTTCATGCCGGGCTCCCCATTCCCTGATCATCCCTGTAAGCTCTTCTCCTGGGAGCTGGTAGGCCAGAGCCATGTTCCAGATGAGGGCTCAGCAGGGCTTTAGGCAACGGTATTTATATCTCCCTGTGTTGAGTCAAAATCTCATTTGATATATCCTAGGAATATATTTGCCCTTTTCAGATCCTCATCATAATGATGACTCACAGGATACAGCTTTGATACCGACGTATTAGAAGATTAAAAAAAAAAGGGAGGGGGGAAGAAAGTAAAAAGTTCCTTTGGCTGCTTAGGGATGATATGGTTAAAAAAACATAAAGTGTCAGCCAACACATCCAGGACAGAGAATCTACTGCTATTCTCCGGTCTGTATCTACAGAGTTAAAAGTTAAAAGTTAAAAGTTTTCTGTGAGAGTATAGTGCATGGTCATACCCTTCATCTACCAGTGTTACAGACAGCTCTAGCAACAACTAAACCCAGCCCCCTCGGATGACAGCCATTCCCAGCACTGCCAGAGTAAACACAGTTTCCAAGTGACTGAGAAGATAATGGATGCAGACAGGCCAGCTTGGCTTTACTTTGATAGTCCACTGCCTTGAACTCTTCAGCACATGAAGATGGCCAGCCTGGGACAGGTAGGAGATTTAGTTTGAACTGCTCCAGCTTATTGTTCAGGTATTTTTACCTGTTGTTCCTGGTTTGGCATCCTTCTTGAAAACGCACCTTTCTCCAGTGTGGGTGGGAGCACTGACGCAGATGTACAAGCAGGCGTCCAGCCACAGCAAGATGCTCCAAGGTCCAGTAAGATGGGTCCTTCCCTTTCCTCTGCTGGGCTTTAGATAATGCCAAAAAGCTGTGTCATCTTCAATGGGCAGGTGCAAGAGTCCCCAAGAGTGCTGCATGTTCCCAAGTCTGCCTGTGGGTCTGTCAGCCTGCACATTACCTTGTACAAGGTCTCTTCAGCAAGCCTTGGAGATCCTGTCTGAGCCTGCTGGCAGCTGCCCAGCCACCTCCTCACCATATTAATGATGAACTAATGGTGCAGTTGGGATAAGGCTTGCACAGTCTCTCCAATTCCTTGAAGTAATCACTAAAAGCACTTGCCTGCAAGATTCTTCTCCCCTTTTTCATCTAGTAAGGATAAAGCGAATCTCAAGTGTACTTCAAAAAAACCTCTGTATCTCTGCAGCAAACCAGCTGAGATTTTATGAGTCCTAGCAAAGGAAGAGTACACCTAGCATTCCTCTAACAGGCTGGGATTTATCAACATATGGACAAGATAAATAGAGTTCATGAGAAGCAGAATTCTCCAAGGGTACTTACAGCGTATTTCAGAAAAATACTGTTTTGAAATAGTTGTAGCTTTACAAAGAGGAAAAGAACTACTCCTATAGGAGAAAACAATATGGGTATACAAATAATGTCTTCCATATTTTTTTTTCAGTCAGCAGACAGCAGCATTTCTCACCCCTTACTCACAACAACCCACTTTGCAAGTAGAAAGATCACTTGTCTTACAGACAGATTGAATACTCTGTGTTCAAGATGACAGGCATTTAAAAATGGCAGAAAGTATCTTTATTTCCTGGCCAGCTGTTGAAGCAAGAGCAATGATGTTTAGCTCTCAGTCTCAAACCCAGAGATAAAGCATTTCCTCCAGTAGCCCAGTCACACAACCCTCACTGCTGCTCTCACACCCCAAAGCACCTTCTGCAGTCATGAATGAAAAGCAATTCTCCACCCAGCACAACTGCATACGCAGCCTGTGGGGCATTTCCATGACGACAATTGCTGCAAATGGAATAATCAAACTCTTCAATGCAGGAAAAAATATCTACTATTACCAGGTTGATCTTGCAGCACAAAGATTCTTCTCCTCTGCCATGGAAGAGAGATCTTTTTGTCAGTGTCTGGTATCTGCACAGAGCCAAGCATGCCACCTGCACAGCATATTAGCTCCCGGCCTCCAGGAGCTAAGTGTAAGCCTTCAGTTTGCTTTTCCCCCATACTGCTCTAGAGATTATGGCTGTAAAACATAGATAACTGATACATTTGTGAAATTATATCTTTTCCTGTACTCCCTGGTCACATTGGCTTAACACTAGCCCATTTCCAAGTATCTTCTAGGACTAAGAGCAGAAGTATGAAAGACATTAATCTGGGGATCATGCTACACCACCCTGGCAATAATACACAAAAAAAAAACCAAAACTATGCAAAGATGCCTAAGAATACTAGTTGTGATAAACAAAGCCACTTGCTTTTACATCAAGCCCACATCAAAAGTGGCCTCTAGAGTTTTTGCAGAGGCATCACCTCTGTGAAGTGGAATCAGGCCATGCCCAAGGGACAGCAACTGTGTCACAAGTTCCTGAAAGGAACCAAAGACCAGGTTTGCTCAGGTGCCATTGAGGCTGGGAGGTCAGGCATCCCAGTTCACAGGGCTGAGAGCATGGTAGAGACTATCACAGATCAAAAAAAGGCATTTTAATCACTGCATCAAACAACAGTGCTGCTTTTGGCATTCTTAGTGTAACCTGCACAGAGCTGTAATGGGAGCAAATAACAGGTCCCAGGATACCAGCCTAAACATCTTATGGAAGTAACTCTTGATTCACCTATAAGCAAAGTATCATGGGAGTTTCCCATTTGAAAGTTGATGTGTTTTAGAAAGCACAAAAAGGACATATCTTTCAGACATTGTAAGTACTTTTAAGAAAATGTTAATATTTCCACTGCATCACATACTTCTCAAGCTTAAGGTCCAAATGGGAGATGAAATGCTAAAACAGAAAAAGTATCAAAAGCTTGGGAACCACAATTTAAGAAAAACTTTTTATTTAAACAGTTTAGTCCAGAATCAGTGTCTTACAAAACAAGAGCAAAACTCTGCACATGTCCCCCTCTCCTCACTCACCTGTAGAAATTAGTCTTGAGTCTTGAAGAAAACACACACCCCCTCCCTGAGAAGCCAGACTTAATCCCTGGCAGTTAGCACAAGCTTTATTCTCTACTGACACAAGAAGCACACGCCATGGAGCAGCTCTTAAGATTCAGCAGATGAGGTCAGAGATGAGAGTGCTCAGGCAGATGTGCCTATCAGGCAATGCACACTTCCTGGCATACAGTTATACTGCTTAGTTTCAAGGTACCGACTGCTCTTTTCCCTTGTCTTTCCCACATCCACAAAACATCAAAATCTGTCTGGATCTTTTTTTCCTCATGGCCAAATGGAATATCAGAAAGCCAGTTTGTGAGCGACCCAAGTAGGAACTAAGTTTGCCAGTGAACCAACTCATATAAACACAGGCTAGAACTCTTGGAGATGGAAGACTGATTATTAAAAGCACTCTACAGCTCCTGAGGAGTTGGTTTTCACAACAGTTCTGCCTTGTGGACAGACAACTGTTACCTGCTTTTTAAGCCAAACAACTGTGGAAGCCAACATGCTGAAACACAGCAGCATGCTACTTGCCCATGGCCATTCAGTCATCAGCAAACCCGAACTGCAAAACCTGCAGGCTGCCAGGTGTGCACTGCACATCTGTCAGACTGCCTTCTCATTGTTTGAGATGAAACATGCTAGAGATACAGAAAACTTAAGTCTTTTATTTTTGAAAACTGAATAATAAAACTTGATTGTTTTATTCTTTTTTTAATTAAGAAAGATCTCTTAGTTGCCATCTCTTTTGCTGTCACCATTACACTTAAAAAAACTCCTCAATACGCCGCTTTTTTTTGGGACTCACTGAACATGTTTTTGCTTCTTTATCTTGCAAGACACTGTCAGAGTCAAACTCACAGCCAGCATCAGCTGCCTCCAAAAGCAAAGCATCATCAGCATCATCTCTGCTCTCAGAGAAGGTCCTCTGGAAAAGGTCATAGATGGTCTGCTGCTTTGGATCAGGCTGAGAAAACAGAACAGACAGAGTCTGCATGGATTGTCATATAAAACCTAGTGAGCAACAATCACAGGATGCTCCCCCCGAGACAGTGCATTTTTGTGTACAGATCATACTATGTATGATACACACACACTTATATCTCATACATATATATACACTCAAAGACATACAAATAATATGGAGGCTAACACATCTTGCAAGCAGCAGGTTTGGAACATCTCTATGGAGGGTCTAAGTCAAGACATGGATCTTTGGAGGTGCTGGAGAATCTGGTCCATGGCATTAAAGGCAGAACAGGTGTAAGGTCAGCCTGCCAATCTAGATTACACAAGACAAAACCTGTTCAGCCTCTCCCAGGGACCACCAATATTCTTTCAGGTCAATTACCTTAGGACAGTAATTAGTGGACTCAGCTGTTTCAGAGAAATTGGTTTCTGAAAGACCAGCTTCGCCCAGCACTTTGATCTTCTCTTGAATCATTGGCCTAGGAGAGATAAATGGATTATTATTGAAAGGAAATAAGCATCATCAAGGACACTGTCCTTTACTATGTGTAGATGAAAAAACGATATAACCAGGTATAAAGATGTTTTTTTCTACCAATGCCTGTTGGTTCCTTAACCTGTCCTGCTCCTGTTTATGATGACTGTATGCTGTCTTGGGGTATCAGTCAATCCAGTTTAAACAAGTATCAATCAATTATCTAAGTAATAAGAAGAGGATTTAGGGCTATAAATATTTGGAGAACACACATATCCAACAGGGAAAGTAGTTGACTAAGGCAACACCAATGGTATGAAGCCAGAACAAGAAGATGCAGCTAAAGGGACTCTCAATAGCCTGTGTGTTCAGTCTCCAAGGCAAGCAGTGGTAATCCCCAGCAACAGACACATCAGCATTTCAAGGATAACTCCCAATGTACAGCAGGAGGAAGAATCCATCACTGGCCCAAGAGGCAGAGAGGTCCCAGCTGCACCTGCAGACCAGACACTTTGAAAGGCACAAAGGCCATGGCACAATTAATGCATTAACCAAATAGCCCTGTCGTCTTGATCTTTTTCTCATCTTTAAAAAGAATGCCACTGTCCTTTCAAGAGCCATATTTCCTTCCCATTAAGCACTAATGACTGCACAGACAGCATTTCACAAATAAAGGCAGAATTACTGTCATTAACTTTCCATGAAATTTAGGCAATGCATCAGTTTCCAGATCCCTGCATTGTAGGGTTATAATTATTTGCCATCATGATATTCTGGGAACTGCACAAGTTCACTGAGTTCATTTGTTTCTTTAAACAAGGTAATAAAGATGTAATTTTGGACTTTAAATGAACCAGCTGGTGGATAATTTCTTTTCATCGTTTGCAGGTCAGTTCCCTTGCAGCACTGAAGACTCCTCAGATCCTCCCCACCCCCAGATGTCAGCTTCCCCAGCCCTAAGGACTTGTGTCCACTGATGACCCTCACAGCAGCCAAAAGACTCATACCACAACTATCCAGAGGTGGGTCAGTGGCACTTTTTTAATCCATCTGAAGGACTCACTGAAGAGCAAGAGGACAGCAACAGTACAGTCCTCCTTCACAGCTCCCTGTCTAAGCACTCAGAAGCCAGGTTGCTCCTCAGACTGAATTTACAATACACTGAACCATCTCCACTGTCTGCTGACTTTGCTTGAAAATACTCAGCATTTTACAGTACCCTAGCATAGGAATGTTATCTAAGACAACTCCTTCTCCTTATACAGAGGCTGTAATGGTTTTAGATGCATCACCTCCTCCAGAATTTCTCTTAAGGGCCTTTTCTTTGTCAGGTAACTACTTTTATTCCTTCTGCTTGTCAGCCACTTAGTCATGTCCACTGCAACCAGGCCACGTCTCCAGCTCACAGCAGATCCAACTGGCACTTTTTGCTCCTCCCCTCACAGGCTGTGGAAATCAGCACTAACATTAAGCACCTCAGATCACATATGTGACAAACAGTGGAGAGCAGGTGGCAGGAGAACCAAAGCGTCTTTCTCTCTTACCATAAGTAGTCATCTGCTGTGCCTCTAGCCACCAGGTAGTGAACATTAACGGAGCTGGTCTGTCCAATTCGATGTGCCCGATCTTCTGCTTGGATCAAAATCTTAACGTAAAAACATGACAAATACAAAGTGAGAACTGCAGCATCTAAGAAATAGTGTAAGCACCAGGGAATGGAAGATCTCACTTCTTGTGCTTAGCAACTGTTTCTTATCTGGATCCTGTTAACACCTGTATCCTCAAACAAGGACTAAGCCAAGAAGTAATCTGGTACACCAGGTTCCCAGCATCTTTCAAAAGAAGAGGGTCAGCATTGATGATGGACCCTTTCAGATCTTGGTTTGGCGAGCTGTTAAGAGCTCTGTCAAATTAAGAAACAGGAGCATGTTTCCTTTTCATGCTATCTTCTCCAAGCCAGCAAGCTGTGTAACCAGATTCACTGGTTCAAGCCCAGGCACCTGAGGTTGCAGAGATAGGAGACATCAGAGAAAGCAAGAGAAAAACCCTAGAGAAAGTCCCCTGCCCATTATATCTCCTAATCAGCAACATTTCTGCTCTCCAGGGAGCATCCAACCCCTGTCCCCTCCAGGACACTTACCCCTGGGTTCCAGAAGAGCTCTGCAAACACCACCAGGTCTGCAGCAGACAACGTAAGGCCCATGTTTGCAGCAGTGAGGGAAAGGACAGCCACAACCTGCTTCTCTGAGAACTGGAACTTTTGGCACAGAGACTGCCGCTCGACTGAAGGTGTGGAGCCGTCGATGCGAATGTACTCAACATGCTGTGAAAAGGCACAAGGTACTGTTTAGAGACCTTCTGTCCCCTTTCCCATATACTCCTTCCATGTCTTAGTGGATACCATTTACCTTCCCCATAGCAGAATCAGAAAAGTAAAAAGGCAACAGTTAGATTTTTAAGACCTTTCCTAATCTTTCAGGCAGAAGCACTGTAGCTCAGTATACAACATACCTCCCCCACTGTCCAGTGTGTGACTTGCTCCCATGCCCATTCTTCTCCCAGAGTCCAGCAAAATAGGAAGGACAGCAACAAGCTCGGGTACAGTGCAAAGGCAACTAGCTTAATACAAAGCTAACCACTGTCTCTGTGCTGAAGTTACAGCTGGTACAACCTCCCCAGCCTCCCTAAGTATTCCCCCATCTGCAGTGGGAGGAGATGTGAAGACATCTCAGTTGCTCTGTGGCAGGCTCAGGACAGGCATGGCAAACCTGTGTGATGCAGGGCCATAACTCTTCAGTGTCCAGTGCTGTCATAGAGCAAAGTCACCACTGCCACTGTGGTTTACAGGTTGGAATATTATCTTAAACCATTCTTCGCACTGCCCCAGCAGGACCCACAACTCTTTAGGAGCATCCATGGAAGTCTCAAATGAAAAATTAGCCAAACAACTTTGGAGTCAAGAAAGATGATTTGCAGGTCTGCTGAGTCTCCCTAAAGTGTTCCAGTTCAAAAACATAAGAGTACCACAGAGGTAAAGGCAGGCAGCCATAGTGGGCTTGGGTTGTTGCATTCTGCCTCTGAGGAAAGCCTGGAGGACAAAGCAGAGACTGCCACACAGGGTAATAGTCCTCCAGGAATTCACAAGGTCCAGGGAAGATGATGGAGATTAAAGAACATTAATACAAAGTGCATTCTGTGAGGCATTCACCCTGACAGCTCAGCTCCCTTGGTGAAGGGCACATTCAGAAGCACAGCAAGTAGAAATTATCTCTACCACTAACTTTCATAAACTATCTGACCAGCCATAACTCCAGGGAGCTCTTAAACTGCTCTGAGGCTGGAACAGTGACAAAGTTAAGGCAACTCAGTCAGTCACTTACTTTCTTCTCCAGCTCTGCAACAACTGCATCCAGCATTATCTTGTGATGAGCAAACACCAGGAATTTATTATTCCCACTTTCCAGTAATTCCAGGATGTATTCTCTACATGGAAGAGGAAAAGTATGAAAACCCTATAAAATTATGTGCTGAGACAATACAGACTTGGCTCTTGGAAGACACTGCTCATCTACACACAGGCACTAGGAAACTGGCTAGCATAAAGAAAGCTGCAGTAAAGTGCAAGTAGCAAGTCAAATCTCCTATAGATTAAAAATGACATTGAAGGAAAATTCACTCATTTTTTGATCACCACACCTGAACAGCTGCCTACATTTATACTTGGGGACTAATGAAAATTAGTTTATTATATCCTACTTGAAACATGACATCCCAGACCAATCAACTGAAGGTCATCTACACTTAATGACAATCTCACCCATCCGTATTTCTAACTTTTAAACAATCACAATACAGTAAAATATGCTGTATGCAATTACACTTTCTGCATTTAGTTAGGATTGTTTTTATTTTAGAAGAAAAGATCTCTAAACACATAGATCAGAATATCCTAAAAGTACCCTTCTCGCAAGGGTTCACATTGACAATTTACTCCAGTTTAACAATCTAAATACATCAGCTATTTCTAGGAGTTATCCATATGCATGCAGGCTAATGGCCAATGAAAGGCAACAAGTCTCCTTTTAAATGCAGTTAAGAGGTGTTAATTAAATGAAAACATCTGGCTTTTCCCATGGACTAATAGCAAAGCTACAGAACCCATGTAGTAACCTGTGTTACAATCAGGTCAGCTGGAGCCTATACAGATGACACAAATGTCATCTTTTCTTTGGAATAGCAAAATTGTTACAAAGATCAGGAATACCAAGTTCTTTGCTAAATACAACATAACTTAGGTCAGCAGCAACTGTCGGAAAACACTAGGCAGGATTTCCAGTGCTGTATTAAGATTTATCAGTTCTTTGCAGACAACCCCCAGGGTTCATGATGTTCAGATCCCAGTTAATGAGAGTATCATTTAACAAAGAAATCTGGGAGGGAAGTGGGACTGCTGGATTTTAAAACAAACATCAAAGCAAACATTCAGTGCAGTAAGCAGGTGCCAACCAACACATCACAATTATTTTAATACCTCATTCCCACATTCCATTTAACAAATGGCAAGTCATTTCAATGGAAGCAATGGAAGACCTGTCTACAAGGGTAAAATATAGGAAGTGCTGATGATCATAGGACAGTACCATTTCTTAGATGGTACTGTACCTTAGCAGCTTATAGTAAGTGATATTTTAAATGCTCCTAAACCCTAGAAAAAAAATGGACAAGTTCCTACCAGAGAGTCAAGTAAACAACACTTCATGGTTTTATATTCAGTTCATATTTGCAACTGAAATAAAAACAAGAAAGTCTTCCAACTGCTCACTAACATAAAAGGAAGAAACTCTTCTACAGAAATGAGCACTGGGACACTGAAGTGCAGTTCTGTGCCAAACAGGCAAATTTTGCAACAAGGTCTGAGACTGTGAAATCACACAGTGCACATCAGCTGGTCCTTACATTTAGAGAGCTGTGGAAAGTAAACTGTTTTCATGTTATTATTATACTGCTTATTAGAAAGTTACGCTAAATGACCTAAAGCAACTCCTTTGCAGCCCCAGCAGAAAGGCTAAGGATGAATGGGCATAGAAAGTCACGGAAGGAAATTACTCCTAGGGAAGAGAGTTAAAAGCACACCTATGGTACAGAACTCGCTACTGAGGTCCCATGGGAGCCCTGTGGAACAGCCAAGAATTTCCGTAGGGGCTGTGAGATTCCTCGAGCACATTCCAACTAAAGTTCAGTCTATCTCAGAAGCTTTTTGATTCAGGGTTCCTGCTGCAGCAGGACTGCAGCATTTGTTTCCTCAAATTCTGTTGGTACTTGTAAGTTTCATTGTTCCCTCCCTCCTTAAACTGTAATAGGGTCCGGATCAGGGAACTTGGTCCAAGTCCCAAACACCAAGTAATTTTAGATGGTTCAAATGACAGTTTAGATCCATATCTGGAATGAAATTAGAAGACTTATTCAGCCTAGGAACTCTGAGAGGAGAAAACGTTTAGTGCATTGTAATTAACATCAATTTTTTCTAGGCTGACTTCAGGCTATGCTTCATGTCCCTGCACTGTTATCTCTAAGGCACTGTTTCCTGCTCTCAGCAGACAAACACATTTCACAAGGCAGGAATGGAGCAGTGACACACATCTTACATGACTGAGCGGATTTTAGCTTCTGCCGTTCTGCTGAAGAAGACAAGAAGAGCTTCCTTCTCCTGTTGTTTCTGTAAAGAGAAAGACAAATGAATCTGAGTCTCAAAAATGCCTTTTCTCCTTCTTGCTCACAGATCTGGGATATCTGCTGCTGCCAATAAACACTTTGCTAGGAAAAAAACAACATAAAATGCACAACAATAGAAGCCTGGAGGGGGAAGTCTCCTACTCACCTCTGGGTATGGCAGATACTCACACATTCCTGACACCTCCCTTTCTACCTCCTACTCAACTCCTACAAGTTGGATGACAAGTATATCACAAATGCAGCTTTAGTTGAGAAACAGCAAGGAAAATCTCCCAAGTTCTCACAGAATTGTATTAGCAACTTAGGAGCCTAGAACATGCATTTACCATCCATACATGGAAAACAAATGAGAAGTAAAAAACACACTCTTCACATTTTTGGCTACTGCTCTGTTCACAACACAGCTTAAACAAGGCTGTGTTTTGATAGGCTGAATGAGATTACAGGGCTAGACAGAAGAGTAAGTACAGAGGCAAGAGGTCTGAAAGACAATTAGAAATTATTAACACGAGAGAAAAAAAAGAGAGGAAATGGTATTTCACACAAAGGGACAAAGCAGACCACTTACATCAAAAGCAAAACAAGATGAGCCGTTTTGATTGTGCTGTACATTCACTTGAAACTGTGCCTTCACATAAGGTGTGGCTCTGATCTTTGGAACTCAGGTACTGTTTTTAGCTGAATTTTAGCTGGTTTTACTGTTTTTGAATAAAGGTACCTGAAATAGCAATGGCTCATCACGAAAATAGTTTCTGACTTACACTTTTATATCCTTTGGCCATCCTCTTTGCTTCAGCTTCCAAGACAGCTTTGGTCTTTGCATTAATGCCTTCAGGAGCCACTACAACCATTTTGCGTTGCTTTGCTGGAAGCTGGGAAAGCACATCTGATTTCAGACGTCGGATCATGATGGACTCTTCCAGCAAAATTTTCAGTTCAGTTAAGTTGGATGATCCAGAGTAGTCCCAACCCCACGGCATCTGGGAAAGATCAAAGCAGTTATCAACGTCAAACTTACAAGAGACTGGTCTGCAGGCAATCCAAAAGCAGAATAAATGTCCCAAGAAACTGGATAAGGTAAGAACTTAAGGGTCAGGAGGAAGAGACATTTGATAAAAATGGCAGTAAGATAGAAACATACAAACTAATCCACCCAAGGTGAAAAGGTTACTTACAAATTCCCCTATCTACAAGTGCTCAGGGAGGTGCAGGGAAGAGGACTATGCAGAAAGGTGGCAGGGATCCCTACTGCAGCACTACGCCCCAGTATTCATCCTCACACAGCAAGGTGCTGCTCTCCACTTGCAGGTTTGAGCAGGCCAAGAGGACTCAATGCAGTTCTGTGCATGCACATTTACCTCAGCTTTAAGCAGAGAGAGACAGAAAAATCTTCTCTAACAGCATGAGGACAAACATCCTTAACCAAGATGCCTTCACAGAGTTGTTACACTTGTCTGTGCCAGGTCAAAATTGCCTGTATTCCACTATGACCTGACTCTTGATCCACTTCCTGACATACTCTGTTTCTGCCATTACATGTTTGGTTCAAACTCAAGCAAACCATAAATAAACTGTGGCCCAAAATACATCACTCCAAACACTGTCTCTTCAAAGTATCATCATTTCAAAGCTCCTCTGAACACGCCCTTCATTTACTCCTTGAACGCTCCCCTCTGAACCCTATCCTCTAAGATCCTGTCTGCAGGCAATACACATCTGTTCAATTAATCTCAGCTCATCACTTCTCCTACTTGTAATTCCACAGCCTATCATTTGTTCTCTGAGAAAGAACAACTAAGCTGACACACAGTGGCATCAAAATTGGTACATTCCCCAAAAGAAGCATCTGTAAACAACTTTCTTTTGGAGAAGAGACCCATAAGGTTTTAATGCTGAAGCAAAGGCAAAAGAAAAACCTTCCTTCTGAAATTTCACAAATAAGGGCAGGAAATACAGCTACGGTAATACTAAAAAACAAGGTGGGGAGGGAGGTGAAATCTTCCTCACAGCTCTAATTCCAAGTCATATTGGCAGCGTCCAAAAATACAACCTCTGGTCTTGGAATAACAATCCAAAGTAAACCACTGCATATGGATGCAAATTCGCTCCTGAAATGCATACAATGGAGGTGTGGGGAGCCTCAGCACCAACCCCTTTGATCTACTGCTCTACTCTTATTGTGCCACATTATTTGCTAAAATAGATTTAACCTTAAAGATCTATATCTCTTTTATTTGTCTTCCCCAAGAGAAACCTGCTGCAACATAGAAATGGAAGTAAAATAGAAAAAAGCTCTAAAGTATTCACTGCACCCTCCATCCTCTCACAGAATGCATGAGACAAAAAACAAATCATACTAACCATGGGGTTAGTCACATTTCTGACTGTATTAGAGGTGGTGCTTTGATGAAACAGGGATGAGAACATGCTGTGGGACAGGAAGAGGAGCAATTGAACAGCTTATAGGCAAGTAAGACCTCTTTGATATCTGGAAGTGAACATTCCTACTTCAGGTTGAGATAAAACAGGACAATCTGCAGTTCTATTGCCATGTTGTACTGATGTGAACCATTAACTGACTTCAGATTCTGGAACTTATGGCCACCATTAAAACTCATTTGACTTAATCTATTCCTACATAATTATGGTACCATCTGATTAGCTACAGTTGGTTCATTAAAGCAAGAAACAATTCAAACCCCAGACACAAAGCCATTTTAAATCTTGTAGAATTAAAACTTTGGCTCTGACAACAGCACACTGGTGTACAGCTAGAGGTAATAAGCCCACCTGGATCTCAGCCAACCCCTCAAAAAGCCAACATGGGTATCACTGCTCTGCTTCCCTGAAACTAGAAATGCAAGATACATCCCTCAGGTCTGTGAAGAGCCAGCTCAAGTCTAGCTGGGCTTATTAGCTTTAGGCACTCTGCAGGAAAGCTGACATTGCTAAGCCACAGTCTTTGTGCTCCCTTTCTGCATTACTTCAGGCTGCATGGGCCCAGCAGAGCAGCTGTACAGAACGAAGGAGGAACCGCTGGGCTGTGCCCAGCCCTCTAAGCCCACTGCCCACACTGCTCAGTGCACTGGTAGCTACATTGTAGAGATAACTCAGATTAGGCTACTCAGCAAGACCTACTGCGGGGTCTGGACTCTCCTCAGGCTGCCTCATTCTACTTATGGAGCCCATGTTTGTCCACTTTCCACTTCCATAACATGCAAGTAACACATATGCTTTGTGTCCATGTAGCCCAATTCATTTCAGAAGAGCAACATCATCATCAGAGAAAGAACAAGGCACACAGAGAGCCAATATACCATCTACTGAGATATTAAAAAGCTCATACAGGCAGAATGCCTACAGTACATTCAGATTATATATTTCTTTCATCGTGCTGGAACAAGTTGCAAACAAGGAAACATGCTAGCTCTGTGCTGCACCTAGTGATAAAAAGATAATTATTTTTGGAATTATTAGAATTAAATGTAGTATACCCTATTGTGGAAAAGAAAAGAGAAAAAAAGAGGGACATTTATTTTGCCAAAATACACATCTGGCTTTGATCCATAACATTCCAGAACACATGCTTCCAACTGTGATTTTCTTACCAAACTGTTACAGCATCTTACATGAGTCAGTAAACTTATTACAGTGTTAGCAGAAGCTGCCAAACTCTTACAAATTCAGAGCATGTGCTCAGATAGAAATTATTTAATATTTGCCAACATCACCCAGTTCGAAAAATGAATTCACAGCATGTATTTTGGGAAACAGACTTGAGATAGTTTGTAAATAACAGGTAACATTTCACTTGTATTTTTAAGAATACAGATGCTGGGAGGTTGAATTACAAACTTTAATATCTTTTCTAATAAAATCTGCCAGATATTTGTAATTTTCTGTCATAAAATCTACTATCTTGAAACAGAAACTAGTCAGGCTTTAGTTTTAGGTTGAATGGTTCGGGTTCGCCAATTTTTCTTTAATCTTATAATGCAATCAGATTTATTATTAATACCAAAACATTTTTACATAGCACCTTTCATCCTGACAGATCTTCAAAAGCCTTGCAAAACCTCTCTGGTTCTGTTCAATTCCATCTCCACTCATAAAGCTGCTATTTTCAGGACAGAAAGAAGGACATATTTAAGTAATGACAGCAGAAATACCACAACAATTCTACAGAGAGGATGTAACTCCTAACACAGTTTCAGGGTAGAGCTGCAAAAAGGAACATGAGGGACAGTCTACAGTCATGAAAGAACAACTACAATCATCAAAACACCTTTTAAATTTATTCATTGCTGAGTGGATCTATGGCAATCAAATATTCAGCAGTCCCATTTTTTCCTCTAATACTATCCACATCTCTTCATTTCCACAAGCCCCACTTCTCCAAATAACCAAATTCTTTCAAGGTTCACTCTATCACTGACATATACTGCAGCAAAAAATCCCAGGTGAGCATGAAGAAGACCAGCAACGTTCTACTGTTTAGTAGAGACAGGTCAAACAGAGAAAAAAAATTGTACTAGAAACCCTGCTAAGGTTTTGAAGGGAAGCTGATATAGATTGTGACCTCCATGCTGAGTTTCACTGCAGGCTGAAAACTCATTTACACAGAGTACACTGTTACAACCTGGATCATGTAAAACTATTTTATTTCTTATATCCAATATCCTACCTGAGGTCTGTGTGCCTCACAACTGAAGCAACATGCAGAACTTTACCCTTAAAGGGTTTATGAAACTCCAAACCTACTCAAACTCACATGCTGAAAACCAACTTTCCTTTTTTACTGCAGAAAACCAATAAGATTGAACTGTATCTCTTCATTTTTCTCTAGGAAGCATTCTGAACACTACTCAGAAAGGAATCTTTCAATAAAGACAATGAAGCTCAGCAGATGATGTGACCCTCTCCTTCCATACGATAACCTACTATGGATGGAGTCTAGGACTCCAGCTCTGTATCCATGATTCTGCATGCTAATGGCCTTAATCTAATCAACGGCATCAGCACACGAGTACCAATGCCAATTAATTGCTCCTCTGGGTTGCACATTTGAACATACATAGAACAACACTACACTGGCTATGAAATCAAAAGTGGGCATTCAGACCTAAGAAAAAAGGAACTCGAGAATTTTATATAAGACTGCAATAAGAATCTTCTTGAGGGAAACCCTGGTATATGTTGGCTACCCCAAACAGAAAAGAAAACAAACACAAAAGCCCTACAAATAGCTGTAACTATTTTCACGGCATACAGCGATGATGTTCAGTTCTTCAGTAAATATTTTTGAACATGAAATGGTCATTTAGTGTTTCCAACCACTCTGCTGAAAATAGTTTCCCAGTCTTACAGACAATGAGGCACAAGAAGTTAAAGGGATTACTCAAGAACAAAGGAGAGTGTGCAAGTTTGTGCTACAGGTGCGTCCTCACACTGCCAAGCCATTCTGTGCCACGTGCAAACTACTACATGCTTGTCCTGGAGGACCTGGAGGACAAGACAGATTAGAGGGCTCTTGTTCCAAATCAGAAGTCAGGGGAACTTTGGTTTCTCCTTTTGTGTCTATGCAACCAGCACAGAAGATCCCTGAGCCTCCTTGTACAACAAGCAGCAGCAAAAGCTGTTCTTTTAGCAGTGTGTGTTCCAATATACACAGCAGCCCTAGGGATGGCAAATCCAAGCACAGCTGAGTTGCCCATACATTGGCAGCAAGGCAGACACTTGCCATCATGGCTCCAAATGCTGGCTTCCTGCAAAACCAAGATCTTGCAGTGGTTGGACTCAATGACTACGGAAACTACTGCTGAGCAACTGGTAGAGGAGTTATTTTCAAGATATGCTGGGGATCACATCCATTTCCTGAATTAGAAGAGTGGAATACAAAGATGGACTATAAGCCCTCATTTTTTACTTACCTGGAAGTATAAAAACCAAAATCCCAAGCAACACAGGCCTTTATCAAAGTGACTAAAACAGATTAGAATCTGGATTTTTGGTTTTGTGATTTTTAATCAATTAGCCCAAACCTGCAGCTGCTTAAAGCCCCCATATTACTCTGCCCATTTAAAACACTCTGGGGGGAAGAAGATTTTATCAGAATAGGCTCCTTTCACCAGTTATGGCCATAATTGTTTCTTTTTTCCAAGCTTTTATTTCTATGGTTTCCATGGCAGATTTTGACAAGAAACATTACCACCTCCATGTCTCAGGCCCACCACTGCAGGACCTAGATCTTCTCAGCTTAAGAGCTTTCAAAATGTTACTCTGCAGTGAGGCTTTCACACAAGAAAAGATGTAACATCAGACAGAAGGAAGAAGGAAGAAAAGAAAAAGCCCCCACATTTTGAATAAAATACAGTGCTGTTTGCAGAGTCCCAGTCTGCCACTTTCCCCACTGAAGTACCTTCTTGGCATCACAGTAGCGTAGCCCAAAGGAGTGGAATTGGGGGAAAAAAGATGGCTGGACAGCCGCGATCTGCGTGTAGAGCTCCACAGGCCGTGACATGGCAGGGGTTCCTGAAAGCAGGATCACTCTCTTGGCAGCCTGGGAAAGCAAAACAGCATCATTATCATACAGCTTACAATATAAGAAAAACCTAAGTAATCATCCCAGTCCCAAAAAACCCCCAGGCCTCTGTTCAATACCCTAAATGGAAGAGTATTTCACCTTCCACAGATACTTTCAGCCATCACTACCTGCAGACACTCAAGGACAGTAATTAAAACTTCTAGGGAGCAGGACAAACCATACAGTTTCTTATTAAACATCCACATGCTGTTAGGGAATGGGGCATCCATCTTTATTACAGTACTTTCAACTGGCATTTACCCCCTAAACACATTAATATCTTAAGCCTGGCTGAACATTTCATTTGGTATCAGATGTCATAGGAACATGACACACCCTCTCAGGTACATCCCCACCTCCAAAATAAATTCTCTCATAATAAAGTTGCCACAACAAGCCATAAGCAGACTGTCTTTCTAACAAAAGCAGAAGAGATACAAAGAGATAGGATTCTTTTTCTTACTTCTTTTTTCATTTTTTTTTAAATTCTACTACAAGGAGGAAAAGATGAAGCTGTCTGAAGCAGGACCAGAAGAAGATCTGACAGCCATGGTGAGTCCAGGTACAGTTGGCTGGATGCTAGAACATGACTCAATAAACACAAATCATGCAAGAAGATTGTAAAACATGCTGTAGGGGAGACAGGAAGAGGGTGGGAAACCTGTACATAAACTAGGTGCTCCTAAAAAGTGAAGGAAAAAATTACACTATAGACATGAAAGTCTCCAAGATGCGCTTCTACTTTCACTATTACCTAATTCTATTATTAGGTGAGAGCTATGAATTTCTACTGCTATAAATTCACATATAATACTTAAATTACACATGCCTTGCGATTTCCTGCATGGTTTAATGCAGGTTCATTAAAATAACAAAGAAATTCTTGAGTGACATCTGTACCAACAGCTCATTCACATTTAAATGAAAAGGAAAATGAAATTCTTTTATCACTTCACTGAGATCAACAAGTCACCCAGCTCTATTCAGCTGTTTCATGCACTCGCCGACCAAATCTGGTGGAAAAAGAGTTCACAGATCAGCTACCGGAAATTAATTTCAGAACTCTATCAACTATTTATATATAGGTTGTGATCAGTGTGGGACTTGCCTTCTCCAGTCATCCCTATTAAACAGATCAGAAAGAAATGTGACCACCACCAGGATCAGACAATTCCCATGAACATTAAAAAAAGCAGTATGTTTATTGAACTGAGTAAGAGAGGTCAAACCTTTGGACATGTCAGAAGGTGAGTTAGTTTGCCCAAACAGAGGTGCCTATGCTACTCAATGGAGGAAGGAGTCACAGAGACTAGAGATATCAGATGCCATGAGGAAACAAAGTGATCAGGCAGAAATTAGGTCAGCTTTTAAAATTAAGGTAACACTGGAGAACAACTGAGCAGAACCTAGACAATATCTGATGCCTTGCAGAAGCCTTTGAAGAGCAAACTGACACCACCCTGAGAAATCTGCTAAAACACAAGACAAGCCAGTCCCACAAGTACAACAAGAAACCTCCATATTAAAGTTGTTCCTCCTAGGCCAACAGAAGGCCATCACCAGAAAAAAAGAAAACACAGAGGTCATGCAATTGCAGACATCTCATTTAAAATAACTCTGGATCAAGCTAAAGCAAGGAAAGCACACTCAGAAGACCAGGGACATAATAAATGCAACATAAACCCAACTCTTGAAAGGTTTTATGCCATTCTCAAGGCTCTTCCTCTTTAGAGGGTTTCCCTGGGAGCTACATGAGATGAGGTTGGAAGACTAATTCTCCAGTAGTCAGGGGAATTAGTCAGGCTCCTTCCCCAATCCCTAAATAGGTGTCAAAAGAGAAAATTATGAAGTTACAGGTTACTTGAATTCTAAACTTTTCCAGCTGCTGTTTTGCTGTGTGTCACTAATTTCTGAGCAGACAGGGTATCTATCCAACCACTGCAAGCTCGTACTAAGGGCTGTGACTCATCTTCTGATTAACCATTTTAAACAAATTGAAAAGTAAAAAACCCCGACAATAAAAAAAAAAAAGAACAAAAACCTCAAAAGACAGTGACTCTACAAGAGCTACGAAGAACTTGAGAAATTAATTCCAGAAAATTGTGTAACATAGGTGGTCTAACTCATTATTCCAAAGGTCCCTTTTAGTTTTAAAACCCATGACAGATGAAGCTCAAGAAAAAACAGAAGAAAAGAAATCCTAAGAAGACAAATTTCCAAGTGCTAAAGGCTGACTTAAATTCTGGATGAAAGAAATGGGTTTGATTCCCATTTTTTTTCTAGTGGCAACTCATTTTGAATAGATGCCAATAAAGATTTGCTCCTGCAGAGAAGTCTCTGCTGATCATTGCTTAATTCTTGTTTCCTGTTGAACCTTCTGTGCAGCCAAGAGTGAGAGCTTAGCCTCTTCCTTCTCAGGTCTGTAAGAATAATACAGAACACCACCAGAGAAAGTAAGATTGCAGGGACCAGAAAGGGCTTTCTCGCAAAATCAGATCTGTTAGCAACTGATATATATTTCCACACAGAAGAACTAACATTAGCTGCTCAGTTGAATTTAGGTATGGAATTCATGGAGCTAGTGGAGACCTGGTCTGCAGTTCTCATTTACTAAGTAAGGTGAGACAAATATGGCTTTGTAGCATTTCACAATACACCAGCAAGAATTAATTCCACAGGTGTGAGAACATTTACAAAAGTCACTTTTGAAAGTCAAAGAATAATTTGTAAAATGATGGCACGCACTTCAGAGGTCAAAACGCAGCAATCAACCAATTTGAACGGGAATAGGTGACGAGGGGTTATGCAACAAACAAATAATTGAACGTGCAAAGAGCCTCATTAACATACAATGACTGTCTCTGTGTTAAATGAATTTCACAGCATGAGCTCTGCCATATGCTAAAAGACGACATACTTTTTTAAGTAAGTGTGGCTGGTTCTGGCTGCACAATTACTTGTGTCCCCAGTTTTTGCTTACTGTGTCATTTTGAACTACTTAGAATAAGAATAGCTTATCCTCCGAAATGAAAAATCTGAGAGGGGCCATAATATAATAATCACCTGATGAAGTAAAAGATTTGATAAAGGGAAAGAGTAGCAGCTGTTTTGAGGAATCTGTTTCTATACCTGGGCAAGGTAGATAGGGCTGTGGATTTCATAAGATGATCCTACAGTAGTTATTCCAAAAAATATAAATACCTTTCCCTATTCTTAAGTGACATCTAGACAGACAATGTGTGTCAAACAGCAGTGATAAGCTATGACTGAAGCAAATTACACTACCTTCTTATTCCAAGAAGGAAGGGAAATTGCAGGGTAAGAGCAGATCTGAAGATGCAGCCCTGAGGGCTTCTTCAGTTTCAAGATGAAGTTCCTTCTCTCAGCAGGTGACAAGGAAAGGCTTATTTATCTAATCCATACACATCTGTAAGACTTAAAGACAACTGCTGTTTATTTCCCACTAGAAAGGGAAATTTGTGTTTTCTCCTCACCTTCTACCTTCAGCATTGACCTGTTTCCCTTCATTATTTTTAAGTTGCTCTATTGAAACAAGAACAAAGGGTATATTTTACTCCCCTAATAAAACCAAGGACCTTTAACCCAAACATCAGGATGTGCATCATGCTGTTAACTGGAACAGCAGCTCAGTGGGAACAGTCACATTATTAATATTACTCAAATGTTGGAGAACAATGCCCATAGAGAGCACAAAGGGAATAAGAATATTTAATGCTACTGGAATTTTTTATTAGATATTACCTTTTATTTCTCAATTTATAACCCAGTTCTTCACTAGTTACTGTCATGCTTCCAAAAAACTCATCCATTTTCCATTGGGACCTTTCCCAGTTTCTACTGCATTGCAGTACTCCATGCAACTACAGAAGAATAAAGACCATGCAGCACTTTGGCTGGTCAAATCCTTTTCAATCTGGTCCCTAAGAGATCCCACTGCAGATCAATGAAAAACTTCTGTTTTGCCATTTCTTCTCCATCTACATTGTTGAGGCTTTGCTGTTTTAAGATGCTGGTAGCATGTATGGTCCCTCTCCTATGTTTATGTCTCTGGGTCAGTCTAATCTTTGAAGGAAAAAACAAAATACTTACAAAAGGTGTAACACCATTGGCACTCTCTGCCTCTGAGTGAGGCAGATGCACGGCAGAGGTGAAGGGAGCAACCAGTATTTATCAGTACATCCAGGAGAATTTAGTCACCCAGACATGAGACTACAGAAAACAGCAGGTGACAACTAGGTCCCATTGCCATAGCTTTCAATTGGGGGTAAGGACAATCCAGGCCTAAACAGGACAAACCAGGCCTAACCACTCAATCAAAGCCCCACAGGATGAAGCCATTCTCACTTTGATGTCCATGGAAACAAGACAAAAGGACCACTTTGAGCACAGCAACTTCTAGCCCTCTTGAGAACTGTGAGAGGTGCTGCAGCTGGGGACAGATCTCACAAAGCTGCTGGCACAGACCAGCCAGTGTGAAAGCTGGCTGACCTTGAAAGCAGGGGTTTTGCCACTCCATCAAACATCAAAGGACTTTTTTCTACTACAATTTTCAAACCATCCTGCTTCATAATTTTGCAGGGATGCACACAGACTGTGTACAAACTCTGCCACCTGCTTCCACGCAGGCGGATAAAGCATTCTCCCCCACGTACAAGTCTGCACACCCACAAGTTTGCACATCCACTGGGGACATGAAGGGAGTAAGAAATCTGGCCTAAACATCTTGCTGCTGCTGCCATTTCACCTTATCTTACTGTTTGTGCAATTACAAGTTCCTCTCAAAGTTCTGTCCAGTAACAATAAATTGGGCACAACATGTCTATATACTTACTCTAAGCTAATGACAACCTGGGGCAGGCTGAGGCAGCGAGCACAGCCACTGCATACATCCAGTCATTATAGAAGTTCTTCTGTTCACAGCTCCCACTGTCTCAAGCAAAACTTTTCTAAATCTCTGTCAGGGTAGCAGCCAAGTATGTCAGAAAAGATACAGAGTACTGCACACACAGAGTTTGTGGCTTTTGTTAGTATTAAAAATATGTCCAGAAGTTTCCAACCGACAAACTTAGGTCACATGTTTAATACATGGCTTTCCTTGAGAATTCCATACCACACTTGTACTGCAATATATACAAGAGAGCAGGAAAAGATGAATTATTATTATTGAGTGGCTAAAAATACCATTTAATTTTGAAAACTGGTCAATGTTAGATATTAAAGCTATAATGAGGCTTTAAATGCTGTAACCGTGGGTCAAATATTTCAGAGGTGGAGATTCAGTTTGGCTGTCTAACAAGACAGATTTAAAATTAATATCCAAGGTAAGTCATCTTTATTATGAATGCACTGATTTAATCTGATTACTGTGAAGTTCTGTATGAACACTTGCAACAATTTATGTATTTTATTTACTATTCAAATGGAGAAGTCACAAGAGCAAATTCTATCAGGATAACAAGTATGGATGGAAGTGACAGAAATATTTCTGGCTCAAAAACATTTTAACTTAGATCTGTCCAGTGTCATTATGGACTCATAAATCTTCGTAGCATGTAAGGACCAAGGGTGGGGTTTTTTTATGTCTCTAAAAGTTCAAGGCTAAGCTTTCATGCCTTAGGATGTTGGGAACCTCATAGGAATATAAGCAACTACGGCAATTTCAGACAGTTTAAAGTATTATACTGCTAAAGCCAGTTAAAAGTATTATAATGCTAACAACAGTTAAAAGTAGCAACACTTAAAAGGCAGACAGACAAGGCAGGAGATAGCTCCAGAGGCTCTGGATACAGCATTGGCATGGCTTCCCATTGGGACCTTAAGGTAGGGATGAGGTGCTAGAAGCAGTTTACCTATCAAGGACTTTCCTATGGATATCCCTTTTTTTGGTCTCTTCTAAGAACCCCAGTACTACTCTAACCTTTTTAACATAAAGAAGGCAAGCAAGAATATTATCCATAGCAGCATGTTTATCAATCCCTCTTTTTCAATAATCTCAAAGCATCATGTAAAATACTGAAAATACTCCCTGTTAACCCATTGACTATTTACTATAAAAATGACAGTACAGTTGTTAAATCTAGTATTCAAGTGATGAAAGCACCTGATATTTTGGCAGTTCTTTATATACAAAAGCACTGGTGTGATGTGCTGTGCCAGTAGCAAACAGCATCACTCACTAGGAGCTGAAGACAAAGCTGCCAAAGGGGCTAGTTTTAGAGCAAAATGCCTATGTTGGAAAGGAAGGAGGGCAGAAAAGTGACTATTAGAGCACGTACTCAGGTCAGAAGTTATTGTCAGCAAGCAGAAGAATAAAATTTACCTGAACATCTAATACAAAATAGCTGGCACTGCATGCTGAGTGCAGGTGAGATAACGCATGATATGAACATGAAACTCTTAGTGCTGGAATTCAGTTTCAGAAGCATCACTTATCAATTCTTTAAGACCAGTGATGTGACAGCATAAAACTGTAAATTCTCAGTAAGTGCATACAGGCAATTAACCTTTGCCTAACGGCTACCATACTTCATTCTCATATCTTGTAGCTTGCAAATAATTCTGACAAGCTGATCCTAACAATTCATGTAGGAAAGGATAAAGTTGCTTTTTGAGCATTTTGCAATGAGGTAAATTTGTTATTTTCCACCACTTTCAGACAGATACCCTAATTATTGTATTTCAAACTACTCTTAAAATTGGACCCCCTACTTAGTTTCCAAACATTAAAAGTCTTAAAGTGATCTGAAAACCAAGAGAAGACAAGAGTCAGGCCTTTAAGGAGAACAATGAAATTATTCAAGGACAACCACCTTCAGTTTGCCATTAAGAATCTTGTATATGAAAGTTGATTGCTATAAAGCTATCACACATCAAATCTTCTCTTAATACATACTTGCTGATTAATGGTTGAAGAGGAATTGCATGTACCTTCTTCTAATGTACAGACTTGCAGTATCTAGAAACTACCCATAACTTTAATCTGTATCTGTTTGAAGCTACCAAGGAGAGTTTGATTCTTTGATCCCAGGACAACAGGAAAACATGAGAATTTGCATTTTTCCTGTTACCACATAATTGACTACTGCCTCCCTTCTGTGGGCCACTTGTCTTGCTAACCTCACATTTTGCCATTTCCTAGTAGATCTGTACATTTAACCAGCAGGAATGATCCTGAGCCCCAGCCACACAAATACATTGGAAGCTTGCAGTAACAGACTAAAGCCCTAATCCAAAGCCAAGGAAGGGACCTAGGCAATGTCTTTCTTATAAACAGCAGCAATTTGTGTGCCAAGAAGTAACTGATGATTATTTTCATTAAAGAAGCTGTGTTGACATCACTAGATTCTTTCTACTCTCCCTGAATATATTCGGTAAGGTTTGATATTCCCTTTCTCCTGTCACCATAAAACTCATCAGTGGCAGTACCACAATGAGATCAAGGGAGCTTCTGAAGTTGTTTTGTTAGGTCTTGCCATCTAATATTTGTATAGAAACAAGTAGTAATGCCAGAGACAAATTTTGCTTTTGGATCTACACTTTTAGCTGGATTTCTCCTTGAACAATGCAAGAATTCAGCTGCTGGCTCCTAAACCTGGTAAATGGAGCAACACTGCCTTGGGAGCCTGGCCTTAGCAGTTTGATCCTTTGAGGTTTGCCACCAGCACACGCACCTTGAGTAGAGGCATGGCAGCTCGGCATCGTGCAGTTTTTATGTTCTTTAGGAAATGAGATTCATCCTGAAACAAAACAGGAATGAAAACGAAGTCAGTTCTGATCCATAGTCCAACTGCAGGTTACAGAACAAATTCCCAGTATTCTCAGCTAGTGTTACAAGCCTCTCATGTCAGACGGTATTTCGGGCATTGGGATAGTCACATCAAATTCTAAACAAAAAGACAGGATGGAGAGTAGCAGGCTTCCAACATTCAAAACTGCAACTGCAAGCAAATGGAACAGAAACCAAACCTGGTAGCCATGAATCATAAATGACCACAAAAAAACATGTGAGAAGAGGGGGCTGGAGAGGGAAGGAGAAAGGAATATTATTTCCACCACTGATACTCATTTGCC
Source organism: Manacus vitellinus (assembly GCF_001715985.3). Taxonomy (NCBI): domain Eukaryota; kingdom Metazoa; phylum Chordata; class Aves; order Passeriformes; family Pipridae; genus Manacus; species Manacus vitellinus. Next base: position 8,040,604 of record NW_021939632.1, on the reverse strand, counting down.
CCTATGTATCCTTTAAATGCAGCAAACATAGGAGGCCTCTACAGTGCCAGTTCCCTTAATAAGGGGTGAATGAAAATTATAAAAAAAAAAAGAAATCCAATTAAGACCCAACTGTTCTGCTGATAGGGCTCACCAGGTGGGTAATAGTTTCCTACTTAAACATCACCCTCAAACAGGCTTCATTTCTACTGCTGTAGCAAGGCAGAACTTAGACACAAAAATAATCAGTGCCCTCCAAAGGTACATTCTCATCTTTCCACGTGTGTAGAGGCAAGCAACCATGCATGCAAAGACAGTACAACTGCTTAGCCTCTCAGGCACAGGCTTCTCCCTCCTGATTAACAAATAAGCTACATTAAATTTCCCAGGCATCAAAAACACTGGAAGAAAAAATGGGAAAGCTCAGCACTCAATAGGACTATTCTCTTCTGTAAAAACATACACAGGGTCCAAATTTGAACATATAGACACAGAGAAAGAACATTTGCCAGTTCAGGGCTGGTAAAAAGTTCCAGGGCAGTAGAGCCCAGTTCCACCCCTAGTCTACAAGAGCAACAGAATTTCCTGTCAGAGAGTGTGTAAGGGAAAAAATATAAAAGTGAAAAAATCAATTCCCTCATGAGTAGTTTGGTCTCCAAAGAACTCCACCTATTACCACATTCTCATCTAATGCTGAGAAACAAAAGGATTAGTATGTTCCAATTGTCATATCTTTGGACAGGTGCATGTGTGCTGAAAACTAGACTGAGAACATCAAACACTCATAGTAAGCTACGTATACACTTTTGCTCTCTATTGATCCAAGCTGGATTTGAAACACTAGATGTTTCGAATTTTTAATAACTGAAATCCAGAAAAACACCTTTTACTGTGGCTCTGTAAAAGGATAAAAAATGGATTTTGAAGTAATTTACAAAAAAAACAATACAAGTGATCAAAGAAGGCTTAATGCAGATTGTCAGTGGAACACAAGTAAAGGGAGATTTTTTAGAGGCTTTACCCACATACTTGATTGTTGAGAAGTTACCTGGTTTACTGGATAAACAGTAACACTACCCTGAAGTCCAATCCCCTTAAGAAGATACAATTCCAAGACTATTGTATTGACACACCATATTAAACACCTTTCTCTCCAGCAGAGGACATGACCAACCACAATGAAATCAGAGAGGCACCATAACAGTAAAAGTGAAAACACAGCCTCAGGAATCAGAAAAAATTAAACTCCACTAGTTATTTCAAATGGTTTCAGAAAAACCTCCTTGTACTCACGAAGACAGCTGTGATCAAAGCCACGATTATAAGATAGTTTCAGTTTCACATAAGGCCCACTTTGCACTTCTCTGCTGTACATAGGTCACCCCATTTGCAGCATACAATTAACTTGGAAATTTTAGTGTACCACTTACAACAATAACTACTTGGAATGTGCTCTTAAGTTGCTTGTCCATCTTACTGAGAAGGTCAAAACTGATGATGTTGATCAAGCTTCCTGTTAGGTTGTCTTTGCCAGTCACTATGACATTAGTGCTATCTGGACTCAAGGATGGAAGCCACCTGTGAAATGCCTGGAGGAAGAGGAAAGAAATTAATTGCATTCTGGTGCTTATCTTCTTTTTCAAGATCCCAAAGCACTTCACAGAATATCCTCATGAATACTTAGAACATGGAGCCACCCCATCCACCACTAGACATCACCTGGGAGCACAGTAAGGGTAAGCAGCCTTCCCCCAACCACCCTAGTAATGGGAAGATCAAGACCACAATTCAGGCTGTAAGGCAAAATCTACCTTCCACAGCTAGGAAAGCTCAAACATGCTCTATTCTTTCTTCTTACTGAAAAAATAAAAAGCAAGACAGACAAAAGAAAAAAAAACCAAAAAACCCCAATAAAACAAACAAAGCCCCTGATCTGTAGTAGAAATGTGGATAACCTCCTGACAATGTTACCTGCTATGCTCAGAGCCAGAGAATGATGCAACCACTTCTTACAGGGAAATTTAGTTTCCCTACTCAACAGGAAACCTCAGGCTGTGAAACACAGACTTCTGAGCAGTAAACATCTATTACTATAGCAATGTTTACTCCACAGTGAGGATAAAGTACAACTCATCCAGATCAACAAAACTCTTCCACTACCTCTTCTGAAAAGGTCTACAGAAAAAAAATAACAACGTGCCAAACAAAAATAAAAAATGAAAAGATCAAGTTGACAACACACCAGCTGCTCTATGACAGCAGCTGAAATACATGTGGTAATAGTCATTCAATCAACCTCTTGAAATGCTCCACACACCAGAGCAAGATATCCTCCCCCAAACCCATCTGTTAGCCACAGACCACCCACCATTTCCCTTGTAATTTTGTCCCAAATGACACCAAGCTCTCTGCAACATTTGAGTTCTGCTGATGTTGCACTGCAGAAAACTGTCTGGGACTTTGGCCATCCGAATCTGATCCCTACAGAAATGTAACCAAGTGGTGATGATAAATGTCATCTCTGTCTCTAAGCCCACTGCCCAATACCCAATACCCCAACCATCATTCCTCTCCACTGTTCAGCAACCACCTGCAGCAGCAAGAGGAGTTAGATGAGAGCTTCCACATTTCTCAGTATGTGAAAAAGTAACAATTAACTATCCTTCACCACTTACTATAAGCACCACAACCAAAACAAGCCAACATGCAGGTTAGATCCCAACCAAAAAACATGTGGCTGGCGCCAAGTCAAATCTTAAACAAAGGCGGCAGCAAGAGGAAAGTATCTGGAAGCCCCTAATTGTACTGCCCTCTCCTTTCATAAAGAGTATGTGACTAATTCACACCACAAAAGTGATGCTGTACTTCTCACATGATACTGACCTTCGTCCACAAGAGGTGCCTCGAAACTGCCCTGACCATTAAATAATCAAGTTTCAATTCTGAACTCTAAATGCTGCAGCGCTTCTCACCCAAGAGTACCTTGCATCTTCCCACTAGCTTCCTATGACACCCCGAGTATGAAGTCACTGAGTGGCCTGAGCCCAAAAAGCCAAAATAAACCACTGATAACACTAAGATGAAGAAAATTTCTGCCAATTTGGCTCCAGAGAGTTTCTACCATTACAGTAAAACACGTGCAAGAATGAACTGAGTAGATTAGAGACTATAATAAACCTCACCTACTTCCACTTTCTGTGACATATTTTCCTTACACCTGCATCTTTCACATACTCAAAAAGCAACACATCTAAAGCAAGTGACCTAACAAAACATATACAACAGCCTCCTGGGGAGTCAGGATTAGGGGAAGGAAGAAGAAATCAAGTACTCAAAGAAACAAACAAAAATGCATCATATTGCTTAAATCTTTTGAAGGAAAATGTAGAAATTTAGTTGCAGGTGCCCAATAATTCAGGAAACCAAGCCTCAAATTGTTCCTGGTAGATATCCCACAGAAGTGATGGTGTTGTCCCAGAGGTCTACAGGCCTTGAAATTTCAAGTCTGATGAGCATCACTCCCTTCTCCCATTTTCTTTTCTTTTCAGCCCTACACTTTGTTGCACTACTGGATGTGAAAACATACACCAGGATGCTCTAACAACCTGGTTACAGCACAAAAACAGCAAATCCCAATCAATACTCTTCTCATCAAAGCAATATTCCAGGAAAAGCTAAACTGCCACCCCCTCCTGCTCTGGCATGAATTTACTGACCTAAAACCTCTGGCTCACCTTCTTCTCCCACAGTGAGCATCTCACTAGCCTATGGCAACCCAACAGTGTACAGGCCATGGCAGTGATTTATTTTGAGATACATTCCCAACCATCCATTAATTAAGGACTCAGTGGAGTCAGCAGCATACAGTGGACAGGCCAAAAGACGTAATATGACACACACTTAATGATGGTGATAATGGGGCCTTTTGAACAGAGCAGAGAATCCCAGCATCTGGGCCCCTGTTCCAGCCAAGGAACTGGCAAATACTGCTACAATGGGCTTGAATACAAGAGAATTGCTTGAATGTAACTATTATCTTTGACACTGATGAGTAAAATGCCCCCTTGGAGCCAGCTGACTTGTAGGAACAAAGTTAACAGAGGGTCAGAGGAGATATTCTCTAGTTTTCCCTCTTTCCAACGGATCAGCTGGACCACAAGAAGAAAAACGGCCAATAAAACAAAATTGGCATATACCATATAGTCAATGCTAAGCAATTTCCCAAACTTCAAGTTTCTAAATCAGTATAATTTTTAGTTTCTTCGCCTTAATATATTAAAAATTTAACTTTTACAAAGTGCAATACAGTATAACCATCTCATAGGCCCTTTACTGGCCACCTGCCCATGCTCAAGCTCACAGTACCTCTGCCCATGTAAACCTCACAGAAGAAGGAGTCACCACCAGCAAGGGCCATTCCTTTTGGTAATAGGCAGCAATGCAGATCGCCTGGATGGTCTTGCCCAAGCCCATGTCATCCGCAAGGAGTAAACGTCCATTTCTCAAAATTGCAAAACTGGGGAAAACAGAGGGAAATAAGGGTCAAGAATTGTGTTACTATCTGGCAACCAAGATGAGCACAAGTCATCACCAAGCCTCTAATGTGGATCACCTGGAAGTGATCTGGGTTCTTCAGTAAACTTGGATTTTCTCCCTTAGTCTTAACAGACACGAGCAACTCTTACAGATCTCTCACAGCTTGGAAGCTCCTGAACAGAGTGGTTCAGCCCAGTCCTTAGAGACTGATTTCATATGAGAAGTAGTGTCAAGACCATACAATTATTTAAAGCACATTCTTTACATGGTGTTACATTCTGTCCCAGAGTTCATCCTGGCTGAGCTAAGAAATCATTACCTATAACAATGGCAATTTAAGGCCACTAAGAACAGACTTTCCTGGACTGTATATTGAAGACAACAACAAACGATCATATACGATGGGTACAGGGTCATTTAAGAGTTTATCTGTACATACAATTAGTCATTTTGAATCTGTCAGGGCCTTGGTCCCATTTCCTGGTCCCTTCCCCTGTGTAGTTAATATTCAAAAAGCAACAACAACAAAAGAGATGCACTCATAAAAAAATATTTTACCTTACAAAATAAAAAAATCATATGACAATTATGTACATACTGAATCACAAGAGGGAAATCAGAGATGTATCATTTGAACAATTTTTTCAGACTAGCAAAATGCTACTTTGCTCCTGACTCATGATGAATTCTATCTAGAAACAAAACACAAGTGAGTGACACAAGATGTGTCACTCAGAAATTCCACAAAAAGAAATCCCAACCAAATAAACCATACTATACCAAACACCCAAAAGCCCAGAATGCCAGAGTATGAGAGACCAAGACTGAAGAAATGCGGAGCCTTCCATGGAAGAGAATGCAACCCGGGCACCAATATAAACTAGATAATTCTAGGCAAGGAGTAGCCCTTAACAGCATGCAAAAAGGACATACTTCACACCTTCCCGCTGAAAGGGCATGAGGCTCGTCACAATTTTGGAGTCCACTACTGAAAGGTCGGCATCAGGAATGTCTGTGCGTGACGGGGATCTCTGCAGCTGAGCAGCAAAGGTCTGTATTACTGCCTGGGGCAGTGGCTCCACTTCTACTGACACGAGGCTCTGTAACACTTCCACTGCAAAGAACAGAGTAGTTTATGATTGCAAGGGGCAACATACACACAACTTACATTATGCATGTCAGGGCACAACCTCATCAGCAATATTATTTCCTGTCCTGAAACAGCTCACAGAAATCACTGCATCATGCACAGGTGTTAGCCTGGCTGTTCCCTGAAGTCTATTTCAGAACCACATGATGAATCACATCTCCTCCCCTCGTATTTAGACTTGGTTATAAAAAAAATTAAACTCTGACGCCATCATTCTGAGATGATTGCTACTAATACAGCTGGAGCTGGATTATTCACACTGAGGGCAGCTTAGGGCACACTTACTCAGAAATGAAAGTATGGATTTTAACAAAAGAGCTCCTGAAGCCTAGAAGGCAGGGGCATCTTTATCTTGACCTTGGGATTCTGCATTAAACACCTCTGAGGTTTCCACCATGTCCAAATCACCAGCAGTGACCCAAGACAGTTACCGGAAGAATATCATACGTGTTCAGCTTTGAAAACTCTCTTTTCCTCCTGTTCCCCAAATTCACACAGGTTGAGTTCTGTCTCCACTTCATCCCCCTCGTTTACTACATTTGGGTAAGAAAACAGGAATCACCCCAGGAGTCAGAGAAACTGCTCTTGTGCCGCTGTCAGCAGCACTCTGACAGCCCTCCTTCAGTAACAACAGCACCTCCCTGCTTAGCTGGTGTCCACTGCTGTTGTCCTGGACAGAAGCAGCTTGCAGGTCAGAACCAGCCCACAGGCAGTCACTTGAGTTCTTCAATACTTATGTTGTTTCACCCACGAAGCCCCTGAGCTTTACCTTCCCAGCTGAACTAAAGGGATTCCCCAGCCTCCATTATACAAAGACCTTGAGGCCTTCACCCATGCATCATAATAAACAAAGCATCTAGGCAATTCTCCTCCTAGACAACCTTATTTCAGTTCCCTCCAGCAGCCTCTCTATCCCATCCCCCCTCAATAAAAGTATTCTTTTTAATCCAACAGTGAATTTCCATGAAAATAAATACCTGTTTAAAACATGCAGTGAACTGTGACCAGGAAAACATATTTAGTAATTTTTGACCAGTGACTATGAAACAAAAGACACCTCTACACTAGGAACACAAATGCACATGCACAGATCTTCACTGCAGGAAGCAACTTTCTTTTTTATTTAGTGGTTGGTTTGTATATGAAGTCCAGAAGACATAAAAAAAAACTGTTTGGAAAAACAACTGAAAAAAAGAACTCACTATATCAACAGTAAATGCATCAGAATTCAGTTAGGTATTTTTGTTTCAGTTATCTCCAAGAGGAAAGCAGCAGGATGGACCCCTGCCATGTAAAGGGGAAAAGCAATTCCAAGAAATATACATATGAAAAGATTTCCATTTGTGGTTGGGCAATGACCAAACTTTTTAAACTCTCCAGTTTAATTTATACTTCTTCAATAGCAGGAACTCTCTCCACCCGAAGTACAGCAGAAGCTTGTTATTACACTCACAGACCGAGCTGCGTGTTAGCATAATTGCTACAATTTGCTCACTGAAAATTCTGTTGCTATTGTTCTGTACATGAGCTGGGAAAGTGATTAAGATATATCTGCCACCAGCATGATTCATCCAACAGACATTTTTTAGTGAAGTGACCTTTATATAAAGATGACTGAGCAACTAGGCAAAGAGACATTAACCTCTATAAACAGTTTTCAGCTAACAGATCTCTCTGCTGGAAATGGCAACCAGCCTTTTTAAATTCTCTCCTCTTTTTTTATTCTGATGTAGGCAAATGAACAGGCAACAAAGCAAATGCTGTTTCTCTAAAAGGCACGTGCTAGAAGCCTCAAATGCCCTCACAAATTATACCCTGCAAGATTCATGGAAATTTTTTTTCTTTCCTCAAATCTGTGGGATTCTCAATACTTCATGCAATGTATACGACTGCCAGCCAGCATGACTGAAGCTGTGACAGACTGGGAGGTGATGTGCTTGCTCAGACTGCCTAGCATGTGCTACAGGATCAGGCCCTTTGCACGTACAAAAGGCCTTTTTAGCAAATTGTGAGTGAACACCAGCTCTCACTGAAATCAGGACCTGTCAGCATCCCAACCCTGCGGTTTCATAATAGTCTCCACCAAGACACACTCTCTTGTTTTCAAGACCTGGCATTCCTACACAGCCCCACTGCATGGCTTTCAGCTCTACAGCCATTACTAACGTTATTAAGGCATGCATCATAGAAGCATGCATATACTCAATTATTAAACATGCTTTGGAATCCTGTGGAAGCAGGAGCACACGCTGGATAAAAACTACTCTAAGCAACAGCTTTTCATCTCTGAAAGGCTCAGTCACATTTTCTAAGAATGTGTGTAGAGCACCTTGCTTACTGTCTTCCTGAAGCTTACCCCAACCAAATTCCACAGGCACATACAAGTACTAAGGCAAACACAGCAGGTCAACTGGGATGAAAAATAATAATCCTAACACTTAGGACTTGTGTAATGCTATTCGTCTCCAAGCATTCTATAAATTCTAACTAAACATAGAAGACTAAGAAGCAGATGTGCTGGAAGCACGCTGCTGAGACTGGATTATTCTGCAAAGTTGCACCCATTAAAAAAATAAAAAATCACTGCAACACAACAAACCACAGTTCTACATTTCAGTTCAGCAAGTCACAGTTTCAGCAGGATTACACAGATGCATAAAGGCAAAATGCAGTGGGCAGAAACTGATGCACAGGAAGTTCCACCTGAATATGAGGAAGAACTTCTTTACTGTGCGAGTGACCAAGAGGTTGTGGAGTCTCCCTCACTGGAGAAATATCCACAAACCATCTGGATGCAATCTTGTGCCATGTGCTCTAGGATGACCCTGCCTGAGGGAGGTTGGACCAGATGACCCACATTGGTCCCTTCTAACCTGACCCATTCTGTGATTCTGAATCTACTGACCAACTTCTACCAAGCAATTAACTCTGTAGTGACACTATGTGCTTAGATTCCACTTGCAAGGAAAAATAGGATGCTTTTTTTCTTGCTAAGCTTTCTTTTAAGCATCCAAACAGCATCAAAACATTTTAGTAGAATATGAAATTCAGCTTCAAGAATGCCTCTGCTTCAAGCAGATCTGCACAATTCTGCAAGAGAAACAAGCAACTCTTGTTTGCCTCAGAATCAACTCATCTATAGAAGCAACCTGAATTCTAACCTGCTGCAGACATCAACTAAAAACTTAATAGTTGTGTGCTGCCTGCAAAGCCATTATTACCAGCAGTAACATATGAGGCTGAACAAAATCAACTAGACAGCACTCAGACTGTAACTGTAGATGAACTGGTCGTTACAGAAGCCATCATCTGACTTGAAAACCTAGTGCTCTGATCTGAAAAACCAAATTTACTGGGTGTGAAATGAACTAGCACACCACCATGCAAACTACTAAGGAAATGGAAGCAAAACTGCCTGATACATGTTTGTTTTCTAAGCAAGGGGTGGCTGTGACAGTGTATGAATTGATATACACACAAAAGAGTGCAAGGAGGGTTGGCACTGAGGGGAAGGGGAGCACAGCTAAAACACATCAGTTTGACAGAATTTCTGTAAGGACAGGTAGGCTTGGCAGCCACCATGTCAACCTCTTCAAATGTGGCAAGTGGAAACAAAGGAATCCATTCTCCTGTAACTCCTCAGTTCAAGTAGAGCTGCTTTACGTTATAAGCAATAAAAGTAACTTTGTGATAGTAAATACACCCATGCTTTAAGAAATGGTCCACAAATTCAGTGCAGAATCTGACAAAAGCTAAAGCTGCCTTCCCAATGGGCCCCTAAAGTACTGTCATGAATAGCACACATTAATAAAGTTTTGAGTCTGGGCAAACAGTGTAAATGTTTGACAAAACAGGATGATGCTGGCCTCACAGTTCATTAGCAACTTGTCTTTCCAGAGTGAAAATAAAGAAAAAATAAAGTTAGAATTCATTTGCCTCCCCAGAAAATAGCCCTCACCAGGGAAATGCAGCTACTCACTTAGTTTGGGGTAATCCTCCAGCAGGAAATTCCACTTTCTGGTGTTCACATCTGCAATAGTTACAGCAAACACTGTCATAAGTCTATTTCAATAAAGACTGAATTCTCTGTCCATAAGAACCTGTCTATTCATCCATATCTTCTGCTACAGATTTCAGAACTGCTTTAAAAGAATTGTTACCTTCTTCAAAATCAATTCTCCTCTGTTTGCTTTCATGTTAAGCAAACAGTTTGGAGAAGATTTAAAATTATGAGCACACATCTAGAACTGGTATCACCGGAGCAAGCCAAAGTCAGCTCTCCAAATGAACCACTGTAATGAACCCATCTGCTCAAGAATTTTGGCAACCTCTTTCTTTTCACTGCAAGAAGTGATGGAGAATGTGCATGAAGGTTCCCATTTGTTAATTAACAAACTCTGGCTTCAGTCAGTAGAACAATCACTTTCAGTTGTACCTCTGTACTCTACAATTGATGTGCTCAGGAGGGTACAAAGGAAATTCACCAATTCAACAATATCCAAAATGTAACATCATGCCAGACCTATCTGGCAGGTTTATCTCTGAGTAGCACCTGCCTACAACATCCAGGGAAACAGAGAGAGTCCAGAATTAGCTGAACAATGAGCCAGGCGAGGCCCTGCCCAAAGAACAAGCAATCTGGAATTTGTTCTCTATGCTGTCAGTGATCTGCTGTGACACTGTGCAGGTCACCTCATCACTCTGTGCCTCCTTCCCCAAATTACAAGGGGAAAAAAATTATATTTACCATTGAAATCTGAATGCTGACATAAAAAGTGTTCTACAGTTACACTTGCCTCAAAAATATTGGTAAAACTGCTGGTAAATTAAATCTGCCCAGGCAGTTGCAGCCATTATACACCAGAGTAAAGCAGGAGAAATAAGAGAATGTCCAACTGCATTTGATAATAAAGGCAAGAACTTCACATGGTCTTCGTAATACTGGCAAATTATCAGCACATCCCACCTCAAATGTAAATGTCATCATGCTGGGTTCTGAAATATTACCTTGGCTAACAGGCCCAGGAGACATGTTCTGCCATGGGATAAAATGCTGGACACAGATACAGCACTATAACAGAACTACAAGAGCTCTCAAAATCTTCACCAAAGCACAATCTCTTATGCTCTTTCAGAGAGATGTACTCTCACAATCTGTCTTCTCTGAAGCAAGAGCAGCCCCAACAAGGTCATTAAAAAAAAAAGCAAAAAAAACCATGAGACTCACCATAATTTCTGGAATCCATCTGTTTAAACACTCCAATCACTTCTGCAGAATACCCAATATCAACCTCAAATCGCAAGCGCGAGATCAGCACACACTTCCCTTTGACAAGGGCTGAGGGTTTCTTCCAGTTCTTACACATCTGCAAGAGGGATTTCACATCAACCCCACTGCCAACGAAATGAGAGCCTGATGCCAAGCCAACTGCATTTTCTCCTTCCAGTGGTGCCAGAACTACTGATGAAAGTTGATTCGCTGCTTCCACTAGGGATAAAAACATGAGATACAGAAAAGAATAAATGACAGAGAACACCAATAAACTAAAGATGCATAGGATACTTGGCGAAGAAAAGGGATGAGGATAACAAACCATGCACCTTCAAGTTAAAAAGGAATGATGATTCCCTCCTTTCACTCACAGGGACAAAGACTAGAGAGAGGAATGGCCTGGAGGAGCAGATTGGTGGGATTTTCCATAGAGAATATAGTCATGGCAAAGGGAACATATGACAGTAGGTGAACAAGGCCCTGTCCAGCATTGTCACTGCATTAGGCTCCTTCTCTGTCAGCAATCCTAACATGTGGCTCACTAAGCCAGGGCAAGCAATCTGCAGAACTACATTTAGCAGTAAATTGCACACAGCCATACAGCATTTTCACTTACAAAATCACAGGGACAGGGGCATGGTGATCAATGGTATGTGCCTGAAAAGATGGGAAGGTGCTTCTGTAAACAGCAAAGGAGAAAGATCTAAAAATACCTGCCTCCTGCCAATGTCTGATAGGCAATCTCATCTAGGAAGAACACTGCATATTCACAGTGCTGCAGGAAGGGAACTAGTCCAAATTCCTAAATCCCTTTTGTTACAACTTAAGTTCATCACCCTTTATTCTACTGTGTCTTACAGTTAGGCTTGTACTGTCTTGACCAGCCATCTGCACTCCTGCCTTACCCATCGCTAGCAACCCCCTCTGTCACGTCAGGGCATGGAGAGAGAAGGGATGCAGCATTTTACAGCTGTTAGCCTGAGAACACAGCTATCAACATAATAAATGTGCCACTTATTCCTGTGTTGCTCAGCCAATCTATACCCATGTGTTGTCTCCATTATTATAACTGAACTCTGATGGTTAAGCTACAGGAATAACTTTTCTTGTATTTTTTTACAGCACCAAAATAGTGCAATTTGTCCCCAGGACTCCAACTCACAGGTACTACAGTAACACAAAGATTCATGAACATCTCCAGAGTCCATTAGACTCAAAAGCAGGAGATCACTAAGCACATTCTGCCTCCATGTATTGTGAAGAGGCAACTTCCCCTATCTGGTAGCTGTTTAGAGTAGATCCAGGTGAATCCAGTCCTTTGAGCATTGACCTGCACATCATGATCCACTCTGCTTCTTTTTAAACAGTCCAGCTAACTGATATGCAACAAAATATACAAAATTTAAGTTCAGTGGTCAAGATCTGAAATGGGAGAAGGACATTCAGACAGTTTCTTCCTAACCAGTTAATAAATATATCATTCGGATTTAATCCAATCTTCTTTTAAGATAAGTGACTTCCAAAATAAATCCAAGTATTTGAGATTTCTACTCCAAATAAAAAGTTTAAGAGCATCCTTTGAAAGTAATTTTTAAAGAACAGGAAACCACCAATTTAGACTTTCTCCTGCAAATGCACTAAGCAAAACATTTCAGATGCTACTGTTAGATCTCACCTCTACAATACTGAAAGAAAATGGGGGGAAAAAAGTGTATTTTATTCTTATTTCAACATTTGTTTCTAGGCTTGGCTGCATGTTTAATTTATAGCACAAAGAAAGAAAGGTGATACAAGACCACATTATTCAGAAGAACTATATTAAGAGTGGGAACTTTTAAAGTAATTGTTTTACACTGTCAAGACTTCAAGGCCCTCTTAATTCAGTTCCCTTTTCTCAGACTATTTTTCCACAATTTCATTGCCCAATATTGATCACATATTGTCTTCACTTGTAAACAGGAACTTTCCACAGAGTACTCATATATTTGATAGCTTTAAGGAAAAATGTCTGATTTCTAAAAGCCATCCTCTTCATTTGCAAGCTCCTTGGTGCAGACTCTGCTCTCATCTGTACTCGATACAATTCAAGCAAACCAGCAGCATTTAAATTATAAATGTGTGGCAACCCACATGGGAAGCTAAAATACCAGCACTCAACTGTGGCTTTTCAAAGTGCTCAACACAGGCCTAATTCTGTTCCCACTGAAATCAATAGTGATTTATCACTCACTTCAATATAGTGTGCTTTTGAAAAGCTTACCTGAAGTGTTTGCCTCTATCATCTCTCAATCTTTCCAGAACAAAATGATAGGAGAGGGAAAAAAAGATAAAGCCATCCTTGTTATGCCAAAAAAAGGCAAATCCATTTTCAGTCTCACTCAAAGCTCTGGAGAGTTACCCTCTATCCTTTTATTACACACAAAATTAACAGGAAAAGTGTTTCAAAAGAGCTATTTAAAAAGAAAATACATGAACGGATGCAGAAATTAAGCATTAGCCACTGGAACACACTCAATTCTCAATACAAATTCAAATGAAGTACCAGCACAGCAGATAATTTTCCTACGATCTTCTTGGTTGCTGAAGAACTCGGCAATGGTAGAAGTTTAACCTGTGCTTGGTATTTAGATTACATGAAAAATTAAATTATTTCTAATCAACTACAAAGTGTCAGAAAAATGCTATGAGCTAGATGCCTAAAAGATAGGCATTATCTTTGAGTAGCACTATTTTTATTATCCAAGACAATAACAAAGCGAAATAATAACTATGGAAGGCAGGGGAAGGGGGGTATGTGTCAAGATTTCAATGCTTTTTTATCATTAAACAACCAATTTACTTACTGAGACTGCGGTAATCTCCCAAGCTGAAATTCCATTTTTTCAGAGCAGGATCTAAAATAGGGTAGAATATGAATCATTTGAGGTAGAAAAAAGTGGTGGTATGCAATGTTCATGTGAGGTAAGAGAATTAAATCTACTCATGCAAACTTTTTGCCATATATCTGAAAACCAGTTATACCCAGTTATAACAGTTCATAGCTATGTGACACCAAAAAAGCCATAGGCCATATCAGTATCAAGACAAGAAGAATGCAGCAGCCATTCACAGGGATCAGCAACACACGGGGGAAACAAAAGTAGAATATAGCAAATAAAGGCAGGGGGGAAAGATCAGAAGCAAGCCAAAAGGTGGAGATTCTGCTGCTTTCAGTAACCCAGTTAACAGAATCAGCTTATCAACTCTGAACTACAGCAGAAGTGACCCATTTTCCCCCTATCAATTTATGAATAACTTCCCTTCCTTCACTCCCTAAAGACTCTGACCAGCTGCTGCCACTAAATTTCTCAGAGCACTGTTCATAAAGCAAGGCTTCTGATTTCTTTTCTAAATCCAAGCTCAAGCTATTTATACCCAGAATTTCTATCCCATTTCATCTGTCTTTATTTTTTTAGGCTCCATTAATACCACCCATTCCACCCCAGCAATAGGTACACTAGTAGGTGCATATAGCAACTACAATTGCAGCAGATGCCAAAACTTCAACCCAATGTAACACAGAGATAGCAATAAACAATCAATTCTTACCATAGGCTTTGCTTGGTACCTTCTTAAACACAGTAATAAGTTCAGCATTATACCCTATTTCGACCTGGAATCGGTCTTCCCCATATTTCACACATTTTCCTTTTGTAACATTATTTGCTTTCTTGCCAGAGGCAGTTTCAAAGGTAGAGTCCACACCAGCAGAGTTGGTCAGCTTCTGCATCCTACCACTGGCCTGAGAGACAAAACCTTCCCCTATTCTTTCTGTCAGTCTGCTTGTGTTTATCAGCATTTCTGAATCACTTGGGGTGGCACTGCTTGATGGCAAAACATATTTTATGGTAGATTTGTTCAGACTTTGTAAATTTTTACTACCGTCAGGGTGTGTGTTATCAATTAATCGAGGATGAGATGATTCTGTGGAGTTTTTGAAAGCTGGGTAGCATTTGGACTGCTGGAAGGTTCCAAGATTATTTAAAGCTTGTTGTCCATGTTCCTGACCACCAGCATCCAAGTAATGTTTATGGGAATAACTCAGAGAATTTGGGATCGTTGTAGGGAAATGCTTAAGGCCACTTGCTTGTTCCGAGTCCTCTGAACAATTCTTTTGCTGTTCCCTTTGTGAACCAGCCATCTGTTGGTTTGCAGTGTAATGGTTATAACTTTTCTGAAGATAGCTCTTCTGCTCCACAGGATTGTTTGGATTCTCTTGGTGCTGGCTGGTGAACCTGGCATGGTTGTTTTCTTCCTTCGAGTTTCCCTGATTGCCTGGGCTCTGTTCTTTCACCTGAGGTGCAGCAATCCCCACCTGCCCAGCTCTCTGGAGTGCCAGCCTCTCTGCTCTCCGAGCCAAAGCTATCTGCCGATTCTCTTCAATTCTCCTCTTTTGTTCCTCTGTAAGGCCCGACGACATCTTCAACAATTCAAATAATAAATCTGCACCAACACTACATGGGGAATTAATCACAGAGGCACCTGCTTCTTTACAGGAACGGGGGCCAGTCTACTTAAAAAAAAAAAAAAATAGAACACCAACAAATAGAGACAGGAAGTTTCAACTCAGTTCCCCCAAATGATTATTGTATTGTTAAGTATTGATTGTATTATTAGTGATTGAGTATTACTGTATCTGATCCTACACAAATATCTGGTAGTACAGTAAAGCTGTCAGACCAAGGCTCAGCCATTATCAGCAAGTAGGTGGTGACAACCATTGATGCCAGTCCCATGTAGATAAAACATACAGAAAAAGGAGAAAACCCCTATCCCACTACAGTTCTGAGCACTCTTGTCTGCAAATCCCAGCAGAACTGATGAAATAGCAAAGCACAGGGACACACTGCACTGCAGAGCCAGCTCTGCAAAGGTAAACGCAGGCAAAGCAACACATCTCTGCACAGTGTTTGTGGAAATGTGTCCTATTTCGGGTACCCATCAGCAAAGATGGAACGATGGCCATCCTCCCTGTTCACCTTCGGCTCTTTGGGTACCTGACAGAGCGTGGCAGGTACATATTGAACCCCAAAGGGCAGAGTCGGCTCCTGCCTTGAGAAAGGTCGACCCGCAGCTCACGGATAGAAGCGCAGACCCGGTTCCCGCCACATCTCCCAGGAACCGGCCTCGCTCCATCTCCTCTCCGCCTCATGCCCGGGGCCGCCCGCCCGCTCCAGCCCTCCATTCACGCACATTCCTCACCACCCTGGGAGCGGGGAGGTCGCTCCCTGCCGGCTCCTCTCCCATGCGCCGGGCAGGCTCCCGTCCCAAACTCCGCGGAGGTCCTTGGCCCGCGACCCTCCCCCGCCCCCGCCCCCCCCCCGCCGCCCCCCGCCCGCCCCCGGTCCCGGCACTGCCGCCCTCCCCGGCGCGGGGGCTGCACCGCGGTGCCGCCCGCCCCGGGGACTCCGCCGCCCCTCGCTCACCCGCCAGCAGGCGCAGCCCCGTACCGCCGAGGGACTACAGCTCCCAGCAGTCCCCGCGCCACTGCCTGGCAGCACCGAGCGGCCGGCAGCGCGCGGTGTGACGAGATGCAAGCGGCGCGGGGCGCGCAGGGAGCTGGGAAGTGTAGTCTTGTGCTGAGGGCGCCATGTCGGGGCCGCTGCGGCTGTCACACCGGAGCAGGCGGGGGTCCAGGGGCCGCCCCTGCCACCCGCTTGCCCCTGTTGGGTTCAGGGCCACATACGGGGTGCGGGGAGTCTGCTACCGGCCCCAGGCCGAGGGTTTGCTCCAGCCAGCACCTGGTGCTGCACGGACGGAGCAGGGCACCCTGCTTGCTGCCCCTGCTGAGTGGGTCTGGCACACCAGCGTGTGTGCCTCTTAACTGGAGTCTGAGTGGGGAGTAAACGCTGGAGGTGATGTGTGAGAAGGGGTGACAACGCTTTTCAGTACTGAGGAAGGAGTCCACCCTGGGGTATTAGGAGCTGTAGCTGACATTTGTGCAAGGCCACTCTCTGACATTTTTGAACAGTGGTGATCACAGAATCAATTAGGTTGGAAAACATCTCTGGGATCATTGAGTCCAATCTATGACCAAACACCACCATGTCAACTAGACCATGGCACCATGTTCTACATCCAGTCTTTCCTTAAACACTTCCAGGGATGGTGACTCTGCCACCTCCCTTGGCAGTCCATTCCAATATCTAATCATCCTTTCTGTAAATAAATTCTTCCTATGTCCAATCTAAACCTCTTGTGGCACAGCCTAAGACTCTGTTTTCTTGTCCTGTTGCTGGTTGCCTGGGAGAAGAGGCTTAAGCCCACATGGGTACAACCTCCTTTCAAGTAGTTGTAGAGAGTGATAAGGTCATCCTCGAGTCTCCTTTTCTCCAGATCGAACACCCCCAGCTCCCTCAGGTGCTCCTTACAAGACATGTGTTCCAGACCCTTCACCAGCTCTATTGGCTTTCTCTGGACACGCTCCAACACCTCAATGCCCTGTCTGAATTGAGGGGCCCAGAACTGGACACAGCACTTGAGGTGTGGCTTCACCAGTGCTGAATAGAAGGGGCAATCACTTCCCTAGTCTTGCTGGCCACACTATTCCTAATAAAGGCCAGGATGCCACTGGCCTTCTTGGCCACGTGGGCATACACACTGGTTCATGTTCAGCAGCTGTCAACCAACACACCCAGGTCCTTTTCCTCTGGGCTGCTTTCCAGCCACTGTTCCCCTAGCCTGTAGTGCTGCCTGGGGGTTATTGTGGCCAAAGTGCAGGACCCAGCGCTCAGTCTTGTTCAACCTCAGCCCATCGATCCAGCCTGTCCAGATTCCTCTGCAGAGCCTTCCTGCCCTCCAGTAGAGCGACACACTGACCCAACTTGGTGTCGTCCATGAATTTGCCAATGGTCAGCTTGATCCCCTCATCCAGATCATTGATAAAGATGTTAAACAGGACTCGGCCCAACACTGATCCCTGGGGGACATCACTAGTGACTGGACAGATGAGGGGATGTGCCTGGAGGCTGGAAGAAGGCAGATGTTAGAGCTATCTACAAGCAAAGGAGGATACAGGAAACTACAGGTCTGTTAGTCTTACTCCAGACCCTGGGAAAATTGTAGAGTGAGTCTTCTGAGAAACTATTGCAAACCAAATTAAGCAGGTGACTGGGAAGGCCAGTACAGATTTACTAAAGGCGAATCATGGCAGACTAACCTGATCACATACAGCAAAATAACATTTTTTGTCTACCTGAGGAAATAGCCTTCTCATGGATGAACTGACCAGATACAGACTGGAGGGGTGGTCTGTGAGATGAATAGGAAATTGGCTCACAGGCCACATGCAGAAGTCAGTGATCAATGGGTTTTATTCAGGCTGGCAACCTGTCACAAGAGAGATGCCTCAGGGATCAGTACTGGGCCCCATGCTGTTTAACGAATTGTACTGGAAGAGGTTTCATCTTGACGTGAGACAGAAACTTTTTTCATTGAGAATAATCAATCACTAAAACAACCTCCCCAGGGACATGGTGGAGTCCTCATCACTGGAAGTTTTCAAGATCCAATTGGACAGGGTGATAGATAACCTCATCTGGGCTCTCTTTCCCACAAAAAGTTAGACCAGATGGTCTTTTGAGGTCCCTTTCAACCTGGGCTCGTTTATGATTCTGTGAACACCTTCTTAATAAGGTACCTTCACTCATATTTGCTTCAAAGTTAAAATAAAAGGGTCTCCCACGGTTCTAATTACACATGTGTCTGGATTACACACATCAAGATGCCCTTCCTGGACAGTCATGATACCCATGTGCATGACCAGAGCAGCAACTGGGGAGAAAGCAGAGGAAAGGCCCTGGGGAGCACCAGAACCCTCTCACGTCTCAAAATTTTACTCTGCCCAGTGGCAGGTCCAGAGCTGCTACCCCTGTCCCCAGATACCATTTTCTTCTGCCTGACAGATCCTTTGGCTGGAGACACTGAAGCCAGCTGGCTGTTTCACAGTTTATTCATTCTTCTCTTTGCTGGTTAATTAGAAAGGGTTATCATTAAATTGCTTCCTGATTAAGCAGCAGTGACTGCCATTAGTCAGGAGCTTGTCAGCCCGAGAAAAACAAGGCAGGCAGCAAGAACAAGGTGCAGCTTGACACACGCCACAACACGGAGTGCTGTTACCTGGGAATCACACACACCCAGGCGTGAGCACGTCACATCCACACAGGCACTCGCAAACACACCGCTTTTAAAGAAAACCATAGGCTAAAGAGAGATTGGGTCCAAGGTTACATCCCATCGTCCCTTAAGAGAAAAAGTCAAACCTTTTTTCAGGTTCCAGGTCCCCTCACTGCAGAGCGGTTTGCTAGAAAAGGATGCTCAGCCCCACGGTCTCTGTCCAGAGCTTCCTCCTTTGCCCTTTCTTCCCATGCAGACTCCAGCTGGCTACACAGCAGAGAGAGAAAGGAATGGACAAGAGTCCTTTTTTTTCTTCTCCTTGTTGCATTTTTAACTGCCTAAAGCTAAACCAGATCCCAGTGTCACATATGGGCTAGAGAGAGAATACGCAGAGCATAATCCTGCAACTGTTTCCAGCCACCTTTTCCCTGCCAACAGCTATCGAGTTCCAGGTCTCTGTTGATGGCTCCTTATGCTTTGGGAGGTCTAGGGGAAAAAAATTAAACTTGGGAAAAGTGGAGAAAAGGCCCTGCCAGGGACTGTCCCCAACTCGTGAAAACTTTGAGAGCAGAGCATCATTTGCAGAGAGCCCTTGGGTTGCATGGTCGGACAGACACAGACAGACGTTGAAGCATTTGCTCCATATGGCACAACTTCAGCAAGACACAAGGAACAGCCCGGCCATGCAGAGAACAGACCTACAAAATGAGAGGCCATTTGCGAGCAGTTTGCTGGTAGCACTCCAGGTGTCCCTTCAGTCAGAACATGCTTCCAGCAGTGGCTTGGACTCATCTTCCATATACTGGGTCAGGGAGCAGAGATGCAGGGTGAAAATCCTGGGAAGACTAGGAGGGTTAGCACACCCCAGCTCTGCTGCAGAGGAAATGGTTCACCCCCCGTATGAAGAAATGCTCCCACCAGTGAAAAAACTTAAGGAAATGAGATTCTCAGTGCTGTTCTTATCAGGATCTTGCTATCACTTGGATCATGCTCTAAACATCTTCTTATGGGCTGGGTTGGCTGGTCCTGACTGCTGGCTTGAAATGAGCTAGAACTGCCTGTGCTGTACATCTTACATGAGCAACAGCTAGTGTCTGAAATACGAGTCATCCAGGGCTCCAGAGCTATTCTAGAATCTCGTGAAATGTCCTTTGAGAGGTTTCAAGCTGCTCTTTGGAGGTTCTACTGCTGTCATATTGAATGTATTTGCCCCATTTCACCACCTTGCCAACACACCTTGGTGGTTCTCCACATGAACTGGGCTGGCTTCCTTCCTCCTGGATGTGTGGCCAGCCTGCACTCTGCTGGGGCTGAATTGCATGCAGAGCTGCTGTCTGTAGCAAAGATAGAACTGGAAATCAGCCCAGGCTAACAACCCTGAGATGCCTCAGCTTCTTGCAGGGTTTTGGTAGCCCACACTGAGCTCAGAGACACCATAACCGGTGCCCAAACGTACCAGTCTTTGACAAACTGTGGAGAACTTGTAGCTGCACTTTCTAAAATAAATTTATCCCGTGCTCTTGAGCCTTATAAGTTTCTTCCCAGCTAAAACCAGTCAAGTGGCTGGACTGGGGACATGCAGGTCAGCTCTTCAGAGAACATCTTGGGGCAGGAGAGTCAAAGAAAAGCCAC
Source organism: Manacus vitellinus (assembly GCF_001715985.3). NCBI lineage: Eukaryota > Metazoa > Chordata > Aves > Passeriformes > Pipridae > Manacus > Manacus vitellinus. The sequence goes on along the minus strand of NW_021939632.1, from coordinate 8,019,881 downwards.
TGGACTGGCAGAGCTGCTTCTGGTTGGAGAAGCCTTTCTTTTGGGCTGCTACTCTTTATAGGACCTGTCTTCTGTAGGCTGTGGGCTTGTGCTTCCTCTGCTCTGGTTTGGGATCCTCAGCAAGGTCTAAGCTGCCTAAGGGGCAACCAGAGCCCTGGGCTTAGAGGGCCAGGGCATGCTTTGTTTTGGGGAGATGCGGACCCTGCATCCTCTACCATTCCCTGGATTTCTTTTCTTACATAACTGTTAATTCACTCTACTTTTCCTCTGCCACTGAGGCACATCGAGGACCATGGCCTGCTGGCCCATCTGACAGCCCAGGCCCTTTCACTGAGCATCTTTGTAGGACCAAAGACAAAATGTGGAGTTTGCTGAATCCTGCTGCTCTTGAAACTCTGATGAAAGAGGATCTGCAGAGGCTTTTCTGTGAGTTTTTCTAGCATGAGAAGGTTGCTCCCCTCCTCTGACTGCCAGCTTAGTGAAGACCACTTCTTTTCCCCTGCTTTTTGGCGACTCAGTGCAAGAAAAATTAGTTACCCTCCATTCCTTTGAAGCAGCCTCTTTTATCTACACAGCTTGTTCTTCTCTGGCATGCTGAAACCTTCCTGCTCTTGTTTATAGTACAACCCCTCCAACAGATTGCAGGGTCTCTTTTCTGCCTTCTGTCCTTTTTGGCTAGATTCCTCTCCCCAGCTCCAGTCCAGAGCAATGGTCTGCACAGCACATGGTCCCACTTTGCTGCCAGGCCACTGCCTCCCCACAGGGCTGCTGCAAAGCTGAGCTGACTCGTGATCTTTTGTGTGATGCAGCCCAGGTGTGGAGGGCAGTTCATTGGCACCCAGAACAAAGTTTTAAAAGAGAAAAAACCACATATCCTACAGTGAGATTCAAACAGTGTTTCCAAACCTTCTGAGTTGCCAGTATTTAATACAATGTGTGATCCAGCTGGCGTGAGGGCACTGGCAATGTGGACTCAGATGTCTTACGCTTAAGATGAGGGCAGAGCACACTCCTCTGCTTTACACAACTGGTTGGGTTTTTTTGGCCAGATGCTGAACAGAACTCTATCTTCGTGAAACACAGTTGAACTGGCAGAAGGGTCCAAAGTTAGAGGGAAAGGCTTGTGTGGACACAATTTAACTCCATAGGCTGTATTTCTTTAGGAAATGAGGTTAAACAAACCAAAGTTGCATTCCTAGTTCTATTCTGGAACTTAAATTACTGGCCTGGTTTTCAAGCTCAGAATGAGCAGCTAATCCTATGGTCTCAGTAGTGATATGAAGCCAACTTTTGAGGTCCCGTTTGTTAATGCTAGCCACAGTTCTCTGCCCTTTCTTCTCCTGGTGCATGAGAGACCCAGAGATATAGAGAAATCCTTTAAGCAGTAGAATCAGAGGTCACTGATGTTAAATAATTAGCACCAATGTAATATTAATGGTCCTCTGTCCTTTCACAGGAGCAGCATCTTTCCATGAAGGATCTCAACACACATTCCAGACCAAGAGGAGTTGGCAAAGCAGCTCTGGAGCTGTGTGTGATGCAGTGTTATGACAAGGCTTCCAAGAAACAGACCCAGGCTTGTGGCATGCTCAAGATTTTCCTAAAAGCCCTGAGCTTACAGTGGGTTCTGATACAATTGTTTGACATCCTCTGCTGTGACTTAGATGGGAGCAGCATAAGACCACTGCTTAGATTAGAAATGTGGACTCAGTGCAGGACTCTATTCTACCTCAGACTCCACTCAACCAATGACGCAGGAAGGGTTGCTCTCCTCTTAGAAACCTCTGTGAATGCAGTGCTTAGAAAGTGAGCCAGAATCTGGCCTTGACAAACAGCGCTCTTAAGCACACGCTCAACTTGAAGTGTGTGCTTAAGCTTGTTAAGCTTGCTCCTTCAACAGAGAAGACTTTCCTTTATCTTGGGAGTCTCATCTGCTACAGAAGGGGGAAGTCACAAGGTGATTTTTTTGTTACATTTTGTATAGCAGCCTGATCTAGAAAACACTTGCTGTCAGCTGCAGTATTTTGCTACCAGCTTCTCTCAGTGCATTCCACTGGGCTCCATGGGATAACAATTATTCCACAACAGGGAGTGCTCTTGAAGTGTCAGGGCAGTGCACTCACAAGGTGCTGCTGCAGTTGCCTGTACGTCTCTTATTATAAATAATAAGGGTCATAGGCAATGGAAATGCACGTGCTTTATGTAGGGAAGGTATTTTCCCATTCTGATAGCCAGATCCTGAGAAGCAGTTATAAAGGTTCTGTTTAAAAGAATGTGACTACAGAAAGCAGATGCCCATCAAGTTAAATAAGGAATTTAATTAGCCAGCATTTTATCTTGTTTTCAGCAACATGATGACAAATCGCATCTTAATAAAATAACATTAGGGAGCAGCACAATTCCAGTGCTTCGGGAAATGAGAAGCAGTATAAGTTATAGGCCTGTTCCCACCAAAGAAGTCATTCTCATTCAGAAATCTGACATGCTGTTAAGATGGATAGTGTTTTAGCAAAATGGTCCTCTGGCATTTAGAAAGATTTACGCCACTTTTGGCTTTAAAAGGCTTAATACAGTGTGATGAGGGAGAAGGAGTGGCATGAATAGCTCAAGGGACTGGTAGTGCAATTAATATTTTTGTATTCCTGTGGTGGCACGGGTATGCAGGGTTTTCACAGGTGAGTAGAACAAAGTTGTACTTTCCCCAGTGGAGTTATAACTAAACATAGATGTTATACACTGTACCACAAGTAACGAGTTTAGTGTTTGTCATGTAGACAAAAATTCAACTATAAGCTCACATGTGATGTTTTGCGTAACATCCAGAGGACAGTTCTTGCCTAACCTTGAAAAGGGTTCATGAAGGATCCACAGAAAGTTTGCCTGTCATGGTTTGAGAAAGTTTGTCTAAGCTCAACTTCTGGGACTCAAGAGACTACTGTTGTTTGGAATATTTATGTCCAGTAAAAGGGATTACAAAGCACAAGAATTATAACAATAAAAAATGAGGAGATTTAGCTTAATAATACAAGAATAAAGGAAATACTTGTCCCACTCAGCATGGTTGCCCACTGAATCCTTTCTTTTGCCTGTACTAGGCATCAGACCCAGGTTTTAGGTGATAGATCGTGTGATCATGTGATTATCACACAGCTGTCCACTATAAAATGCACATTTTGATTCTAGGTGATATTGTGGGGCAATACATTTCCCTTGCTCATCATATGTTTTAACAACAATTATTTCTGATGGTCTATTTGACATTTTTCATCTCTCATATTCCATGGTTGCTCCATAGCTCTTATATTAGGAAAGGAGAAAAGTGCAAGAGTTGTCTGATTGGATCTCCTGTTATGTGAAGGTGCACACATACACAGACAGTACACATATTGAGTTTATACACATGCACATATTATGTACATACAGATATATGTACTTGCTGATAGAGTAATCTCCTGGGTTCATGATTTAGTGTACTAAACTGAGATTGTGCTGCTATTGCTTAAAACAGAAGTACCTCCAAAGTTTGTTGATGAATTGGGAGTTTTCTGCCAGAAACTTCTTGGCCTGCATTTAGTTGGGATGAGGGTTGAGAGCTGTTGCTCTCGGACAGCTGCTCATTCATGTGTGTGAAATGAGTTTATGATTCTTGATCCAGGTTCTAGAAAACAGGTGTACATGCTACAAAACCTACCTTTGGTATGTAGACCCTTACTGTCTAGAGGGATGGTGATGAAGCTCTGCTCATTGGTATGGGGCACAATTGAAGCAAAAGACAGTCAGTGCAGAAGTGTGGGTTGGGAGTGGGTCTCCTCTTTCAACAGGCAAAAAATTCTTTTTAGGATTATCTTGCAGGAGCCTGATTTAAGGCCAGTTGTGGAAGAGTGATGTTTTCTTTTCATTCTATCAGTGGAAAAAATTTTGAAATGTATTGACCTGGAAAATTCAAGCTCAGAAGCAGCAGCTGGGTTTTCAGCAAGTCCCTTGATTCCTTCCCTGTTGTCCATCTGGATTCACTGTAACACGGAGAAATCAAGCATTGCCTCTGAGGTCAAGTGAAGTTTGGAAATGGCCACCATTTCCACGTAATTTTGCCAGGATGGGTGGTGCTGTCCCATGCTCTGAGAGTGCTGCTGGCTGTCAAGGTCTGTAACCAGTGGCAGGGATGACTTTTCTCATTTGCAGAGCTGTTTGCAGAACAGGACCCTGAGCCCTTCTGGAGCAAATTGTGAAGCAATGCACAAATCAAATCAAGATGCTGACTGAGATTGCATCACGGCACCATATCATGCTGACAGAATTTGAGGCTAAAAGCACTGATATTCATGTCTAGCAATGTCTAATGCATCATATGGTTGTAAAGTGACAACTGAGTCCTGGAGGACAAAGACTAACCCCCATATGCCCTGCAAATACTTTCCAGTCCACAGACAAGTTAAAGACCAGGTTTTGAAAATCATTTGATCAGTGCCTGAACTTGATCTTTTAACACAGAACAGGTAGTTCCCTCTGAATTTGCAGATGCTGTCAGGTTTTATTCATAGGCATGACACCTTGCAGTATTAATGTTCCCTGTGGATGCAACCAACTTTTTTTTTATAGATTTTCCAGACTTCCATTAATTACTTAATTGGCACACAGTGGTATAAGAATTGAAGTGTATTCCTATAGGGCAGTCATACTTGAGACAGGCACCAAGCTATTCAAAAGCAGAATTAAAAACAACTGGGAAAAACATTTCCAGTTGTCCCTGCTTCATCCCTGATTTCAGCAACAAAGCTGATATATTGCCAGGTAGTGATCCAACTACCTGGGATTTGTCCAGGTTGAGAACTTATTAGTGCTTATTGAGGGAAGAGGGAGAGAGAGGGAGAACACAGCTTGTATAAATCAGATTAAAGTATTGACAACGCTTAAGTAATGCTCATTCCAAGAACAAGCTCGCTATGTGATAACACCACAGCTATAAAAGTGCATTTTGAATGCATGCCACTCCACAAATACCTGGCATTTGAGTTCTTGAGGCTTAGGTCATAGAAGAGAAAACAGGATTGCTGAAAAAGTTAAGTACTCTAGATGGAGATTATCTGAACGATTTAGTATCTGAGAGACTTAACAGCCACTGGATCTTGCTTGTAGTTGATGATTCAGAACCATCTTGGATCAGAGTAGAGTACAAATTATTACAGCTGATACAGACTAAATGAAAAAATCTGGGTCTTGGCCCAAGTCTAGTGAGCAAAGAACTCCCCCGTGTACCATGATTAACCTTGGCTCGCACATTCAGTGGGAAGGCATGGTTAAATGCAAACCTAGAACAAACTCCTGTTTCTCCTCACAGTGTGGTTGCTGGATGTCACGACCATGAAATATTAATAGTCAGTGTGTGTTAAGAGTCCCTCTCTCTGCCTGATCCACAGATGATGTTCATCTGTATTTGATTTCAGCACTGAGCTCAGCTCAGGCTGCGGACACAGGTGCTTTTCACTTGGGAGCCCTCAATGCACCCGGCAGCAGGGCAGCTTTGCCACTGGTGTTGAGTCTGGGCTTGGCAGATGGCTCCAGCTTCCTGACTGTAACCCTGGCATCTTGCAACAGCACTAAAAAGCCCTGTGTTATTTTTATTTGATACATTAGTCTTTTTTTTTTCTCCCACAAAGCAGAACATGAGCAATGGATGGAGCAGGGTAGCAGGAAAGAAAGCGAACAGCTACAGTTGCAAGCAGAGAGCTTTTCGGTGGCTCCAGTATCCCAACCCCTTTTCCCCATCCCTCTTTCACACACATGCACAGAGAGGGAGTTGAGCAGTGGCAGATGGGAAAAGAAAATAGATAAATAAAAGTGTCAGTAGGATGGATTGGTTTGCACTCGGTCTCCTCTCATGTCCCTGAATATGTCTGCTGGTATGTAAAGATCACACAGCCAAGGGACTTGGCACTGACCTGGAAAATTTATACCACTGAATGTAAAAATTAATCAAAAAGAGAAATGTAGGAAGGAGGTGGTCAGGGAAGAAAACAAAAGGAGATTAATTTTTTTTCCTATGTCCATCAGGATTTCATTGGGACAGCAAATTTGTAGGAGCACATAGTGCCAATGCTACCACAGGATCAGCTCTGCCACAGAGAAAAGAGACTGGGTGGGCAGTATCCTGTGCTGAGATCCCTCATGGTTTTAATCCTTATCTGCCTAAATGAGGGATCCCCAAAGGGCACCAGCACCAGACAGAGGTGAGCTCAACAGAGTCCTGGCACATGATGGCTTCAGATAGAAAAGATGCCATTACTGTCTGCAAGTTCTCCTGATACCATACACTCAAACCGCTTCAGGAGGGGCAGGAGGATGTATCTCAGGATACACTGGGCCAATTCTCCTGTGATCTTCCATTTTTCCAGTAAGCCTTGATGCCTGGCATGGAAGCCTTACCCAGGACCACAGGCAGATTCAAGGGTGGAATGAGGTTCAAATTTGACCTGTGTTTTATGCATGGAAACCTTTCTCTTTAGAACATGCTGGAAACTTTTTTCCTAAGGCACTATCTATCCTCCAGGGCATCCTTGCCTCCTTCTCATCGCTAGTTTCTACACAAATGCAGGATCTTTGGTGCTTAGTCACTCCACTGTTCCTGCTGTTTATTGCCTCCAACGGGCATAATTCTCTGCTTAGGAGACCTTTGCGAGTTGCCGTGGAGGAGCCGTGGGCTGTTGTCATTCCGTTTCCAGGGGGCAATAAACAGCAGCATTCAAACTTACATGGAACAAAGATTGTGTGATTATTCAGTCATAAAGAGAGAGGAGAAAAATAGATATATATTGCATGTGTGCTTATTTGCACATCACACAAGGATGTGCAAATTGCTCTCAGAAGAGAGTCTTGCTATGAGGTAAAATAGATCCCCTTATGGCACTTCGATGCTGACTTGAATGCGGGAATTGTCCTGCCTCTGCCTCAGTTTCCCTATGGAAATTGAAGCTCTTCCCATCTAGCTTAAGTGCTTTCAGGGCCAGGAATTTATTTGTGCCCTCACAGGGCAGGTCAGGAAGGCAGGGATGTGAGTTTGGGGATGATGCAGAGAGAGAGGTGTTTCCTGGGGTTAACAGCTTGTGTTTTCCCCCTCTTCTTGAATGAGAGCAAGCATTTGTCTGGGAGGAAGATTCAGAGAAACCACATTAGACTTAAGATGGAAAGGACTGGTGTTAGAGTCAGCCCATCCACACAGATGCATCTGACCTGAGGGTTCAAAAAATCACCAGAGAGAGCCAAAGCATGTTAGGAGGGAGAGCCCCTTTAACAGCAGGGAATTGCTGCCTACATGCAGACACTGACTCCGAAGCCAGTTATTTTGAGGGTTTCCTTTTGGGGTCTGTGAGACTGAATACTTCAGTCTAGTGGGATCATGTCATTAGGAGCTGTGTGACCCCAAGGACCAGAGGAAATTTCCAGCGCATCAGCACTGAGGGTTCAGCCCACTGGGAAACCCAAGCACTCAGCACTTCATGAAGGTGTTCAGCACATGGCAACATCCATCCCTAAAATACTCCCCCACAATAAAACGTAATTACAAAACTCTTTAACTACATAAGCTTCTAAATCAATTAAGTATCTTGGCAAGAAAATGTGTATGGTTTTGAAATCTTCCTTTAATTAACATAAAGTGTGTTAGGAAGCAGTAGATCTAGGCCATCACTTGGATGTAACAGTCTCTCGCTTTATGTGGTCCTGAGGCCTTGGGAGAGTGTAATGCTTAAGTTCCCTTTCAAATGCTGTGTCTGGGCCACATGCAAGGCCAAGACTTCCCTTTCAAAACAAGGTTTCCATAGTGATGTACTATTGGGAGACCTTCCTTAGCAATGCAATGGTCAAAAATCAACTCCTGTTCCCATGGGTGTAAATCCACTAACTTTTCCCACTCACAGCTCTTTCATTTCTCTCTGCTTTAATTCCTGGCAGCACTCCATCTCCAACAGCCCTGCCTTTAAATCCACACTCTCTTCCTGATGGAGCCTTCAGTCCGTTCATCAACAAACACTGCACTTGTCCTTTGTGCAAAGGTGCAGGGTGAAGTCACCAAGGAGAGTGATATCTGCCAGTGAAATCTTTGTGCACTTTTTAGAGACAGTTTTGAGCTTTCCTGTACTTCTGGTGTGCAGTGGAGGATATTCCAGGCAAGAGAGAGAGGGACAACATGGTATCTTAACAGGCTCTGGGTCAGCCCAGTGTTTTGTACCTGACATTTCCCAGCAGATCTGGAAGTCTACAGACTGCTCCTGCTGTGAAAATTATGTAAAGCTGGTGCATGTGGTGGGTGCTTCTTCAGCACAGGGAGACACTAGGATGTCCTCCTACAATGTACTTCTTCTCATGTGTGGATCTTGGCCTCTGCCAACATGGAAACTCATCTGCTACTGATGAAACTAAGAAGATTATCTGGCTGCTGACTTTACTGCCTGAATTGTATTTACGCAACATGTGTATATCTGCCTGCTGATCCTAAAACAAGCTGCTGTAGTTAAGGAAATTATCTGGGCAGCCTAACATGTTAAATCCTAAGATATGTAGTGGTAAGAATTTGGGTAAGCAGTCTCAAATGTCCAAGATATTTATTATACTGAAGCAGAATTTTAGCTCAAGAGGGATCTCAGCTTATCACAGGATTCACAGGATTCATATCCTGGACATCCTGGCATGATGTCACCACATATGACCCCCTTTATACCAGGAATGGGTCCTTCTGAGGACAGACGTTCAATCTTCCCATACAAAATTGCTCCTTTTTTCTGAAGTTGAGTATGGCAGTGTTGTGTCACATGATGGTCCTAAGGGAAATCCTCAGTGTTACTGTATCTGATCATGAATCCTTGTAACTAAGCAAATGCCTGATGACACACATCCTTTCCATTCACCTGGATCTGGAAAGCACGGTATATCCCTCAGGATCAGCCCCTACTGGGCTTGTTTAACAACATTGTTTTTTCTCTAAATCCCCTGTCAGACAAGTGAGAGCTAGTTCTAGGGCTGTTGCATGTCGCTAAAATAACATACATCTGCGAATGCAATTAGAGACTTGAAACAAATTTGACTTGACTTAGGAGAATAGTGGAAATATCCAAGGGATCTATGAGTATATACTTTCTCTCTCTCTCTTTTTTTTTTTTTTAAATGCCTAATTTCCAGGTCCTTTTAGGTTTGGGATTTCATGACAACTACTACATTCCTGGATAGTTAAAACCACTCAACATTTGGCTAAATGCCTTCTGAAGATATCCTGAAACACACCATCTATTGCAGCTGCTCTATTCCAGTCACAGTTCTGACTAGTCATCCAAGGGGAGAAGGAATTCCTTTTGTAGGAGGTAGTGTAGGACTTGTTACCAGGAAAGCTCCATGTTTAGGGTTGTCTAGTCCTGAAGAGAATTGCTGTGGCATTGCAAGTTTGAATTTTAAATCCAGTGACTAAAGGAGGAAAGGTGGGGGCTGTCCTCATAAGCAATAGTATCCTCTTACTCACATTCTCCTGCACATTGACTAGCCTCAAGCCTGCTTGTAGAGAAGGCTCAATAAAACAAAGACCTGAATTTCTTCCTGAACACAAGTAAAGAGATGTGCAATTGTACTGCTTTGCTTTGGCTCCTGTTGCTGGACATGCCTGATTTTTCAAAGAAGAACCAATCCTTTTCTTCCCTTTGTAGAGAGCAAGCTGCCATGGAAGTAGAAAAATTTGCTCTCTGTCAACTCAGAGACAGATCATGATTCTTGCAGGAAGAGAGTGAGTGGATGTTCAAGTCTTTGCTTGGGGAAAAAGCAGTAGCACAGGAACTCCCTATGTGCAGAGTGCCATGATTTTTGCTCCAAGGCAAGAGTCCAAGGCAGCAGATATACCAAGGCACAACACTCCAGAAATTATTTCTGATGTCCTTTGAGAAGATCATTCCAATCAATACAAGGATTATTTCTGAATGCTGGGAGGATTGCATAACCCCCACCTGATCATCCTGGCTTCCCAGCAGCAATATCCTTTGCACCAGCACATTTGCAACTGCCCAGAAAGAAAGACCAAAGAAAATGTGACAGGGCTCCCTCCAGCACCTTGCTCCATCTGCCCACAAGCTTCCTCAACTGAGTTATGGTAATTACATCACTTGAGATTTATTTGATATCTCCATCCGGGAAAAAGAACTAGGAAGTCTGGCTGTGACAAGCAATCAGAGGGTACTCAGCTGATGAGCAGCTCCCCATCAGTGAGAGAGCAGTAGGAACCTTCGATGTGTTGGATTTAAGTAATGGTTTGCCAGAGGGATAGGGCCCACGCCACGGCAATCAAAGCTCCTCTGCACCATTAAGGAGCTGTAAGTGGAGCAGGAGGCGCAGTGCAGCTATTGACCGAGTAGGTGGGCAAGAAAATGGGTTTAGGTAACTGTTTACTTTCTGAGAGATGGAAAACAGAAAGGAATGTTTCTCTGGCAGCTTTCTGACTCCCCGGTCCTCACTGTCCAAATCAGCATTTATATTGTCTGTCTATCACATACTTGTGCACAATGAACAGTATGCTGTGTTCAAGCTGTTCTGCTGCAGTCCACACAGTGCTTTCCTGCTTGCATTTGCCCTCTCACTATCTCTGCCTTTTTTTAAATCCGTGACCTAACAACATTAAAATAAAAAAAAATCGCTGATATGATTTTATATCAGGCTGCCACATAGGCGGATCAAGTGTTGCTGCAGCTCTAGCCACCCTCTTTCTTCCTTCCTCCACTCCCTCTGCTCTGAGGGATGACTTGTACAGAGAGGTTTTTTCCTCCTTGTTGAGGCGGTAGCTGAGGGCCAGTGGGCCCACACTCTGCTCTAGAAAGCAGCATTAGAATGTCTGCTGTGAGACCAACCTGCAGCCTGACACCTGAATCCTTCCAAAACAAACAGGCCTGCAGGTCTGTGCTGAGATGCCTGGGCATCTCCCCTTCTGATTTCTCAGTCAGTAGCTTGAATGTAACCAACCAAGAGGAACCAGTTCTCCACTCTTAGCTGATCAATCTATGTCTTTTTGTTCCTCTTTCTGTACCTGAGGAGGACAGAGGTAGTGTCAGAGATGATGTCTCCTGTATGTTTCTTTCCTATGTTAACCTCTTGCCTGTTAGTGGGGTCAAGAGACACAGCATCAAAACTCCCAGAAACAGGCCCTTCTGCAAAAGGAGAAGGTGTTGCCCATTATTTGCTGCACATTGCTTCTTGTGGAGCAAATTTAGGAAGGCTGCATTGGCCTCCTGACAGCCCCTGACTCTCACTGGGATGTTGCCAAAGTGTCTAGGGCCAGCTCCTTCCAGTGAGAGCATTTTAAGCAAGGTGCCTTGATCCATACCAAGGGACCTGAATGCTGCATCCAAGTGTGAAAACATTGGCAGCTGGCCCATTTACTGAAGCAGGAATAATAGTACCCACTCACCTCTGGGAAGCATATGGAGCACCCCTGTTTTATTATTTGTTTTATTTATTTTGTCACACTTATCAGCCATTCAGCTGTTTGGGCACACAACCCATACATTAAAACCCAGAGTGTAACACAAAGATCTCTTCTACTCTGAGCATATCCTTTTTGTAAAACCAAGCATGGGCAGGAAGGAAGGATGGAAGATACTTTACACAGGAAAAGGATGACAACAATATATTTTTCTCCAATTCTGTTATCGATGGAACCATTTTGAAAATGTTAGTGACATCAAGACAAGAAGATGGGAGCAATAAAAAGCAGGGATGAGGTGGTTAGTGGGAGCATGGACACAGAGACTTGGCCTCTAGCCAGCCTGTCGCATGCTCAGGAAGTCTCTAAAAAGCTCTTTCCATTATTATTTCTCTAATGACCCCATTAGACACGTGTGAAATTCTGAGAAGCTTTAAATATGTTGTAGAGAGACACACTGGCAAATCTGCCCAGTTTTTCTGAGGAATGGCAGGCTGCATTGATGAATGTTTTAGAGCATCCCAATGTGTAATTTATTTCCTGGAAATTAATTGCATGTGCTGTTTTCATTTTCCTGTAGTGAATAATCAGTTTTGCTCCCTTTTTAATTAGGTAACAACATAGATTCCTCTGCTAATCATGACACAGTGGTCTATGCATATCACGTCTTTTTCTATGGGAAACAATTTCAAATCATTGTCTAGGACCCAGTACAACTTTTAAGACATGAGATTATGTGTCAGTGGTAATGCTTAGGTCACTGCCATTGAAGACCTCATGCACAAGACCAGCTAGAGAACTCAGACTGGGCATTGGTACCTGCTATGGCCTCCTGAAGCAGAAGGAAATCCTATGGAGAAACCAAATTAAGGAGCCTGAAGTTTCAAGGTGTTGACATGATGGCAAACCCGGGCACCAAGAGGTGCATCCCATCTGGAGAGTGTTCACTGGTCCCTGAGCTGAGACATTGCACTGACATTAGCCATACTGCATGGTCTAGAAGCCTTCAGATCTTCTTTATCATTGAGTACTTTTGGTCCACATCAAACCCAGCACCTTTGTCAACTGTTCTGCCTGGGATGGCAAATATGAAGTCCAGTGAAGACCTGAGTTTCCCGTTGTATTCAGAGGCTGGATGGGTCTGCATGGACACATATAGGAGGACAATGTGGAGAAAGCCTCTTCTGCTGATGATTGCAGGGAAAAGCTAATGGCCTTCAGCAGCTGCTACTTAAAATTTTCAAGCGGGCTGAGAGAGTAAAAATTATCGGCCTTGGCATCAATTTGTTACTTGCAGCAAAACTCTTCTAATTAAGCAATAGTGTTCAGTCATATTTACCCTTCATTGGGCTACAAGGAACACATATTTCTACTGCAATATATGCTACTGAAAAAAAACCCCCAAATTATCAGTGAGTAAACGCTGCTGGAGTAAAATGAAAAAATAATATCATAGCTATTAGACCATGAAATCCTCTGTAACTAATTAATCTGCCAGGGAAAAGTTTGTTGGTGGTATTTCGGCTTCCTGCTGGGAACCTGTAAAGCCGGCACCGCTGCCCGATACATCACTGAACGCGCGGGCGCTGCCACCTGCCCCTGGAAGTTCCCGTGTTTCACAGGTCCACGCAGCGGTCGGAGGGAGGTGGAAACCAGCCTGGAACACGCCGGGGCGCAGAGGCTTCGCTGCCTTCCGGCTCCCCCGAGGCGGCGGGGCCGCGTCCCGCAGTGCCGCGCTCGGCGGGGCCGGTGCGGGACTCCGGGGCCGCCGCGGGCGGGGGGCGGGCGGGGAGCGGCCGGAGGCGCAGCGCAGCGCGGAGACGCCGCGCCCCGCCCGGCGGAGCTGTCCGCGCCCCGTGGTGCTGAAGCCGCAGCGGCCGCCCAGCCCCTTCCCCCGCCCCTCCTCCCCTTCCTCCCCGGCGTGGGCTCTCGCAGGCAGCCGACAGCCCGGGGCATCAAAGGTTGGGAAGGGCCCCATTCCTCCCTTGATTCCTTGATTCTCCCCCTCCTCACCCCGCCTTTTTGCTTCTTCTTTCCTTTTTTTTTTTTTTTTTTTTTTTTTGAGCCGGGGAGGGAGGAGAGCGCGGCCACGTTCCACCCCTCCCTTCCTGCAAATCCCCGCTCGCACTGCAAACAATCTGCCTTCCCCATTGCATCCAAGGGAGGTAGCAACAGCAACATCATCACGGCAAGCCGGATGGGAGAGCGGAGAGGAGGCTGCTGCTGAGAGAGGAAGGCACACACGCATACACCAGCTCGATGTTGCCAAAGCGGTAGGAGCCGCACGAAAAATAAGCCATGCTGCCCCATGTGTCTGGCGCATTGTGCTTTATCCTAGCCTTTTAGGAGGAAGAAGAGAATTATCTGCTCCGATTTTTTTTTTCCTGACAGCGAGAGTGCGACAGACTTGCGATGGTTGAATGTCAATGCCTGTGAGAGAGAGCAACAGTCAGAGGAGGAGGACAGAAGGGGAGGAAAATGAAGGTGGGGACGGTGGTGGAGAGAAAGAAGGAGCCTCGTCCAATGCATCAAAAGGAGGTTCCTGCAATTGCTGATAGAGTCCTGGCCGCCTCGCCATCCACAATGGTCTGTACAAGCTGCCAATGCGTTTGATGACGTTCCTGTTTTGTGAAAGGAGGAAAGGAAACGTGACCATGTAAGATCCACGTTTCCCCGGTCAATTACATGCGAAGAATAGATTCGATTTCGACGGGGTTTTTTGGTCCAGGATGGTAACAGCTTAGGGAATAATACAGCTGCCTTCCCTCACCAATTTCGCTCTGATTTTTTTTTTTGTGTGTGGTCCAGACAGCTGCTGGAATAGAGAAGGTCAGAATATATAAATATATATAAAATATATATGATATATATATTATATATATAAAAATATATTTGTCTCAGTACCTCTGGGATTAAGCTCATTGAATGCTAATTATTTCTTTCAGGACTTTTAATATTTACAATGAAATCTTTTAAAGGCAACGGTAAAATCTGAAGCCACCTGGGAGTACAGTGTTGGAAACGTAGGGTGTTTTCCCACAAACAATGTGAAGGTCTTTTTTGTCAAAGAAGCAATTTTGATAATAACAACAGCTACCAATTTTGCATTTTGATAGCCAGACCAGCTGCTATTTTGTCTGGGTTCACACCAGGATTCGTGTGATCAGGTTTTATTTTTTAATTGAAAAAAAATTACAAAATAGAAGAAAAAGGAAAATTACTTGAGATGCCAAATACTGTCGAGAGAACCATTTTCTCCCTCCTCCCCACACCCACTGGAGACGTGGACCCTTCTTTTTTAAAGGCTTAGGAGTTGCGAGAGCTGATCGGGGGCTTTTCTCCCGAGCCCGCTGCCTGCGCCCCTGGACCCTCGGGCGTGGGAGATTTATTCCCTCCTCCTCCCGCTGATTTCTAAGCAAACTTGTGGAGGGGAGCAAAGGGTCCCCGAGCAGCGCAGAGTCGGGTTTTTTTCTGGTGTGGATTTTTCTTTCAGTGGCTATCCCCGCCGGGTTGCAGCGGGCTGCCGGGGATTCCGCCCCCTCGCCCTCCGGCTCTGCTTTTGTCCCTTCCCCGGCGACCAGCGCAGCCCCCGGGCACTGCGGCCGCCGCGGAGCCCCCCGGCCGCGGGGCGCCCGGCTCCTGCCCTTTTCTTTTCCCCCCCGTGCCCGCCTGCCAAGGAAAGGCACATGTTAATACCACCCGGCGCGGGCATTTTCTGCTACTGCTGCTGCGGGCTCCTCCGTCCGAGACAGATGTTGCGAAACCAAGGCCTCCTCAAGTGCCGCTGCCGCATGCTCTTCAATGACCTGAAGGTCTTCCTGCTGCGGAGACCCCCCGCGCCGCCGCCGCCCTCCCCGCCGCCGCCGCTCCCCATGCCCGGCGGCGCAGAGGCGGCGGCGGGGGCCGCTCCGCCCGGGGGGCGCGGGCCCGGCTGGCGGGCGGCGGCGGGCGGCGGCGGCGGCGCGGGCAGCCGGCCGCCGAGGAGTGGGGCAGCCCGGCGGGGGAGCCGCCGCCTCCCTGCCCAGCAGCACCTCCTCGGATGACTTCGGCAAGGGCAAGGCCGAGGACCGATACTCGCTGGGCAGCAGCGTCGACAGCGGCATCCGCACCCCGCTCTGCAGGATCTGCTTCCAGGGGCCCGAGCAGGTGAGCGGCCGCGGGCGGTGGGCACCGGGGCGGGGGGACCGATGGCAGCGATGCCCCAGCCTGCGGGACGTGGGGCCTGATGCTTGCAGGGATGTCACTGGTGCCCGGAGCAGGACCCGAAAGCCATGGAGCCTCTGCCTTCTGCCCAGGCCCGGGCTTTAGGATTTTGCACCTCGGTAGTGTTTCCCCGGGAAGCGTGGGGTGGAGGTCTGCTCCATCTGCCCTCTCCCGGGGCAGTCCTGCCCCGGGAGCCCATGCCCAGCCTCAGAGCTGTACAGCTGTGGCATGGGAGGGACGCGCTGACGCCTTCTTGAAGCAGAGTGGAGCTCAGCAAGGGAGGCTTTTCCTTGCTTTGTGGGTGCCCAGTTGCAATGATACCAGAAGTGATGCAAAGGACGAGTTTAATGTGCTGTTTGCTTTTAAAAATACAGCTTCAGCCTCTACAAAGACATGTGGCAGGAGACAGCTCCACTTCAGTGGTTCCCAGGGGACGGCTAGTAGGAGCTCTGCAGGTGCTCCACTGCTCCCATGCTCCCAGTTGCACTAGCTGGAGGAGAAAACCGTGTGGTTACAACTGTAGCTGTTGAAGCTTGAGCCTTGAGGTGCTTGTTGGAACAGACTGAGGTTAGGCCAGTGAAGTTTCCCTACACCACACAGGAGAATGAAACAAATGCAACTGTGCTAGAACATAAGATGCCACCTTAGGGCATTATTCTCCATATTTAATGACAATTAAAAGCAGCTCGTGCATTTTCAGGCTGGCAACTTCCTTATAGTGATGTACTCAGCAACATTTGTACCTAATATGACATGGCTTGCAGGTGACAAGGAAGGCTGCAGACCTCTGTGGGATCAAGCCCATATATGCTGATAAC
This sequence comes from Manacus vitellinus, assembly GCF_001715985.3. Lineage (NCBI taxonomy): Eukaryota > Metazoa > Chordata > Aves > Passeriformes > Pipridae > Manacus > Manacus vitellinus. Next base: position 8,003,414 of record NW_021939632.1, on the reverse strand, counting down.
CTTTCCTACTTGGGATAGTCCCATTAACTGTCTTAATAGGGGATCTTTGCATGGGAAAGGGTTAAGAGATTTGACTATACTGATATTATTTCCATTTTGGGCACAGATTCTGGCATGTAAGGTAATACATTGAAACCTTGAATGGGGTTTGCCCCATATCTTCTTTCCCCTTCACAGACCTGTGTGCTGTGCTAAGGAAAGCTAGTTCTCATCTGAGAGTGGCCACGCTCTGGCACACATCCTGCCTTTCCCAGAGCTACCTACATCTGTAATGCAGTGATCGTGCCTTCCCTTATGCTGGTTCAAGGATGGTGGTGATGGGGGCTGGGAGGTGCGGAATAGGCTTCCATTCTTCTTTGGGAGAAGCAGGGCCTGCCACCAACCCATCCCAATATCCACAGCCCTGCTGGATGTGTCATACCAAGGGTCCCATAGGTCACAGCTCAGTTCTCAGTAGCCATCTCTAATGGTTTATGCTGTGAGACAGTTTTGATCATAGGATTTTAGATGGGGATGGGGAAAATAATTCTTTTTTGGAGATATCGTATGCCTTTCTCACTTATTTGTCTTCTTCATGTCTCTTCTCAAAGTTGGAAGCCATGCAATTCACTCCCTGGGAATTTACATTATTCCACATTTCTAGTACTCTTCCCTGGCTTGCCATTCTGCCTGTGTACATGAGACGTAGCACCTGCAAGATTGGCTTACGTGTCAGAGCAAATAGAACCTAAGCAGAATTAAAATAAAGGTAGCTCTCTTCCTTGGAGAACATTAATGCTTGAAAATAATTGGATGCTAATTTTCACACTGAAAACCAGTGTAGGTTGCATTGTAAAAGTGAGACTATTTGCTGACCATCTGCCAGCCTACCTGAGTGAGAAGCTGGGCAGACGTGACTGGCATCAATAGAGTTTCACCGGGATTTCTCTTTTTTTTGCTTCTCACAGTTTCTGACCAATATAATAAGACACTTATGGCTGGATTCTGCCACTCGTCCTTGAGCTTTACCTTATTCTGTAAATAATTTTTTCTTCACCAGCATAGCTTGAGGAGTATCTGAAACCCTTTGCCCTGCAGCAGCTGGGAAGCACATTATGGAGGCCCAAATCATGAGGTTTTAAAGCACAGCCAGATCCCCAGATCCTGACACAGATTCCTGGAAGTATGTTTCAGAATAACTGAGTGCTGAATTGGTGCAGATGATGTCAAGACCTGTACTTTGGTTTACTTGGCCCTTATGTCAATAAAAATCCAATGGGGCTAAATCCCAAATTCCTTTTCTTTGTTATTATGGTGGTTATTACTGGTTTAGTCTTTGTTTCCCATTTGTTTTCCAACTCAACAGCTGAGCAAAGACTCTTCATGTTTTGGACTTTCACAACTATAAAAGTCATAGATGCACATTACTCTCTACCACCTCTCCCAAGATCATCACGAAAATTTATCTGCTTGGAAACAAAATATAATTGCTAGTTCTTTACTCTGTAGATTAATGACAATGACAGATATAAACACTGTTTTATTTACCTGTCAAAACCATCTAAAACTGCTGCAGCTGTGGGTAAATTTGCGGGGCTGCATCACAGTACCAAGAACAAAAGCCATCATTATAAATTGACTGTTAGGTGCTCTAAGCTTATTTACCCAGATAAAATGACAGTGAGTCTCCAAAAGAAGTTTTAATCCTGCTTCGATATAAAAAAACCTAACCAAAACAACAGCCAAAAAGGTTTCTTAGTAATCTGGCTTTGCAATAGGTTTTACTTAATATATAATGCAAAACAAAATCAGTAGGGATTTTCACTTTAAATTTATGATTGCCCAATATACATGATACTTCAGGTTACTGAATTGCTTATATCTTAAGCTCCTCGTGTGTGTTTGTGGCTCTTATGGGTAAGCTGATTCTTTCATTTAAAAATGTGCTGAGGACTGTAGGAAGGAGGAAAGCTCATTATTGTGAAACTATTCTGATCCTTGCATGTTACTCAAGAGAAATGTGGGTTGCAGACAAGAAAGAGTGGATCTGGTGATCGGGGGATCACAGCATCTGGGCTCCCATTTGAGGGCACGACCAGCAAGCTCTTCTCAGGTCTGGCAGCTGAAAAAGGCAATTGCTTTCACTGAAAATGAGAGCTTAACATCATGAAAGCTGAGAGACTGAACTCTGCACTTGGTAATGGCATTGCCTTTCGGGGACTTGCTTGGCATTTTCAAAGGTTTCAATGACTGAACATCCGGCACCGTTGTGTCAGGAAATTCTGAGGCTCTGGATTGAACGTCAGAGCTCTGGAGAGAAAGCAAGAAATGAAAATGCTGGAGTATTTTCTTCTGTTTTGGGTAGTGCTAAGTGTTTGCAGAATTTTATTGGCTTTCCTGGATCTCTGACAATATTCTGCAAGAGAAAGAAATGAAGATGAGCTCTACTCTCACAAATGTTTCACAGTATTTGGTATGATTCCAAGCTGAGAGCAAGTTGTGGAGATGAGCAGGAAAAAACATGGGTGAAAAGTCCCTTCACATCAGCAGATAAACTGTTTGCCCATGTCACAAGGAGTTAGCAGTACTGTGGAGTTTGGGATCTTGGAAGTTATGCTAGCTGTGCTGAAAATAAATAGAAAAGCGTTCTTAAATAAAACTGAGATAATTTGGAAATCCATATGTTTCAAGGATTGCTTGTTAGATTGTCAGTTAGAGTGCGTGTACATCTTTTCTTACCTATCAGTTTCAGTCTGCATTTCTCTGTTTCTCTGTTCTGAGGAAAGATGCTGTAAGGATGGAGATTTGAAAAGTCAGTGCAGATAGATTTGGTTGGATAAGGAGGATCAGAGAGAACAGTTTGTGGACTATTTTGCTTGCAGGCTTGGACTTAGCTCAGAATTCGATAGAAATGCTTGAAAATAGACTATCTTTCCCACCAAAGTTCCCTCTAGACTTTTGGGACACCAACTCCTTAATAAGAGAACATGAAGACCTTCAAGGAAATTGGAAGGGAAGACAATTTACAATGGATATTAGGGCATACATTTCCATGTGATATGTGATTAGGCTGTGGAGCTCCTTGCTGCAGGACATCAGCAAGACAAGGAACTAAAGTTTAATGAGTGATTGTAAAGCCATGTGGTTATTAAGACTACTTAGTGTCAGAACAATTAATGATAACACTTCTGCAAGTAATATTCACACTTCACATCTGAAGCCAATCTAGAGATCAGGGTAAGACTGAAGAGGAGCAAAGCCTTGGGGCTGGTCTCTAACCCCACAGCTCACCAGCCTCTTGTGTGTAACCAGTGGGATCTTCCTCTGCAGGTGCATGTCTGGATTTCATGCACATGTAATGTAATGTCTTCATCATCAAGGCACCTGCCATGTTCAGGACTTCTCTAGAGCTAAGATGAGCCTAAATTACTCAGTCTGGATTAACACACATTCTTGGAGGTCCTATGTAGGATCAGTGAATGGTCAGTACTGTTGAATGGCTGGTCATTAGCATGTGTTGCTTGAAATAACTACTGAGAATCTCAGCCACATTCCTGTTCCAGGCACAGGCAAAAAGCATCTTTAGCCCCCTGCCTAGTAGGATTTGCAGAAAAGGCATGAGCTAAGCCAGAAAATATTGCCACTCTACAGACTGGTCTCTCAGCAGCACAGAGGAGTGCATGAGACCTCTGGGATGCCTGATTTCTGATTTACAACATTGTAAGATCAAGGAGAATCAGGTACCTGTTTTCTGGAGTGAGACAAAAAGAGGCAGGCTGTGGTGTAATGCAGGGCACAGGTGTGATAGTGAATGAGTGGAAGAAGAAACAACTGTGCAACCATCATCACAACCATGTCCAAAGCCAGGAAAACTTGGGAATGGAGATGCTGGTATTTCAAGGAGTCTGTCCAAACTGGCTAGACCATCAGGATGCTCTTTTCAAACACTGAATCACAGAATGACAGTGCAGGGTTCCCATCCATGTCCTTTCATAGGTGTGTTCCCACAGGGTTCATTAACTTGGTGTTAGAAGGAGAATCATTAATTGGAAAACAGCCAGTCCTGCTAAAACTGAAGACTAAGAGATTTTGGGATGCAGCTGTTTAGATTTCAATCTGTATATTGTAATTTATGACAGAAAGGAAGAGAAGATGCTTCCTATGACATTCAGTCCACCTCTCTGCCTTCCCATCTTTGAATCTTAATGCCTCTATAGCTAATTCTCCTGTTTCATCTGTCCCAGGATCAAATCTATGCTGTGTAGGCAGACCATTCTTGGCTTTGGCAAAAGCTTTGCTTGAGCCATCAACTGAATGGAGCCCAGGATGCCGTCTATTTTAGATTTAGATGCTGTTGCCACAGAGTTGATTGGCAAAGCTCCCATTAACTTCAACAGCAAAAGTGTAGGCATCCAGTAGCAGGGACCCGACCCCTGTATTTCAATAATGTTGTGCACACAGCAGGGTTTCTATAAATAATAGTGAAAGCCACTAATCCCATTGACTTTTAATTGCTCCAGAAGACAGGGTTTTCACCTTCTGTGCCTGCTGAAACTCTGATGCCTGACCCATTTATTTCGGTGCCACTAGCTAGCCTGAGCAGCAGTTTTTCTTTTCTTTCACTTTTCCCCATATAAAAGGCTTCATGAAGGAACTTGTCTGTGTTCATGTCACTGTTTCTTAAATATACATTTCAGGCCATGATTACCAGTGGCTGATGTCAGTTAGTGACAGAACAAGCAATGCAAAAGCATGTAGCTCCATTGTTTCCATCTGTAGAGTCACCGTTATTTCCACAAAGGCAACGCTTGCTCCTGGAAGGGCTCTGTTCATACAAAAATGAATTGCATTCAGGTTGTCTTTCAAGCAAAAATTCATTCCCGGCAAGGGCCTCCTCTGTGGCAGCCTTTTGCTCACATTTGTGTTTTTCCATTCAAGGCTGACCCAGTCCAGAAGTCAGAAATGTGGTTGTGCCAAAAATCTGTGATTCTGCGTGTCCTATGCATCTGCTGCACGTGTCTCCACCACTCCTAGGCTGGAGTAAGATAATAAGAAGTAACTACAATTGTTACTGGTCCATATCTGTGGCCATCCCATCCTTTTATTAGCTGATTGCTAAAGGAATAAAGCCATGTGGTGGTGTTAGCTGTTACAGTTTATGTTCATCAGCCCTCCTCAACCAATTGGCTAATTTCAGCCAGATTTGGCAGAGAATTGAGATCTGAAAAGCATTAAATTCCTGTAAGTTTCATGAAAACTAGCTGGATAAAGAAGAGGAAAGCTAGAAATGTCCTGTTGTGGGAGAGATTATAGTTATTGTCTGTGGTAGACACTGCAGGACATGGAGGACAAAGCTTCAGATGGAACAACTGCTTTAACAGGAATGTGTATCCCATCAGACAAAAAAAGAACAACCCCATCATCATATGGTTTCCATGGGAAACCAGACTTACAGAATAGCTTGTTAACTTTTTATCTTTCTCCTTTTCCTTTGTTAATCAGGATTGCTTACCTAAAATGAATTGCTTGATGCCGAAGACTTTCTTATCTTCCCCCATCTTTTCACAACCTACCTTTTATCCTTTTCTGATTTATCCCTGGTTGCAGTAGAACAGATTACATTCTTGGCAGTGGAGAATGATGAGTGATGACTTTCTTCTGATGAAGAAAATAACAGCAAGACCTGAAAATGTATTTAGATAATAAATGGGCTGCCCCCCATGCCCCACTGTGAGAAGTGATAAGGCAAAATCATGGTGGGCAGACTGATTGCAGTGGCAGGGCCCATACCCTGAAATCCTCACACGTATTTTCTTCTCTCATGTCATTTCTCCTTTACGGTCTTTGGTGGTTTTCTCTCACCTCCTCTTCTTTCTCTTCTTCTTGGCTAAAGTCAATTCACGCATCAGATCTTGGCCCCACCCATCCTATCTTGTTCTACTCTGCACAAGTTCTCCTATGGCCTATTTACCATCATATCCAAGCCTTCTCTGTGTGCAGCTTGAACACTGATGACATGACTCAAAACAGTCACACAAGTTTAACCTGCTTCCCTGTGTGGGGAGTGAGGGATGGGATGGTACAGAATGGGAGAATGATAAGCAAAAATATGGTTTACGTATTATTTTAGTCTTTCCTACATCTAGTGCCTTGTGTTCATTGGAGAAACCAGGCTGTTCTTGGGGAAAACTGTGTAAACTCCGTGGAGGATGGGATAGTTCAATCTTGAAAGGAACCCTGAAAAAGTTTTGTTTCCTCTGTAAAAGAACTTCCTGGCAAGCTTCCATTATGGTTGGAGAATTGGACTGTCAGACTTACTTTTTACTATGGAATCACAGACATTTAGACCAGCAGGTCCACATACAAAACAATTTTGCAGAACAGGAGAGAAAATAAACTTGATATTCCACCAGTTTGGAGGCCAAAGACTGCTATTGTCTTTGTAGTGTCTTTGCATGTCGCTTTTAGCAGAAGTTTACCGAGGATTGCTTGATTGACAGTGTGTTTACATTTAAGATAAGGCCATGGGGTCACCTTTCCCATGCAAAAGTCTGTGCCATTAGCTAAGAGATGAGTGTTAGAGGCACCTTTAAGTTTTATAGTGCATTAAGCATTTGTAGGTGTTTGCCCTCATGGCCTGAAGAGAGTCCTGTGGCTGCATCCTCTGTCAAGTTGTTCCTTGTGACTGCCATTGTAACCCCGGGTACTATGTGGGTTTAGCTTCTGTTTCTTAATCCATGCACTGATCATGCCCAAGCATGAGCCAATGCCCAGGTCTCAAGAGACTGAGTCCATCCATCCAAAATCCTGAGGCTGATCTAACCAGTTCTTAAGGATGAGCATGGCTGGAGAATCTGTCTTTCCTGCTGCAGCTCATTTCTTCTTGCCCTCCCATTAGGAGGACAACAGATTATTTTTACCTTTACTTGTTTTCCAAGAAGTAAGTAACTGAAGGTATTTTCCAGTAGCTACACAGTGAAAATTCATCCTTTCAGGACTTCACAAGTTCAGGTGACAACTGAAGCCATAACATTCCCTGTTCTTCTCTAGACTGAACAATTCCAATTCTGCCTTTGCTCTTATGACCTGTTTTGTAGACTGCTAATCATCCTTGGTGTTGTCCTCTGGACTCTCCCCAAGTGGTCCATACTTTGCTTTAAATGCACTGGAAACAATTCTCCAGCTGAATCCTTGTCAGTGCTGAGCAGTGCAGAAAGGTCTTGAATCCTGTTTAACAAGTAACAGAAGTCATCCATTCCAGGGTAATGTTCGCTCTATTTATTTATTTATTTATTTATGGAACAGCAGAAGATTATTGATTGTTACTCAACTCATGATCCAGTATGGTCTCCTTGTCCTTCAGAGCTGCTTCTTGAGCAGTTCTCCATCCTGACTCTGTGCACTTTGCATTACTCTCTCATTGGAGGAGCTGTATTTGGCCTTACTGAATTGCATCCCTTTTTCCTCAGTAGCAGCCCCTTCCAGGAGGGCCTGCAGATGCACTAAGCATTAAGTCTGTTGAATCTTTGAGGTCATTAATGATTTGAGCTCTTCTGCCTTGCCTCCTGAGGAGAGTTGGGAGGAAAAGGCTGGAGGAGCAGCTGTGCTTTTCTTAAAGGATCCCTTGACTGCCATAGAAAAGACTTATGGCTGAGGCTGGTCCTGTCATTGCCCGTTTATAGCCATGTGGAAGAGGAGCAAATGGATCCTCATTACTTCAGTTCAGGTGTCTGCTCTCTGCCCCAGTTAAAGCCACTCTCAGCAAGGCTGAATATGACTTTCCTGACAGATTTAGGGCTCTAGCCAGTCCTGCTGAAATGTTGCCCCCATCACCCACTTCTCTCCTGCTTCTCCAATCACTTTATGGATGGGGTAGCTCACATTTCCTCCACCTTCTTGTACTAGCACTGTCACTTGGGCATTAACCCTACCCTCACCTTGAGATTCTTTTCTCTCATTTCCCTGTTGTGTATTCATGTTGTGCCTAGGTCTTCATTTGCTTACTACTTCAGGGTATAACAGATACTTGCTCACATCCTCATTTCTTGCTTTCATTTCTGTGATACCTTTTTCTCCAACTTCCTAGCACAGGCATTGCCCTGCTTCCCTTGAGTCAAAACCAAGCAGATCACTTCTTTGACTGCTATCTTGATGGAAGAAGTGGTTTTCCAAGAACTTCCATGTGCATGTCCCTGCCCATCAGTGTTCCCCGTCCTTACCAAGACAGGTCCTGTATTGTTTTTCACTCCAATTCTCATTCTTTGGGAGAGCTAAGAAAGCCATGTGGAAGAATCTGTTGAAGACATAACACACAGCATCAGCACACAGGAATCCCGCTGACACTTCACCCACATCACATCAGCACCTACCCTGGCAATTTCATGCAGGTGGTGAACTAAAGTTCAATGGATGGTTTGCACTTTCTGCAAGTTGGGGGGTGATGGGCTAAAGCTGCCCCTCCAAACACCCCACTGCTTTTAGTTGTGTCAGGTGTTCTTCTCAGCTTGTCTCATATGTTGCATGACCTTGCACTGTCTGATGAATTAAGCACTTCCCTCTTCTCCTTGTTAAGCACACTAGGACCTTTCAGGATTTAAAGTGCTGGAAAAGTACAAGAATATTATTATCCCATTCCAAGTGATATTAAAAGAACATTAAGACGGATCAGATGAGCATTCAAGAAAAGTAGGTAATAATAAAATACTGTATCGGAGAGAAATAGCAGTTAAGTAATTAAAGAGAGGGTTTGCACAAGAGGCAGGAGAGTTATGGGTGCTTCTGGCCTCTAGACCATTCTTTATTTTAATACTATGGTAACCTTTACAGGCTGTCAGTATGTCAAGCATTGCACCAAGAAGTGAAACAAAGGCTTTTCTTGCCCTAAAGAGTTCACATTTAGGACATAAACCCCAACATTTCCTTAACATTGAAGAGACATGCAATCGTAAAAGATTTAGGGCCAGAGGGAGTTATTGGGCCAGTCTAGTCTGAACCTCTCTATATTAGCAGTGAAATAAGTTCCCTGAATGAAATTCCTGCTTGAAGGTTAATAGCTGTGCAAGGACTGGAGAAGAAATATCCCATCTTGATTTTCAGATCTCCCAACAATGGGAAATTGTTGCAGTGCCCAAGGAGAAAATCTGGGGAAACAAGAGAACTGAAACTGTCTTTGCATATCAACTTTTGTCTTTTCTGTCACAGAAAGTACTGTGTACTGTGTGCATCCTTAGAAACCAGCTTCAAAAACCCTTGGGCTAGCTGGCAGAGAAGATTTCCCTCATGGAAGAAGTTCTGTGTTTGAAGACAGTTTTATTCCACATCAGATTAAAAGGAAGAAACTTTCAGCCTGGAAAAACACTCATGGGATTCAGCTAGTTAGGAAAAACACAGTTCATAGCCTCCTCTGACATATGAGAGCAGAAGTGCTGTCACCTACATTTAACCCACATTTGGAAAATTTTCTTCATACATGGGATGGCTACATAATTTCTAAGAAAAACATTTCTACAGCCCCCATAGCCTGCAGTGAGGAATCCTACATAAAGTTCAGCTTGCTAAACTGTCATGACCTGGCCCAGCTGCCATCTTTATTCTCTTTCCCACTCCTTATGATTAATTTCTTGCCCTTCTTGCAGACGTGTGAAATCTGCAGGAGAGTCCCTGGCCTTCCCAACCTGCAACTATTCATAAGATTTCTTCTTTCACCTTTTTCTTGGTAATACCAGACAAGAGCCTCATCTCTGAAGGTGTGCTCAGACAGGTGATGCGAATGTCAGGTGATGGTGACAATTCTGAGTGTTGTAGCTCAGATCAAACAAAATCGCACAACCTCAGAATAATTTTGGATGCAGAAACCTCAGGAGGTCATTTTGTTCAATGCCTACTCAAGCAGATCTGACCAGATATTCAGAGCTGGATAGCTCCAAAGACAGTTATTCCACACACCTCTCTGGCCCTGGTTTAATGTTTGACCTCCCTTATGGTGAAGATATGAGGGTTCTATTTTTTATTTATAATCATATTTCTTATGTTTCAAATTGTATCTGTTTCCTCTTGTCTTGTAACCATGCAGCTTGGAGAAGAGTAGGCTTTCTTGCTGTACCTTTCTATGAGGTGGCTGAAGATAGCAGTAAGATCTCCCCTTAGCTTTTACAGTGATTTTAGGAAGAGCTGTGCAAAAGATAGGATTAAATGTCTGCTCTAATTCCCCAGGATGGATTTTCACAGGGGCTGAGATTTTTGTAATGGTAGTCAGATAAATAGCAAGGGAAAATAGCTGCCCCTCTATAGCTTGAAGAATGAGAACAAACATTGCTAATAATAGCAAAGGCTCAGATATTTCTCTTTGTCATAGCCAGGACACTTTTTGATCCAATAATCACTAAACCTCCAAGAGGTGATACTATGTCAAATCTGAGTCTTACAGAAATGCTGGTGGTAGAAAAACTTGATTGAGCAAGAACTGTTTCTGCTTAAATTGAACAGAAGGATAAGCAGAAAGAGATCTGTAACTAAGGTTTTCAACTTTACAAAAGCAGATTTTGAAAAATTAGGAATCCTCAAAAATGTGCAATATAACTGAAATTTATTATACAATGTTTAATTACTGCGAAAACCTCCATTAGCTTCTTTGTAACAAACAGAAGCATTATGTTTCAATTGCTGCTTTCTGGAAGCTTACAGCCATTCTCCTTTCTACAGGCCATTTTTGCTCTCTGCCTTCAAGTAATTTGCCTGGAAAGCTGTTCAAAACCTGTCCCAAGATGTGTTTTAATAAAAATGAAAATATTCTTTTCTCTCTTTCTTACTTGCTTCCCTAAGCATCGATAGTTCTCCATGTCAGTTCTGTGTCCACAAGATACACTCTGTGACATTTAAACTTCTCTGCCAAATTCAGCCACCTTTGATAAATAAAGGCTGCAGAACTCCTGAGCTCTTATGAGTTGCATGAAAATGTGTGGCCAAGGGGGCATACCCCCCATACTGGGTTTGTGGTGCCATGGAAGGGAATTGTCATAACAGGTCCACAACTACTAGATATCAAAGAAGCCACTTTACTCCCACGTTCAATTCAGGGGGAACCTACCCGTTATTTGGGTCCATTGCTCTGAGAACTTCTGGTTTTGCTGTTGTCTTTGTTCTTAATTTTGTTTACAGAAAGACAAGAAAAAGATCCATCTGCCAGCAGAAGCTGAGCTAGCAAGTTTGAGTGCAGTACCGGCGTATTTCAGAAAACGGTACACTTAGGAAAACAAAGGAAGTGCATAGTGAAAGTTTTAGAGGCTTCTCCACTGACCCCAGTCCAAGATCTGTTATTTCAGTCGGCCTCTTTCAAGGGCACTTCCCAACGGGGCAGTCACACACAGCTGAATGGTACTTGCCCTTCAGGCAGCACAGGCATAGAGGAGGTTGATGCAGCACTAGCTGGGATGGCTTGAAAGCCTGGACCAGCATCTTTGGTAATTGGTAGTTGAAGGCAGCACCTCTTCCCCAAGTCTGCAGAATCCTACATGTCACTCCATCACTGTAGCAAACTCAGCTGGATTGGAGAGCCAGGTGACCAGGGGAACAATTGTAGACCAGTTAAGTGATAATGAATGGCAGAGAGAATATCAGAAATAATTCTGTGCAACTTAACAAGAGGAGGAATTTTGATCAGAGGCATCCAAAGTGCATCTGTCAGTAGGAAAGCGAGCTAAGCTGCTGGGACTCTTCAGAAGTTCTTAGTGGTGTAGTAAGCCAAAGGGGATGCAGGGACTGCTACAGGCTTATGGATTTCTAAGGAGCAGTCTGAGAGGCCCCACATCAGAGATTATTTGCAAAGGCATACAAATGAGTGTGTGTGTAACTGAGCTGCTCTGCGTGTGTTTGGGAGGATCAGAAACATATGGGGCAAATGTCGCAATCTCTGAAGCTGGCAGGAGGTTTGCTACCATAGCGTGGCTCTGTTTTCTGTTTGGGTTGGATCCAGCTATTTTTCCTTGTAATGGATGTGAGAAGGCTACTGAGATTGGGTTTCTGTGATGAAACAGAAGATGCAGGGGGATGATCTTGGGGCAGACAAGGCTGGAAAACACATGCTCTGCTTCTCTGATCAGCACAAGGCCATGTTGTACCTCATGGAGCCTCACTCATTCATTCCCACGGACTATCCCACTGCCACCAAAAAGGCCCAGTGGCATTCATCAGCTCCTTCTTTCTTTGTATCCCAGTTCAGCTTTTCTCCACGTTTGTGTCTCCTTCAAATGGGGGTCAGGGATCTGTAATTTATCCCTCTCCAGGTGATGTGTCTCCAACTGGGGAATGTAACTCTCTGTCTTTTCTCGCCAGATAATCCTCTACCCCTAAGCAATGTGATTGGAGCAGCAATACCAGCCCTCCTGGGCTACAGGGGAGATTTCCACTTTCTCTTAACTACATCCTGAATGTTCCCAGTTTTTCAGCATGCTCTGCATTTTGGCCTGATTAGGCTATTTGTTCTGTTGTATTGCAGAGACAAGGAGTGGTGCTTAGGCACAAGAGAGTATGTTCTCTCTGTATCCTCTAAAATAAAAGAAAATGTGCTCAGCTGGAAATGAAACAACTTGGAGTTCAAAACTCACTTCCACTGACAGCTGTTTTGCATTTTCATACACTCACCAACCACCAGTACAGGCTAAGGTCTTTACCCCTAGGTAAATGCTCCTAAGGTCCTTAGCTATTTGTATGCTGGATATACTGATGAGTCAAAAGGAGGCTGCACAAATGCACAGAGATTGGGAAAACCATCCAGATCCTTCCCATTTGGCCTGCCTTAACCGTGTTTTTGGAACAAATATCCACCCACTGAGTCCCCTTTCTCAGACTGCCCTGTGGTATTTGTTCCCAGGGTGAGGTAAAACCCACAAGTCCTTCTGGTCAACACTGTTTGGTACTCTCCGACACAGCTTCACATGTAATGGGTGGATTGCAGCATGAATAATAGCCCTTCCTGTGATTTATATCTTGTCAAGGGAGAGAGAGGGATTTTTGCAAGATACCTATCTACCTGTCAATGCTTATGGCACAACTGCTGGGACACATCTGCACTCATGTGACCGTCTTTAATCTGTTTCCTTTTAAATCACTGTGTCTACATTGCCTTGAGCTGTTTTCCTTCACTCCTGAAATACGCACAGCAGCATTGGAGGTAGGTATCTGCAGTGCATTGCTCTGCTTCTGGGCTTCGGGGCTTTTATGAGATGGTCAGAGCTTCATGGGGGTCAGGGACCTGGGTTCTCACCAGCACACTCCATGACCCTTCTGTCTTTGGAGGTTCTTCATGATCTCCAGGCAGCAGTCAGCCTTCAGGCGCTGCCGCAGCGTGTGCTGATCCCAGCACTCACTATGGAGCAGGGACTGGCTGTACGTGTGTTTGTGGCAGCGTGGGAGAAAGCAGATGACACATGGCTGAGCCAAATTGGATTGAGAAGGAGATTAAATGGTCATTTGAGGGTCACGTTTTCCTGCAGAGGGCAGATTGATGGCATGGTGCACATCTGGGCTGTGGAGCAGATGCAGCAGAGTTTCAGCTGCTGCGAGGCACTTTCCCAGAGGACTCTGCTGAGCTCACTACAGGGTTGGAAACACAACACAGCAGCTAAGAGCTCCCCCATCCAGGGATGTCCCTGTGAGGAAAGTGTTCCTTTGGAATGTGACTACTCTTTGCTGCTACTGGTACATTTCTAGTTACAGATCTGCACATTGGCTGTTCCTCCCAGTAGTATGTGCATGGCATGTCCAGTGCAGTGTGGTGATTAACAGTGTGTGAGAATTGTGCTGAATCACAATGGCTCACAGATCAGGCCTGCATGTCTTCTGTTGTTTCAGTCCTCTTATCAGTGCTTGATGTTCACCCACTGAAAAAGATCTTTCCATCTGACCGACCATCCAGGAAGTTCACCAGGTCATGAAAGCAGGCTGACCTGGAAAGATCCAAGATACAAGGATGTTTCAGAACTTGATTTAGGCTTGAGCACTTTCTGACACTAGGATGTCAGAGCTGTGACCATGAAATGATTGTGAGCCCTTGCTGGATGGTACAAGTGGTAAAGAAAAGTTCCTGGGCAGGGTGGTATTCACCCCATGTTAGAAGATCTCTAAGCAAATAGCACAGTGTGATATGGAGGGAAACCACATGGCCTGCCTCCATGAGTGCTCAGAGGGGGGCATCTCTGCTTTCTGCAGAGCCAGAGTTTGCCTTCCTGCTAGAGAAAAAGAAATAGACAGAACGGTGTGGGGAACTGAGCAGCAAACACAGTCCTCTCAGATGAGAGCTAACCTAGAGAACAGTGTTAAAAAACCCCACATTTTAGAATCAAGGTGGCAGCTTGATCACTTGATAACAGGTCCCAGCCAAGGTAGAGGGTTGCTCTCTGGCTCTAAGAGGACACTTTTGAAGTAGTTCCCCTATGGTGTTGGCTTGACTAGAGGAGGTCTCTCTTCCAGTTCAAGCGGATGAAAGAGAATGAACAGCAACCAAGGATCTCAGCTTCTCCTCTGAGCTTTGTATATAAGCTGTGATTCTGGGCACATCACCGAGGTGGGACACAGCTCTGAATTGCAGACACCTCAATGTGAGTGTCACAACGTAGGTGTCTGCATGTGGACTGAATGTCTAGGCAGTGAAAAATCAAGAGCTTGACTCATGCCCACGCAATGATTTCTTAGTGGAAAACATCTTGAGGTAGATAATTGTGCCCCTAGTCAATACAGTCAGTGGAGCTGGAGAGCTAGACACCTACATTTGCTCAGCTGACTCACTCCCGGGGCTCTGCTGTCAACATTGACTAGACCTCCATCGATTATACGGGGACAAGGACATCCAGTGCTCATATAGCTGCTACATCTAGATATAGTCTCTCTGGACCTGGATTCACCTGTAGTGATGCATAGGACCCTTTCATGCCACCATGAAGCAGGACTGGAGATCTTCACTTTCTTCTAAGAATGCTGTAAGGGATCCTTGTTCAACTATAAAACACTAAAACCACTTCAAAGCTAGGTGCTCTGCAAATGCTGACTGTTCACATTATTATAAGTAAACAGCATTCAGAAATGCATGCACAACATTGAAGAGTAGTAAACAGATGGGAGAAGTTGCCAAGTAAGGCCACGCTGAAGCGGCGAGCAAAAATAAGTGTTAGAGACAGTCTGACATTTTTATAGCAAGACAGACGCAGCCAGGATTTGAAGCATATAGCAATAAAATGGGGTCAAGGAGGTGAGCTGCCTTTTCTTGGCAAAGTTCTTCTCCTGTTGGGCAGTACCTTCTGTGCTCAGACAGCAAACCCTTCTTGTTGCTGGCCTGGCAACACAGCTCCATGGGGCAACACAGCTCCAGTGGATGAGGCAGGAAAAGTGATACTGTTTGTGGTGAGCTGCTGTGTGGGAGAAAAGAGACTTTAAACACAGCTTTGAAGTCACTGAGTTACATCAGCACTGGGCTGAGTTGAACTGACAACTACTAATTACTGAGAGAAAAATGACTCACTAAAAAACAATAATAATTGTCTTACATCTAATGGATGACTTACAGTCAAATAGAAGACTACGGTCTTGGAACAGGGGACATGCATAATGTGACAGACAGCCTGCAGCCTCACGTATCTTTTACAGAAATAGAGTTCAAAAGTTGTGCAAGACATGCTGTATTTTAATTAATCAAAGCCTAGAAATGCTGTTCTGCAAACCTAGGCAGAAGTTGCATGAGGATACTTTTCTCCTGGCAAAACACCGAAAGTCAGGCTTCTGAGAAGTTCCTATTTTCCCTTTTCCAATATCCAACTGGAATTGCTGCTGGAAACTCTCCCACGGGGAGGGGAGAGCATCAGCAGAGGGGGTCTCCATAGAGAAATAATCAAAGGGAGCCATTCTTGGGGACTGATGTAGTAAACGTGTGACAGGCGCTCCTGGAAATTCATGTGTCTGTCAGAGATGATAAAACTATTTCCCGTTGGTGTGATAAGAATGTATTAAATATTTGTCTGGGTTTACATAGGCACAGATTGTAAGGAAAGCTCTTGTATTTTAAGGGATTACATACTTTACTACCGTATATGCTACCTAAGTAGTACTGAGAGCAGTTCTCGCATGAGTCTGTGATACAAGGGAACGGTAAGCAAAAGGCAAATGGTTGATCACGGTCCTAGATGTAATTTGGATCAACTGACATGGTTTTCCTATTTTTGGCATTCAAAATGATCTTTCCACCTCCATGAAGTAGCTTGAAGTCTCTCTGAAATCTGAGCTGGTGCTGAGGCTCTCCTCATTTGGGTGTAAATGGCTCCACCATGCTTCTTGGGCTCAGGAGCATGGAGGATCCATCTCTGATTCTCAGCTGACATTTTAATCAGCAGGTCATTTCCAATCTCTGTTTTGGGAGGGACAGTTCAGCAGCCCTTGGCTCTGAATTTCAGACTGCTGGGCCTACTCAGCAGACAGAGATGTCTGCTGGGGACCAAGGCACTCAGCATCTCTGGAAACAGCACCAGCAGTTCAATGTAATTTTTATTTTTTAAAGAAAAAGTTGGCTTGGTTGGCCTTTGAGTTACTGTTTGTTATTTTCCCATGCGTATATTGATAATTCTTGTTATTGGGTCATTTGTCTTTGTAAAGCACTTTAAGTACAGTTCAACACCAGCATGCGACATGCAATTCCCTAAGATGGTGGTGGCCTCCTGTTCGCCTCTCCTTCTCTTTTTCTCTCTCTCTTGCAATCACTTGAAAGTTCCCTTGAGCCCGTGCTTAGCTGGTTCACCCTGGACTCTAAATAGTAACATCCTTAATCCAGGGGACTTCTCTAATCCTGGGGTCAGAGTGGGAGGCATGAGTGATTGCTCTGAGCAGCAAACCCATTTATGCTAAGTGTTTCACTCTCTGAGCAGCATCGTAGAGGAAGGATGAGATTAGAAGGATATCACTGGCAAAGTGACTAAGAGATTTATCTTATTCATAGGCTTGGCTTGTACTTAAGGAATTTGCATTATTGGGATTTTTTAAAATCCAAGCTGGCTGAATCTATCCGTCTTCCAGCAGTGCCACAGATATCAAAGGCTTGTTGTTTCCTTCCTCATTTGTACTTTGCAGTACCTACACGTTGCTCTCACTGCTTTCTCTATTGCTTTTCTACACCTGTTTCCATATGCCAGGAGTACCACCGCCACCCCCAAGTCCTTAAGAGATTATCATAAGGCAACTCAATGTCAAGACATTTTCCTGGATATCCAATATGTTTTTTCTTTTGCTTAATTAATTTCTTCATGATTTGTTTAGTTAATGCTGTTGGGAAGGATTAAGAGGGGTGCATCTCCCTCTGACACTGACATGTCTGGATATTTATAATAAAGAGGAGTTAGATCTCCTTGAAACTTCTAAGTCAGAGATCCCCTCTAGAGAGGGAGCTGGGCTGGTCATAGTATGGAGATAAGTATTTCTGTGCATCTGTCCTGAGAGAAAACTCCCAGGAGCTCAGACCTCAGGGAACCCCTACCCTGCCTGAGATCAGGGATACCCACAGGAGGGCCCTGCCAGCATGAGGGCCCCAGTTCACAACACTGAGCCAAGGCCTGGAGTGCCTTTGCTTCACTGGGACTGTGTATTCAGCCAGACTACTTGGGGAAATTATATCAGCTAAACCCCACACTCCTCTGCTAATGAAGACTGACACCTTGCTTGGGACTGGATGGAGGGGGGGGATGGCTGGCACAAATGAGTTGCTTGGGTAAAGGCTCCATGAAACAAGACATGCAATGCTGGAAGGTAAAATATCCACTGTGAGCATAGTCAGGCTAAGGTCAGTTCAGAAACTGTATCCTCCCACTGTGGTGTCTCCCTGCACAGCAATTCAGCCAGGAGCAGCAGGGACATTCCCATGGGAAAGAAAAAGGTGTCACTGAAGTTGAAGAAGAGGTTGGTGTCACTGAAAGAAGGTGAAGTCTTATCTACAGACCTTTCTTCAGGGTAAGAGTGACTGTCCAGTCTCTTGGTGATGTGTGGTCATGAGCAAGCTGAGACAGTCTAAGTCCTTGCAGCTATAGTGAGCAGCAATCTCAGCTCTGCATTTCCACTGTTTCCAAGCTCTAGCACCAGTCTCTATGCAGCCAGGGACTTGATCCAACAAGAATCAACTTTTTAAAATTTTTGATTGACTTTCTGTTGAATCAGTTCCCCCATCTGACCACCTGGTCACCAACCCAGCACTGGTGAAGGGGCAGGGCAGCACACCTGGCAGGGCAAGGGGAAGATGGCAGCACAGACTTAGCATAAACTGTGCATAGAATTGCATCCAGATACCAATTCCCTTCTAGCAACAATGAAGTATAAGGCATTTGAAGATATACTGCAGCAATTTCAAGGGGATTATTCTATATTCAGCCCAGTGAGATAAAGCAAATTTTGGGCTCAGCTTTTCAAGAAAACAAGTTCCTTGCCTGGCCTGACATCTGAATATCTATCCCAGGAGGGAGTCCCTTTTACCTCTGTAAAGGGACAGAGAAAGTCAGTGGCACATTTAGGCATGGAGCATGCCATTTTTGTTCTTATACATTTTGCAGTTTTTGCCAAGTGACAGTGAAGTTGTTCCTAGATCAGGCATGCAATGTCTTCTGGACAGCCTGGGAAGAAGGGCTATACTAGGGCTGTATGAGTTGGTCGCAGGCTGCAATTTCAGAGATTTTTTTCCCAGTGCCCAAAGGCCCCCCCAGCATAAAAGAGATTAACAATGTGAGCTAGTCCAGTGGGGGATGCTAAAATGGTAAAGGGATAGAAGTACATTATGTGTGAGGAGAGGTGGAGGGATTTGGACTTGTTCAGTCTGGCAACAAGAAGATGAAAGGGGAAATCTGCTGTCTTCTGCTACTTAAAGTCAGATTATAAAGACCATGGAGCCAGAGGGGCACAGGAAAGGACAAGAGGCACTGGCACAAGTTGCAGCAAGGGAGATGCTCATTGTATAGACAGAAACAAACTCACAGTGAGAGAGGAGCAGCTCTGAGACAAAGGCCCAGACATATGGTAGGATTTCAGTCCTCTGACATCTTCAAGGTTTGGCAAAACAAAGCTCTGAGCAACCTTGAAACAGCCTTGTTTTGAGCAGGAGGTTGGACTAAAGAAATCCAGAGACCTCCCAACCTAAATACTGTGACCCTACAAAAACCACAGGATGAGGGGATTGAGAAGTGGTTGCAGTGTTGCTGCTCATAGGTTTTACCCTTCTTATTCTGGAGAAGGATGTGGAGGGGAGAAGGTTCTTACACATGCAGAGATGTGAGCCCACCCACTTGCCTGCCTTCAAAGCTATGGCCTCTTGAACTGGTGGCAGCAGTTGGCACATGACTGATGCCCAGGAGGTTCCTGTCAGGGAGGTTGGTATTGCTGTCCTTCACCTGCTGCACTTTTGAGATCAAATTAACATTTCCTCCTCTCTCCTTCAGATCTGGTGCTCTGACCTGGGCAGAAGGTCCCTTCTGTCCTTCTTGGGAACAGCAATTCCTTGACCACTTTCTAGCAGCAGAGTGGGACTGGGGACAAAGCCACACTCCAATGACCCCTTAGCTCCCTCTGGTGAGCATGAGACCAGGTTTGGTGCCTCCACTTCCTCATCCCCTCCCTCCCAGCAGAGATGGAAATAGTGTCCTCCAAGCCTGTATCACTTATGAGATCCTGGAGTGCCTGGACAAGCTGTGTGTCTGTGCCTGTCCCAGTACTGCTGCTGCCATTTCTTCATCAGAGAACAAATAGGGGAAAGCAGCCAGGAATGAGAAAGCACCTCTCTTACACCTCCACTTCCCAGTCCCCTTCCAAGCTCAGTACTACAGTCACTACATTTGTGATCATCCTCACACAGGACTCTTTCTCCTTTGGCACATCCCCATCATCTGCACATCTCCCCTTTCCCAGCCCAGCCTCCAGAAGTGGTCTTGCTGGGGGCCCTCCCTTAATCTTCACCTTCCTCCCCAGCAGGAGTTTGGATGGAGAAGGCAGGCAAAACCTCTCCCTTGGAGTGGGTGTGCTTAATTTGGTGTTTGTTTTCAGTGCCGTCTGCTCATCACTGCTTAATGGATTTCATTTGTGATGCTGAAAGAAAGAAAAAAAGAGCTATGTCCCTGCCTCACTACAGTACCTTCTTTCAAGTGAAAATAGCTTCCCTGTTTGCTCCTTGATGGCTGTTTGTGTCTGCAGGATTCAGCTATCAAAAGGCATGAGGTGGTCACCTGAAGCATGCGTGTAAATGCTGCTTATTTTCTCCCTCATGGGAGCAGGTGAAAGGTTTTAAGTCTGGTCCTGTTCTGCCAAGGGAAAAAGCGATCCTAAAATGCAGCCTGCCCTAGTAGAGGAGCCAGCTGAAGAGGGTGGCTCTGGACAGGCAGCATGGGCTCACCTGGACAGGTCTGGTTGCCACAGGAAACCTCTGTGTCTCCTAAGCACCAGCTGGGACTTTCTTCCCTACCTGCTTTTGCTCAGGACAGACCAGGAGCATGCCTGCACGGGGGACGGCTGGGAAATCTTGACCAATTTCTAGCCTGTCCTCAAATCCAGGCTACTTGAGACCTATTTGATTTTGTGCCTGCAAAGTCCTTTATTTAACCAAAATCAGACCTTCAGCCTCCAAAATGGTGAAATGATTGATTGATACTCCTTTAAATAGCTACTAATTTCCTCTTTTAAAATTTCCCTCCTGTTGTCCTACACTGAGTTTGCATTAAGTGCCATAACCAGCCTCTCTGTCCCTGGACAGGGTCAGCTTTCCTAGTCTCTGTGCGGTGTTTGGTACCACACTACTGTTTTGCAGAGGACCCATTTTCCCAATTGTGGCACTGGCTCTGACTCTTATTTAAGCTGCTGTGAAAGGAGAGGCATTAGGGAACGGCTACCAGGCCTCCAGAGAGCCAGACCCAAGCAGAAGTGTGAAACGTCACTGTGCCTGTGGGTGAGAAGGAAGAAAGTGTGTTAATGCTTTCGAGAAGCACCATCAGGCCACAGACTTTATTTCTCAGCCATCTACCTCACAGTCCTCTTGGCAAACCGCAAATAGTAACACCTCCCTCCATCCCTTCCTTCTTCCCTCCCAGGAGCTGGGAGGCAAAATTAACTGTTGCAAAGCCCTCTGGGTGCATGAAAGAGAGTCCAAAGTGTCTATGAAAAAGCCTTTCCACAATGCAAATCCTCACTTGTGACGTATTTTAGGCCTTTCATAGGATTAAAAATAAAGCGAGACGAACCTCCTCCCAGCACTCAGAGCCAGGGGTGTGTGCAAGGCAGATTTGGGCTCAAAGCAGGCTCTGCTTTCCACAGCACAAGTGACTTGAAGGAGCAAGCCCGGCCTCGTGTTGTGCTTTTAGCACAAAAGGATGGATTTTGAGGCTCACTGGCAAGGAGTAGCACTGCCTTCCCCTGCCACTGTGCTCCCGCCTTCATTACGGCAGAGTGCGCTGCCAGGAGCAATTAGGCAGAACGAGTTTTGTTCTCTCTAAGAGCAAGAACTCTCTCGTGGAGAGGTCGCTTCTCATTGCTAAAATGTGGGTTAGCTCAGGAATTTGCCGTGGTTTTTGAGGGGGTGTTGCCAGGCAGGGCAGGACCAACTGGTTTCATTAGAAGGGGGCTGAATGCAAAGCCATGGAGGGACATGAGGCTGGAAAGAAGGATGGTGCCAATGTGAAACCTCTCACCTGGCATTTGGAAGCCTGTGGCATAGATCTCTGCAAAGACCTCCTATGTGTTCTCCAGTGAGTCTCTGCCTGCACACCAGCTCCTGCCTGGGCACTGGGGGCACTGTGCTGTCCGTTTTTCCCCAGGGAAATATCAGGTAAAGGCATTGACAATTACACAGCCCTCAAACTACTGAGAGAAGGAGGCAGAGGCACAAATGCCCAGGATAGCCACTCTTACCCTTGCCTCATTTTATGTATTTTTGCAGCTGCTGCAGATGTCTCAGTGTCTCCCTGGGGGGATGTTAGGTATTTACAGCCCTTTCAGCTCAAACAGAGCTGCCTACAGGAGCTGATGGCTTTGGCCGTGGCTCCACAGGGCTCCCTCCTCACAGGCAGGCTGACTGAAGTCAGTCGAATTGTCCCTGCTCTGAAAGGGACTTGCCTGCAAGAGTGTGGCTGGGTTTTGGCAGCTGGGTCAGTGCTGACTGCTGCTCACACAGATCTAATTGCAAGCTTGGGATGTAAATAAAACAGAGGATAAATAAGAAAGGATGTGCTGGGAAGCCCCACAAGAGGAAATAAGGATATTATTATTGATTAATAAAGATAATAACAGTAGTAGCTACTGACTCGATCTTGCAGCACCAGGTGCACCAGCCATGTTGTGCTAATGCAGGAGAAGCGAGAGGTGCAGCAACCCCTGCACGCGTCACACAGCTCGTTTGCTCTTTCCGAGCTGAGCCAGAGAGAGCACATCTGTAAAATGTAGCCTGAATATCATACGCTAAGGTGACCTGTAGGATTTTCCCACTACAGTCAACTGGAGAGCTGTTGGCAGCAGTAGTCGAGAAGTATTTTTCCATGGCATTAGCCGAGAGGGTGGTGGCATTGCTGGGAAATGTGCTGAATTTGGAGAGCTTTGGAACTCACTGGAAGAGTTCTGCAGAAGACATAGAGGAATTGGTATTTGGATTCCTGGCAGTGCTGTCTCCCAGTCCCAGGCTCTGTAGCAAAATGTTTTCCCTCTTTAAGCCATCCCTGGGCTCACTTTATCTCCCTGGGTTCAGAGCTGGCACAACCATCTATGGAAATGCTGCCTGGTGGGATGTATCCATGCTGGCTGGGCTCAGTGTGAATAGCCAACACCCAGTCTTAGTGCCATGACAGGGGATGCTCTTTGGGGAGCTAAACACTAAACATATTAGTTGTCCCCCAGTTACCCCTCCACCTGGCCCCTTTTCAAGGCAAGTAGCTTTTAACTGGGAAAAGAACTACCAGGATGTTGCAGTTGCTGTATCCCAGGTGGTAAAATGCAGAGCTCAGGTGACCCTCACCCACAGGGCTGTGAGATGGATGCAGCCCTGACCCGGGTAAGAGGCGTATGTGTGTTACGGTGAAGACGTGCCACGCTGCACAGGAACAGCTCACATTTGCTTTGTCCTCTCACCCCCTAAATCTGATTTAGGGTGGCCTTGTCTGTGAGGCCTCCTGTTCCTTCAGTCTGTTTCCAGTCACCCTGCTGGCCACCCTGCTGGTGTGTAGATGCATGTGTGTGTAGTGGCGTGTTAAGCCCTTTAGAGCATGAAATGTGATAGCTGTCCCTGCACGCAGTGAACTGGGGCTGCAAAGGGAGATGGAATTAATTGCACCAGCAAGTAGAAGCTGATTGACAGTCAGCATCGTGGCAGTGTGGAGGTGACTCTGCAAAGGGCTGGGAATCAGCTTAATCAGGAAGAGTTTTCTTCAGCTGGTATCTGGGCAGAAAACACATCTGTTGGCAGTAGTGCCTGAAGGTATCCATTGGGTTGGAGGAGTGTAGTGGGGGACCATGGCAGACACTTGAGTGCCAGGCTCCCCGAGCCTGAGGAGAAGGGCTTGCAGGACAGCAGTTGGGATGTGCTGCATGAGAAACCTGGTTTGATGTGACCACAGGAAAGAAGCCACAGACAAATCCCTGGAACATGGGCTGTAAGTGAGGGCTTGGGACTGATCTGAAACACTAGATTTAAAAGTGAATTTTGGAGCTAGCAATTTTCAGAAGTAGCTGTCCCTGGCAACTGAGTTGGAGAATAAGGGACATTTAGCTGCTTATCCTGCCTGAGATTCAGCCTGGCATTTCTGCTCCCTGAGCATGGAGCTGCCATGAAACCACTGTGCCAGGGCAGAGTAAAGCACAGTGCCAGTCAAACTTGGTTTTACTGTATCATAGGCAGCACTAAGGCTAATCTCAACCCCCCTAGCTCATCTCCATAACCCCAAAACAAAAACTTTGTACAATATACTGATTCAGAGTCCCTACTAGGGCCAGATCCTCAGTGACTCCAACTTGGTGTCTTTCCCTCCTCGGTGTCGTAGAGGTTTTATTGCAGGCTTTGGAGATGTGAGCACCCAGGCTGATCAGTCCAAGGCTGATAGCCACCATAATGACAAATTACCCCATGGCTCTGCCTTTTGTTACTGGGCTATTGCTACCGTGTCGGTGACATAGAGATGAATCATTCTGCCCAGCGGTCGTGCACAGCCTCCTCCAGAATGGCTGCTGGTTACTCATGCACAGCAGCAATACGTGCTGGCTTACTGCTCCAGGAGGGTCATCTCCAGCTGCCTCTTCAAAATGCGAGAAGGGAGTGATATAGACCTGCTCCATGCCATAGCTGAGTAGGGCTGAGTCGCTAGATGGGCAAAAAAAGGGGCAGCAAACTGTCTCTGTCCTTCTATGGGGAACAGGGTTGTGCAGAGTTTCTTCTGAGCATAAGGAAGAACCCAAATTTCCACCCTTGCATTAAAGTCATTTCAGCTGATCTCAGTGGGAGGTAAGGCTGGGTAGCAGGGCCTCTGAGCTCTTAGCCAATTCCCTGCCTGACACAGGAAAATGAACTAGAGCTTGTCTCCTACCAGAGAACTTCCCCCCTGCACTAATCTGGTCTGGCAGAGGAGGCAGAGCGAGGTGCCAAAATGCTTTTTTCTTTTCCTTTTCATCCTCTTTTTAAATAGCAGTTCAGCTGATGGGCAAAACACGATCTAGAGTAGCATTTCAGGCAGCAGAAAATTAGTTCAGCTTTTACCCTCATTAGCTGATTGCCAGTAATTAACATTTTGTCATTAACTACAGATGTTTATGGCCTGGAAGAGAAGTTTGCGTGTCTCCACGCTAGCTCTCAGATATGCACTGATTATCTCCATTTAATTGGCTGCCTGTGCCTCAGTTTCCTTATCCACTAAGGGGAAAAAAAGGTCATAATGACTCACCACCATCCTCTACTTTACATCCCAACCTATAAGGGCTGTCAGAGGAAAATGTGCTGTCTTCAGATATGGGTCTTTTTAGGAAGCTCAGCTTCAGGAAATGCAGTTTTTCACTCAGCTTGCCAGCCCTTCCCATTAATGAGCCTCATTGTCCAATAGATCATAATCTCCTTGGCATTAAGTGACTTTTCATTGTGTCCTGGAGCTTTATTCAAACTATTATCTTCAAATAAGCACAGATGCGAACAAGTGCATTCATGCCTGTTTTTTGATGGCACCTGGTTCTTTTGCAGCTGGTTATGCCAAGGTATCTCATAGAACCATAGCTGGGGATGAAGTTGAACACCCCACTCTGAAGACTCAGCTCCTGGTCTGAAAAAGCAGTCATAGCCCAGCACTTGAGTCTCAAACCCAGCAGCAACTGTGGATGGCTAGCACTCATTCGTGTGATGCCTCTTTGACAATCTCCCTGGGTTTCAGAACAAATCCTTCCATAGCACTTGTCTTCTCATTAAAATAAATGCATTTATGTAGCAACCTCTTCTGAAGGAGTAACCCCACAGTAGTAAATTTGTGTGTGCAGCCTGGGATTTCAGAGAAACGATGTAACCAGAAATAAAGCCAGCTGGAGTTTCATCAGGAGAGCCAACAGAAAGCTCCGTCTCTCCTCTCCCCATTCCTCGTGCCTAGGGTGCTGAGCAGGCCCCAGCACTGACCTGGCTGTGGCTCTTCTCCCTTCCTGTTCCCACTGCAGCTGCCACAGCCCTGGAAAACATGAAAGGCAGGAGCACTCGGTGCAAAAATGTCTTTCCAGGAGACTGCTCTAAGTGTCACTGAGTGAACAGGAAGCCTGGATAGGTAGGAAGAACTGGAAAATCATACACAGTACCCTGACAGTTTTGCTTTGAAAGTCATTGCTGTTTATGTCCCCAGCATCCCCCTCTCCACTTCTCCTGCTGTGCTGGGAGCCTCAGCACTCTCTGCTTCCCAACCCTTCCTCCTCTTCTGCCTATGTAGCCCTCTACACCATTTGATGCTCTTTCTCCGAGCGGGAGGGCGCAAAGTGGAGATTGACAACGGAGTTCAAAGGCCCTGGGGATGAAGCAGTGACACTTCTTGTTGCCACAGTGACTGAGTTTCTTCCTGGTGGTTCCATGTACAGTGCTGTACACCAGTGCCTCTCCCAGGTACAGCTACAGTCTCTGCAGGTTGAAACAAAGGCTCTGGCCGTATCTGGAGTCAGTGTCAGTCTTAAACAGGAAGGAAATATAGGTTTTCGGCAGAGCTAAAGGCATCTAGGTGATTTCTGGTTCACACAGCAGGCCCAGAGCTCAGCTGCTCTCTGCACAGGCAGAGGGAGTTTGCCTGTGCCAGCAAAATGCACATCAATGCAGCCTCACACACCGACCCCTCCCACACAGCAGCGCTGGCTGCTGATGGTCCCCATTGCTGTATTTATATCCCAGCAGTGCCCCAGTCATGCTGTGAATAGGTGTCAGCACCAGCACAAGCAGATTTGAAGGTCCCCACGAAGAACTCATCTGAAGGATAGGGACATGAGGACATCACAGTATCCAGGCTGGGGCTGCTCAAGCACAGAATGGGAATACTGGCGAGGTAGCCCACAGACAGGCTGTCACACTGAGGGGAGGAGGTAGGAGAAATGGGGTTTATGCAGCACTTGCATTTTCTTGCCCTTACACCTCTTTAGTTTCCTCTCCTCTAAGGATATCACCTGCTGAGTCGTTGGCCCTGCCTTTCTGTGTGGCATGCCTGAGGTTTGCACAGATTAAATCCAAGTGGGGCTGACAACTCCTGGGGTAGCACTGGGAAAGCATGACAGCACAAAGCATGCCTTCTAGGAGCAGCCAAATGAATTACTGGGCATTTGGATAAATCCAAGGGAGAGTCCAAGGATTGGCCTCAAGCAGGGACAATGTGTGGCCAGAAGCCATGTCACAGCCACACGTAACACCAGCTCATGAAGGAGCAGGACCCCAGTGGCTGTCCAAGCTGTGCAGAGCATGTTTGCACACAGCAGGAGCTGTGTGTCTCAGAGCACTCTGTGCTCTCTACATCCCAGTCAGGCTGGGGGCATAGGACAGTCACATCTGATCTAGTGCCAGAGCATTGACCCCATTGGGATGACTTCTAAGTCCCAGTGGCTGTATTAGGTCTTGCTGGACCCCTTGCTCACTCTCCAGCTCTGCCTTGAGAGTGCTGTTCTGCTGGGGTGATTTTGCACAAGGTGGGAATCTCAGTGCCTGGATTTCCCTCTGGTCTTCTCAGACAGGCTTTCCACCTGTAGTAAAACCCCCAAACACCTACAGGTTCCTTGTGGAGGGAAAACTCCCAGTCTATCTTCTGGTGAAGTCTCTGCCTTCTCTGCTCCTCAGCACATCTCCCAGTCACACAGAGTTACATGGCTGCTCTGCAGGCAGAGAGGGAACTCCAGAGAAGCTTGGAAAATGTGTTCTTCCTGCTTGTTAGGTTCAAGATGGAGGGATCCTTCACCGAACAGCCTCGGAAAACATTGTCTCCAGTGCTGGCACCTGGTCCTAGCTCTGTGGTTTCCAGGAGAAAAAGACCCTGGGTCTTCAGGAAGGTCTTGAAGAAAAGGTACATCAAGGCAGATCAAGACTGCTTTCCTCTGTGCCTTTCAAATTCTCTGGTATTCTAACCATGTGAACTAAAGCAATTTTCAGGACAGCAGGGCATTTCTGAACCTGTCTTTGTGTCCGCTCCACCTTGTGTGGGTACTCCAGAGCCTAATAAGGAATTTAGCTCAGTCTATTGATTTTCCTACTCTGACATTTTTTAATAAGGTTTCTCTCTTCTGTACATTCCCCTATTTTCAAGACACATAAGCAATTTTATTTTAGAACCCTCCTATCCTTGCCAAGTTTGGCTGAAAGCGGCCAGTGACTAAAAAATGAGTTATTGGGGAGTATACACGGGCCCAAGTATTACCAACTCTGCAGTCTTGTAAGTCTCGTTCCCATTACAAACCATGATAAAACGGGGAGGAGCAAAACCTGATGAGACTCTGTGATATCTGGTGAGATGAGACAAGTCATAGTAGGGGAAGATGCAACATTGTAGAGATGGCAGTGATGACAGAGGTGGGGTAGCTCTGACTGCAGGAGAGAAGAAAGAATTACATTCAGCAGTGCTGCTGATATAATTGGATGTATTTGACATGTGCTGGGACGATCCAAAAAACTGCAGTTCCGGCCAAAGGCTGATACTTCAGGTGTGGCTGAGCATTGTTTTGAATACCTCCATGTTAAGTTCTTGTGGATTTCACAGTCTGGGCTAGAGAACTGGACAGACTTTTGGGGGACACTGGGAAAACTGGGGCAGGGAGGAACTGGTGTATACATTTCTGCCTGAATTAGTGCACAAGCATGTTGTGTCCCCAAGGAAGGGCTTCAGGGCTAGGCTGCCAAAGCATCTCAGGGGGTTGGGCAAGAAGGTCTCTGGCAAGTACTCAACCTGCCAATGAAAATGGAAAAAGCCCATGGGACATGTCATTGCCATGACTGCAGTAAGTAGGAAAGAAAGTCCTTGATTTTCTCGACAGTGCCCATGTGGCCCTTTGGTCGCCAGATGGATGTCTTTTTGCTTGTGGAACTTTTTCTGTTATTCAGAGTGTAGCAGCTTGGCCAGAAAAACTGTTTTCAGGTGGGGGATGGAGAGGCATCTGGAAGTCGGTGTGAGCCTGAGCAGCACAGAGATTCTCCACATGCCCCAGCAAGCACGAAAACAGGGAGAAACACATTCCATACTGGGAGCCAGATGTTCTGGCTGGGTTGAGATGCATTTGAAGCCTCTGAGAGCATCCAGGGGAGAGATGGGGAATGCTTATGCCCAAGAAATTCAGGGAGCATGCAAGAAGAGAGCAGGGAGGTGGGCTGCAAGAGGAGGCAGATTATTCTGGTCATGTACAGGAGTGGAGCAGAGGTCACGGTTACTTCAGGGCCCTTGAAAATTGAACCAGGAGAGGTGTGAGTGATTAAGAGCCTGATTAACGTTCTCCTGTGGAGAATGAGTGTAACTGCACAATGCACAACTCGTAGCTGGAAGGTGACAGCTATTAAACAGACATGCAGAAGCCTTTAGGAAGCAAAGGTAAATTTGTGGATTTTTTTTTAAGCAGGTCTTTTATAAAGCAGCTATCCCGGTTTCTATGAGGTGTGAAATTCTGTCAGGTTTCCCCCATTTCAGACCCAGTGGCACCTGTAATTTCAAACATAACTAGGTCTTGATTAAGACTTCAGGAGTTGGGGGACCTAGTGCATCTCTCTATAGGTTCTTTAGTAGCTAATTGCTTTCACTGTTTCAAAAAAAATGCACTTTATTTATAGACTGTATCTGCTCACCTTCATCTTCCATCTACTGGATCTCATTCTGTCTGTCTACTGGATTAAAAAGCCCTTCACTGTTAAAAGCCTTCTCTCAGTGGTAGTACTTAACAGATTACAGTCACATCACGTCTTCACCTTCTCTTAATTAAGCTAAGCAGATTAAGCTTCTCTCTCTACTCACTAGAGAGACCAGTTTTCCCAAACACAGACTCACAGTTCTGATTTTCACCTCTGAAATGGTAGGAGGGTTGTGGGGTGTCGGGGTACTCTCCAGATGGTCCAGATGACCAGACTAACCTCAAGACATGAGGATAAGGTGTAGACTGTGTTTGAGAGGCTGAACACACTGTCTGAGATGCTGATTTGCCAAACTCTGGTCCATGGAGATGAAGCACAGTGCAGTACAGTCTTGGAGACCTCTCCTCTCCACCATATCCTCTTCCAGGGTGTATTCACAGGAATCAGAGATGAAAGAACAATTCTCAACTTCCTCTACTTAGAGCAGCTCCCCTCTGCATCTGGCAGTCCTTGGGTTAATCTTGCACTTGGAAGTTTACTGGTTTGCAGAAATCTCCCATTTATTTCTTGTGTGCACTCTGTTAAGGATAGGCCCATATGTCCTGTCTGCTCATCTAGTATGAAGAGGATTGACACAAATGAATGGTGCCATCCACAGCCTGATCATACTTGGCATCTTTGAATTTGGCAGAGACTGGGGAGCTAGTTTAAAAAAGAAGAAAGAAGAAAAAACTGTAAGATGCTGTCAACTCTGCTTTCCTAAACGGTTTATTAGAAAGTACGGTGTAAGAATCTGCTCAGCATTTTTGTGATTTGATCAAGAGTACCCAGGAGGGATGAGTGAAGCAATCTGGAAGGAATAAGAATTGATCCAAAGCTCAGCCTGAAACTTCTTAGAAGTTTGTAAGTTTAAGCAGCTTCATATAACTGTTCCCATTGCTACTGTCATGATCTCCTACCTTGCTAACACTGGGATCAAGGTTCCAAATAACAACTGCTCTAAAGCCAGGACATGTCCTGCCTGACCAGACATGCCAAGTCTTGAAGAGGATCTCTGTCTCTGGATTTCAGGCCAAGCCACACTCCTCAACTGCATGTTCCTGCCTCGGTGTAAATGCACATTTTTCATCCTGGCAGTGTGAGGACATTCTGTCATTGCTGTCACCCAGGAGCAGTGGGTGGGATAGGCCTCTGAGCTGGAGACTGCAAGATGTCCAATCTGCTGTCTTTGCATGCTGTTTTGTCATGTTGTCTGTGAAACATGAATTCCTTACTAGCTGATTTGGTTTAATGTACTCATTAATAATGAGTACAGCTCCAAGCTTCACAGGGGGTAGAAAGAAGAGTAATTGTTGGAATTGATCCCAGTGTCACCACAATGTGGGTTGGGGACCTTTCCATTCCAGACCCAATAGACTGCTTGGAGCAGTGTTACTGAGTTAAGGAGATATCTTCCACCTTCTTCTGGTCCCCAGTGTGATGTTAAAGCTCGTGTTTATCTCAAAAAACTTGCTTTCAATCAGAATGGCAGTGCCTGTTCTCACTGATGGGCATGAAAGTTCTCATGATGCTTTTGGAAAGGGCATCCAAACAACAGTGTCTTGGTGAAAGGGCATCCAAACAAGTGTCTGGGCCACTCGCTAGGCTGGGAAAACCACTGCTCCTGCTGTCTGCCTAGATCTCTCCTCAGAATTATGAAATTGTGGTAGGCCTGCCAACACTAGTGGCATTGAGGATAAATTACTACTTTTAGTCTCAATCTACTGCCTCCCAGCCTAATCTCCCATGTTTCTAGTTACCTATACATACACTTGCTCTCCATGTGTTAAGTAGGTGAGTTGGACATTGAGCAGTACATTTGATGCCTTTAGGTGGCATCAGACTTCCAAGAGCAATAAGACTTCTCCAGAGGAAGAATCTGCTTTCCCAGGAAGGTGATACGGTGATGGTTGGGCAGACCAGAAAATGCCTCCAATGTGTCACACCTTGCAATGGGGAAGTGGTTTCTGAATTTCTTGCCTAATGAGTGAAGCTTAGTGGATAAATGTACATGTTAATTGTGAAGTTGTGCAAATTGTGGGGACCCAGTTCTCTTTCTGTCCTGTGAAAGGTCTTAGGTAGTAGATACATTTTTACAATGTTCAGACTAAAAATAATTAATCCTTATAAATGGTGAGGAAGAGTTTAAGGATCTGCCTGTCATTTTGGTTATAAATCCCAGCTAAATGCATTTACCACAGGCAATCAAACATGTAATTTAACACTGACTAAATTTCTCAGCAAGCAAGGAGATTATTAGCTGGCTGGGCAGGGCGAGTGGATCAGACTACTGACCTCTTGAAGTCAGTGTCCCTGTGGTGGTTAAAATGTCCCCTCATTGTCCCCCTGAACTTCAACAAAACACACAGGATAGGGTGTTCAAGCACTTGTACTTAAGGTCATGGGTGATAACTTCAAGCCTCAGGAATGCTAGTCCCACTAAGACTACAAAAGAGACTGTTCAACACTGAGAAGATCTCCCATGCAAAGATCCTTTTCCATGCAGCAATCATGGGTGTTCACAGTATAGAATCATAGATGGTTTTGGTTGGAAGGGACCTTAAAGATCATTTAGTTTCCAACACCACTGCCATGGCCAGAGGGACCTCCCGCTAGACCAGGTTGCTCAATGCCCCATCCAGCGTGGCCTTGAACACTGTTGGGGATGGGGCGTCCACAACTTCTCTGGGCATGGTATACATGTATGGATTCACATTTCTTTTTGCACCTTAAAAACCAAAGAACATGAGAAGGTTGGGAAAACATGAGATGTAAAACTAAAAGATAAGAAAAAAGGAAAAGAAAACAAAATTATGTGTAACGGAGAAAGAGCTGGAGTCTCTTCAGCTTTCTCCATTTCTGAGCACTTCCAGAATAAGCACCAGAACTGCAGTCCCCACACTGCTAGCAGAGCCTTAGCCATGGCTGCTGGCATGGTGGGTTTTGCTTATCAGATTTCCTGAGGGACAGGAAAAGCCTGATTGAAGGACAGAGTGGTTTGGTGGGCTATCACTGGAATGCGCTAATGAAATCTGCTGATGGCATGAGGTTCAGAGGCATTTTCCGTGGAGAGGAGAGTGGGAACCTCAGCTTTGGATTGCTCTGAGTAATAGAAATGATGTAAAATGTATTTAGGGGTACAGGGAATAACAACCTGGACTTCCAGTGTTGCAGCTGGAAAGGACAGTGCTGGACCTAGCAGACCAGGTGTTTCATGCAGAGACGGGGAAATCATGACCATGGCATTGGCAAGCTCTCCTGGGGAGGCCTGAGCAGAGGAGGGTTTCTGGGATGGCCACAGGAATGAAGACCCATTGGATGAGACAAAGACACCAGCCATGTGTTTAGCCTAAGAAAGCAAAGTCTGAAGGAGAAATGCTGGACTGTTCCAGCTCTGCTGGAGATGGGAGACCACAGCATGAAAGAGCAATGTACACTAGTGGTCAGCATGGTTCTCAAAGGAACAGAAATTCAGAAACAGCTTCTCAATAGGAATGACATGAAAGGAAAAACTACTTGTAAAAGACCGAGTCCTTAACTTGGGATTGAGGCTTGCCGTGGAATCATGCAACTTTATCCAAGTTCAGAGTCACCCCCATAATAACAGTCAGTTCAGAAAAGTCTCATGTAAATCACCCACCATTTTATGTCCCCAAGTCTTTAATCCTACTGTTCTTCACACACCCAACACTCATTTGCCAAAATTATAAATTTAGGTGGTTACAGGTAAGAAGGTGGCACAAAGCCTTATCTGGGAGAAGAGGGATGTGAGATTGCAAAAGTAGGTATACAATTCTATATGTGCAATTTGTTAATCCCAGCTGGATTTGTTTGTTTCACTGATTTGAGACTCAGTCTCTAGGAAACTAAAAATAACTTTGAACTTATGACTATTTCATCATCTCTAGTTTCTTCTCCCTGCTCGAAAACTAGAACTATAAATCAGACAGTTCATCTTTGTAATCTACATCTAGTAAAGAAATGGGTGTTAATCAGAGTAAAGCTTCCTCTGAACTCAGAATATTGAATTTGGGAAAGGTCTAGATCTCCACTCACACTTTTCATCCCACCTAAGTATCCAGATCAGCTGTCAGGAAGTATAGAGAGGAGATTTGCTCCGTCCAGCTCCTGCTCTCATAAGCGAGAACACAACAGGCACAGACACCAAGACCTTGTCTTGGCTTTGTCTCAGCTCACATGGTCTTAAAGTGAGGAGATAAGAGGTAGATCATTCAGGTCAGTATTTAAGCTTCTGTTGGACTGATGGATGTCCAGTATGCTATCTGAGGACAAACCCAGCTGAATGGAAGGCAACTGGGGTTGGCATTGGCCATAGCTCATTACCTGTAGCTAATGCAGGCTGGTAATGACGGTCCCATTGTATCTCAGCCATCTGTGCCAGGCAGTGCAGCCTCTGCAGCACCTGAATTTATCAACATACCTAATGCTCTCTGCTAGGAAAAGGCTCAGAAACTCCCAAGAAGTGCAGCGGGGAATCAGGCTCCCTCCTGGGCCTGACCAAGGGGCAGCAGGCTTTTCAGCTTGTGTTCAGAGCACTGTGAGAGACTGTATTTTTGCACTGAGAAATTGCAAGGTCTGCTTTAAATTGATAGCTTCAACTTTTCTGAGACCTCATGAAAACATGGAAAGTACAAATTGAGACAGTCATTGGGGTGGGTGGTCACTGGGGGAAGCAGTCTCCTGTCGCCCCACACAATTTGTCAGACCTCTCCACCTAGAAGTATCTCTACAGCCCAACAAATCAGGGTCCGAGAAGGGTGGTAAGAAAGCAACTGAGCAAGGAGGAGTTTGGCCATGCTTGGCTGTTCCATCCCAGAGCGACTGCTTTGTGTTTCTTCTTCACTCAGAGGAGAATGCTGGCCTTCATCAAACCCAAGCAAAACTTGTATGCAATTATTCCTTCAGCCTTCACGTGTGGTAGGACTCTTCAAATGCCCCTCATTCTCTGTTCTCATGTAACAGCCTTTCTCCTGGTCCTGTTTACACTCCGCACATGAGAGTCCCAGCTCCTGCTGGGGGTCTCTATCCTGCTCCTGCCCTGCTGGCACTGCCATCCTGGGGAACAGCAGACCTCCTGCTGAAGCTGCTTGGTTCACCATCAAAGACCAGTTCCCAACCTGCTTTGTCATGGCCCCAGTGCAGGTAGAAAACCTCCCTCAAGACTGAGTGAGCACAGGAAGAGGCCTCTTGTTCTTCATAGCTGAAAAAATGGTGGGTTTGAACACACCATCCTGGAGCGACCTGCCCTGAGACCATGCTGTGAAGAAGCACAAATTACCCAGCCAGTAATGCCGCCTGCATGGAGAGCATTAAATGACTCACTAGGCTTTTCTGCCAATTTGTTAGGATGTTTAAAATGTTTTTACTATTATTTAGCTTCCAAAAGCATTTTTCATATCCTCTCATCTACTTTTAATGGAATGCATTTAGTTTTCCTTTTTAACCCAAGATTAAGGCATTATTTTCTGTTTTAAAGCCTGGACTGGTCGTTAACTCTGTCAAAGTTTTTGGTATGTCTGGGGTTTCTTTTCCACACTGTTAGGGAGAGCAGGACTTGAAGCAAGAATAGACGACTTACATTTATTCACTGTGCCTGCCATGAAAACCATTCCTGTTTGAAATGAAGTCTTGTTATCTCAAACATGCCTCTTATGTCTGTGGTGGCAGCTGCCAGAGAAAATGCATTACCCTTCCAGCTTCTGCAGAGAGGTTGTGGCTGTGTGTGTGGGAAGGGAGGAGTGTTTTTTCTGGAAGGACCCTTTATCCAAGTGCAGATGCCTTTCCATCACAGAATTCCTGCTCCTGGGATAAGGGACACCAGGAGAAGAGAACATGGAGTTTGTTCCTCGGGAAAACATGGGAAGAGCAGTTGAGATGAATGGTGGGATCATGTTGCATTTTTAGGCAGTCTCTACTGTCACTCAGCTCTGGCAAAGGCTAACATGCTTTTCTGGTGGAGCAGAGGGCCTCTGAGAGGAACAGCACAGCCCTCACTGCCCACCTACACAACAGCACATCAAGGTCTCAATTCCATCCTTTCCGAAAGCTTTTGCCAGCTCTGGAGATGGAGGCATGTGTGGATGAGACAGGTGCCTCTCAGAGCAGCTCTCCAAGTTACGTCATGGGAGAAAAACAAGGAACGCAGGCAGGATGGAGGGAAGAGGGAGACAGATTGAAAGGGTGAACCCAGAGGCAGGCAGGGGAGAGGAGAATGACAAGATCCCAGAAGCAGAGGCGAAAAGAGAGCTTGATGCTGTAATCAAGCCAGGAGGATCAGGCAAAGAACGTGGACATTCCAAGGACTGTGTGTGGCTGTGCTGTGTGGGTGTGTTTGCTATCTGGCAGAGATTGCACAGCATCTTCATCATCCCTATCTAATATATTGATTGTGATTAATGCTATTACATGGCGTATCTGATTAATTAACAATGGCTTCCCACTTGCGACTGCTCATAGCTCAGCAAGTGCATCAGCTCTTACTAGGCAGATGCTGGCACTGGTATTCCTGGTCCCCACAGTGGGCTCCCAATGGCCCACCGTGGGAGCACAGTGGCCAGAGCACTAACAAGAGGGCTGGAGGGGATGTGCAAAAGCATCCTGTTGGTGGCAAACCAAGCTTTGCCACAAGAAGAGCAGGGTGGCTCATTGTGACCACAGAAATTATGGTAAAGGGGAGGATGTTCATCTGGTCAGATGAAGGAAGAGGCTTGAAGAAGTCAGAGTTTCCTATGTGCAGGGCCTTCGCCTCTTCACAGCCCCAGTTGCCATCTCTCCTTGTGACACTTTTTTCATGGATGGTTTTTGATAGCTGATAACCTGTTTCCATGACAACTGGCCTCTGTTGTGACATCGGTCTTGAAACAAGCCCAGGTTGATGTTTTCAAAGTTCTCGCATGTCTCGAGCAGTCAGAGGGCTGCCTTTGTGCTCTCTGTTCATCACTGGCATGCCTCTGAGGCCAAGAGGAGGAGGGTAAAGTTTCCCTCTAATGAGGGCAGTGGGTGCCTGGCTATATTTTCATGCATTAGTGAACCAGAGAGAGATTAAAGGAAAGAGGCTCCACTAAAGGATTAGCAGATTTGGTTATTCAACTATCTCTTTAAATTATTATCCCTAATTATGAGTATGATGAAAGTCCACTTGGTGAGGGATTAGAAAAGAGCTGGATGCAGC
Organism: Manacus vitellinus; assembly: GCF_001715985.3. Taxonomy (NCBI): domain Eukaryota; kingdom Metazoa; phylum Chordata; class Aves; order Passeriformes; family Pipridae; genus Manacus; species Manacus vitellinus. Next base: position 7,966,905 of record NW_021939632.1, on the reverse strand, counting down.
TCTTGGGGCTCTTGTGCTAGAGCCTGGCTCTGAGGAAGATCTCCACGTCGTGCTTTTGTGTCCTCCACTCTGCTCCTTCTTGTTTGGTTGAAGAACAACTCTCTCAAAGGGAGTTCTCTTTCCTCCCTTCTGAAGCCAGTGAGATGTCCCAAGTGTAGGAGAAGCCAAAGGCAAGCAGGACCCCTGTCCCCATTTTGGCTCTTGACCATCTCCATTTGCTTCGATTTCTGATTACACATGGTTTCTTTGTCTTCCCACATCACGACATGATCAGAACCTCACCACTGTTTGCAAAACCCTTTGGTGTCCTCACATGTGCTCCAGACAGAAAAATTATTAGTATTTTAAATCCACTCAGTCTTTGCTGCATACAGATCTTTTGCATCTGCAACATTACTTTCTGCTTAAAGGGCTCCAAAGCGATTTGCAAGGACAAGGCTTGGGATCCTGCTGCTGCTGGAACTTGTGGAGGGAGGGAAGAAGGTCACTGCCATCAAAGGCACAACATTAACTGGGGCCAGACACTCAAAATGCTCTGGAAATAAAAATGAGCTGAAGAACAGGGACTTCTTCCTAGGAAGAAAGCTGAAGTTTGAGCAGAAGATAAGGACTAACGCACTTGTGCCTGTAAAGTGGATACAGAGAGGTTTTAGGTCATTTTGGCTCATTTGGGGTATGCTGAACCCCCACTTTCCTGGCAAGCTAGCTCGCTCTTTCTTGGCAGCCTGAAGGATCTGGATTGAGAGTCTACCATGATTCAGAGCTGAGCACTGGGGACCAGAAAGGAGTCTAAGCTCAGGGGTTGTCCTAATTAAGCTCAGACACCCTCTGGGGAAGGGTGAGGCTGAGCAGGATTGGGGAGGGGGAGAAGCATCTGGCGTGCATGAGCCTGGGTTTTGTCAGAGTCTTGAAGGTACTAATCCCATGGGAAGAGCAGACCTTGCCAACAGCTGGGAGAAAGACCCTACAAGCCCATGTGGATCATGCATCAGGACAGCTCTTTGGGAGCCCCAAACCCAGCTGCAGGAATCTGGTTTCTCTTGTGGCTGTAATGTTCTGCTACAGATATGATTGAATAATTTCTTTTTTGGGTGTTGGGTCTTTGGGGGTGGGAGAGAGTAAATTGCTGGCAAGAATTCAAAACGTGGCAATTAATAGGCTTAAAGTGTCATGTTTTACAAGATTGTGTACACAACTTACAGTAATGGGAATTGTAATTATAAGTTCTCCCAAATGACAAGGAAGGCGCAGCTTTGAGAGTCTGAGTGCCTTATCCAGCCCACCCCACAGCATCTTTTTGGGAAGAAATGAGCAGCAGAGCTTGGGAATGGTATTATTTGGGGGGAGGAGTTGTTATATAGGCTTGTAGAGGAAACCTGAGTAGTCCCGGGTGGGGGTTGGACACCATATCCAAAACGGACATCATTATCACTATGAGGGTCCAAGTTACCTCCACTATGAGACCTCCAAGTTACATGCTGGTAAACCACCCCAGTATTACCCTCAAACAGTGATAACTGTGGCTTTTCTGATCTTCTTGCTGAGGAGAGAGGAGAAGGAGATCAGAGGGGAGGTGAGAAACTCTGTATGCTCTGGCAGTTTGTGCATCTGGTAGAGTAAGATTGAATGACATGCGAGAAGCTCTACATCGTGGGGGCAACAGTGTGATGAATCAAAAGGGCTCCCTGTACAGGGCTAGGGCCAGTGCCCCAGACATTTGCCCACCTCTGTCACTGCCCTGTCCACCAGGCATGGTAACAGAACGGACCATTTATCAAGGGGAAGGTCTTTGTGGTGTGCTCAAGGTGGTTAATTAGTAACATCATAATCATGAGCCAAGAGGTGTCAGTAATTGAACTCTGCCACTTCATTTCATCTGCAGCAGGTAAATTTGGGGCTTCATGGCACAGGGAGATTGGTGCCCAGGAGGGCTGGATTTTTGGAGGGTTTTAGTGTTGGAGGCCTCTCTGAGGTTGGCTGCAACATGAACTCTTCTTGGGTTCCTGCAAGTAGCTGGCACCCAGAACTGGTTCTCCTGTACTATCATGGCCATGGGCTCAGTTGTTTCCCAGCAGGCTGTAGGAAACTCAGGCTCTGCATCATTCCCCAGGTAAATGGCACATCCTGAGCAATGGTGCGTTGTCCGCAGCTTGGCTGGTGTGGGAAGCACCAGCTGGATAAATAAACTAAGAAGCTTGAGAGAGGTGATCTGACCACAGTTTCTATAAGCTTCATCTCACACCATTAGCAGCAGAGGCTGAATTTTACCTGTTAGTTTGCAGTCCAGGCACTGGTTTTGTGGTGGTGTCATGGGGTGGCAGTTTTGGATTCAAATGGGCTGACTGAACCAAGCCCCTGTGCTCCACAGCATCATGGTGATTTAGACCAGTTCCAGTGTCAGTGCCGTGGAAGCAAGCACGTTCACACCAGATCTGCCACTTTTATTTGTCTGCCAGAAAGCAGTAGAGCTTTCCATAAATTGTTCCATCACATAGGAGTAGTCCAAAATGGTCTCACTTTTCCAGGAAAGAAGCCAGGATTTTATTCCCCATAAAAAGCAGCCTTGGCATCACCAGATCAATAGTGTCAAGCCAGTCTCTACACTGTGCAGTACACCACAGCTTTGACCTCTGCATCAGTTTAGTTGCCAAATTGGAGGTTCTCTTAGCCAGTGGGGTCACATAACCCTTGGAAATCCATTCCTATAAATGGGACTATGAAACGAACCCAGTGGTGCTCTAAGAGGTGGATCATCCATGCGAAAGTCTGGGTGCAACAGGGCTAGAAACTGCCAGCACAAAGAAAGCTGAGACTGTCACTGAGGGGTAACAGATCCTGTTGGCAGGGGAGGTGGAATAAAACCAGTTTCCTTTAATTTCTGTGGGAGATACACACTACAGACAGGAGAAAAAATGTGTTCTTCACCTGACACCAATCATCAGTTACCAGGATCTTTATGTAAAGATCTGCACAAAGGTGCTGCAATATTTGTGGGGTGCCAAGGATATAGAGTGGGCTAGATTTACTCAAATCCAGTTTAGGAGAGAATTTTGTCTTTGTTGACTCTGAAACTCATAGCAAGGACAAAACAAAGTTCATGCAATACAAAGGCCTTACAGGAAAAAAAAAAAAAGAGCCACAAAAAACCAAAAGAGGTGAGCAGCTCAGCATGGGGGGCTAATTCCCTGTTGTCAAGGAAAGCTGGAAAGCAAACCTCCTCCAGCTCCTGATGTGCACACCTTCCTGCCAGGCTGCTCTGTAAAATCTCTGCCCACAGCCGAGACTCCTCTTCACTGTGTGCAGTTGTTGCTCCCGCACCATTCCAACCTGGACCTCTTGTGTCATTTTTACAAGGCATTCATGGAAGCCTGATTCATAACTCTGAGGAGCTGGGACTGCGTCTAACGAAAAGGAAAAGTTAGGAGGAAATGTTGCCTTGGACAAGATCAGTTGTTACAGTTTTTTTTGTACAGTGTTTTTTTCAGCTAGATTTATACCCCTGTCCAGCCCCACTATGTGTCTGGGGGTTACTGCTGCATATAGTTAATAAATAAGTGAAAACCTGGGCTGAGATCCCTGCATTTAAGCAGAAACCCACTGCCTTTTGGACTCATTTTGTGATGACCGGCAAGGAACAGAACAGCTCCAAACTCCCTGACCCTTAGGCTGAAGGCATTTCCACCCTGTTTCAGCAACAGCATTCAAAGTCACCCTCTTACTGATTTGAATATTTCGCAGCTTGCAAGGCCTTAAATAAGTTGTGTATTGTGAACAGTAAATTACATCAGAGCACGTGCAATTGGTTTCAGCCTAAACATGAGCACTCCTTTTCCTGAGTCAGCAAGTTTTCCTGGATAGCTTTTAAGGCCATTAGTGTTTAAATGTCATCTTCATAGAAGATCTGGGACCTGTCTCTTCTGAATGCTGAGGTCAATCACTGCCTACAGAACGCCCGTACAGCAATAAGGATTTTAGTTATGCACACTCCTTTTGCAGGAAGATTATTGCTTTGCTCACAGAAGTTGAGTGCTGTTGAGAGTCTTACAGGGGAATGCAAAACATGCCAGGAGGCTGCAGTGTTTGGTGGCTGGACTTCTGTACTGAGTCTTGAGTCCTGGGTTTAACTCTTAAATCACATTCAGACCCCTGAAGCATCTGCCGTTCCCATGCCTCAGTTTCCCCAGCAGTAAATTGCAGACAGTTGTTCTCCTTACCTCTGAAGTAATCCTGAAAAACAACTCATATGAGAGGGGTTGTATTTTCAACATGGTGCTAATAAATACTGCAATACAGAGCACACAGTAGTCTTACATATAATTATATACCCTCCTTAATTATTGAAGAGCTGCTTTAATAAAACATGCAACAAATAATTCAAATCTATTCAAGGAAAAAGATGTGCAAAAATTCTTCCTGTAAATATGTACAAAAAATAATTTGCGTATTATTTAAAAATCAGTGGAGTCCTTTGCTCTATCTATAGAGAATAATTGAATAGAAAAATATTGAAGTTAGTAAACAGCAAATTAATAATTCACATAGTATTTACAGTCACAGTACATTATATTTTCCACCAAGTGCGTGTTCTATTTTCAGCAATCGACCAAAGAGATGCTGCAGTCTAAGACTTTTGTGTCTGGGCACTTTTGTGAGCTGTTTTGGGATGGGGGGATGCTGCTGTGAGTGACTTATTAAGTCCAGGTGACACTGGGGCCAATGAAAACCTGCCAAGATGCAAAGCCAACCCCTGTCTAGAGAGCTGCAACATTTCAGCTCCAGATTCATATCAGTACTAATGATCTCATTTGCATGGTCTGCATCCTGGTCCTGTTATCACAGACTGAATCCATGAGATTAGCTCAGCTGGCTAGAGCATGGTGCTAATAACACCAAGGTTGTGGGTGTGATCCCCATATGGGACATTCCTGAATTCATCAGACCTGAATTCATCAGCTTTTGGGTCACTTCAGATCAGCTCCCATCTTCCAGTTATTCTAACAACACTGCTGGGCATATCTCTAGAGTTCAGTGCATTTAGAAATGCTAAACCTTGGGGGAGAAGGCCTTTTCAGAGGCTCTTTGAAAAGGTTTTTCTAAGATCTAGATTTATGTTGTGTCCCTTCCCTTTCTTCAGATCAGAAACTTCAGTGCTGCCTGATTTCTCCAGGAGTCTATCCCCATTGTTGTCAGGTGTTGCTTCCTTTCCGAAAACTCAGAACATTCACAGCTTCCATGCACTCAGGGGGCTGGAATCAGGAAAAACTAGTGCTTTTTCCTTTCTATCTCACTGGTCTAAATCCTGGTCAGCGAATGCCCATGTAGGGTGGTCCTGTAGGGAAAAGAGCTGAACCTGAACCAGGTGGTTTTGCTAGAGCAAGACATCAAGGTGTGCTCACAGCTAGGTGTTAGTGGGGCTGGGTTGAAGTCAGGGAGTTTTGGGGGAGTTGGGAGTTTTTGTGAAAGGGGAACAAGTGGTAGGTGGCTCCCCAGCATGGGTCATGCTCAAGAAGAGGCCAGGAGCAAGGGAACTAACCTTCAGCCAGGAGTTTGGAGTGATAAACCCTAAAGTCAGTGCTGAATGTGAAGAGAAGGAGCTGCAGTGGCACTCAGACATCAGCCCTTAGAGTTGCACCTGGATCCTCTGATGAGGGTGGGCAGTTAGTCACTGGAGATCTGCATGAGGGGTTATTTCTTCAATCAGGTTCATCCCATTTCTTCAGTCTTTCCTCCAGGGAGCCCCTGACTGACACCTCTCCAGCAGGGATTTGTGCAGCACTGCCAGTCACTCATTATTGCCAGAGATGTTACGTGCTGACCGCAGCCTCTGATGTGATTGCAATGGAGCACGGGGTGTCTGAGGGACAGGAGGTACAGTTTACTCCATCTATCATTTCCCTTCCTTGCTGGGACTCGCGTGACTTCATATCTGACAAAGAGAGGGGTATTATCTCCAGCTCTGTGACCAGATTTTAATGAGGCAATTCTTTTATTTTTGCTTTACATTCATTGAATAGCTGGATGCAGAGAGGAGACATTGCATGAGGACTAAACCATTATCAAACCTGCCAGCAGTGGCAAGCTGGAGCTGCCTCTATGCTTCTTGTCCCCAGTCTCCCACAGAAACTGTGATGGCCACCTTTCCCCAACCTACAGCTGTGAATTTCAACAGGGAATGGTCAGGTGGTTTGGGGTGAAGGTTGCTCATGAAAACCAACTGCCTACCCTTGAGGGTTAAGACTATAAGACCAAGGAGCATAAAAGGCTCCCAAGGTTTCACAAATGTTGCCTTACCATCCCATCAGGTGAAGGGTCTGAGTACAGCTTGTGACTGGTGACTCCACTGGAGAATCTTACATGGTGAGGCTGGTGGGACTGAGGGTAGAACTGTGCTCAAGCACCCACTGATGCCGGCAGGGACTGGCCTTAAACTGCCTCAGATGAAAGCAGGGAACATGGGTTATCCTGATGGTGTAGTATGGATGTGTGTCATGTCCATCCTGGCAAAAATTACTCTTTTGATTTGTCTCTGTCCATGCATTTTTCTTGGACACTCACATTAGGGAAAACAGAGGCAAGTGAAGGGATGGGATCCACATGGCAACATCTGCTATTTTCACTTCTCCATTCTCTCCCCCATTTTTAGTTCCCATGATCTCTAACTGCTTGCTTGGGTGAGGTCCTCAGTCTTGGCCTTGCTTGGTTGCAGGGCAGTGCCTGCAGAGAGGTGCTGCAGGGTTTGTGTCTCCTGGTACCCCTGCAGTTGTGCACTCATGGGTACAGTCCTGGTATTGTCCCATTCTTTGGGTCACACACTGGCAGCTGTCTAAAGTTAGGGCCTGATTGTTACTGGAAGCCTTATCTGTTCTACCATCCAGGTGGGACCTTCCCTTTTTTTCAAGGGGATGCTCTATTCCTGTACAGTTTTATCTACATGTCTATATAATTATCTCTACTCCTCTGTAATTTTTTTAGAGATAGATTCCATTGCTACCATAAGTAAGGACCTAAAGGTCTTTGGCATGTATTTAATAAGTTTAGCATCTGCTTCATGCTAATGCTGCTGTTTTCTTTTGCTCATGAGGACACTAAAAGAAGTGAAGTGAGATATAGATTTTCTTCTTTGTTCTGTAAAAAATATGAAGGGCATTATTCACGGTAAAAATATATTTAAATCAACTGAAACAGAAAAGCCTGTCCCCCCCTCTACACACATATAATGCAATTTCAACTACAATTTAAAAATAGGGAAATTATCCTTATAATAACTAATTATATTCAAAGACTATTAGTGTAAACGAGACATCAACTCATCAAAAATATTTTTGCATTTATAAAAAATTTAAATTCTAGTCAGCCTTATTGTGCAGCAAAAAGCCTAAAAATATCACTTCTCAGATTTCTTGAGACTTAATTTCTGCCATGGAGATCAGAAATTTCCAGGTGCACAGAGGAAAGTGAGCACACTGCACCCCACATACCTTCAGAAACATCTAGCAAGCAAGCACTATCCACCTGGATCAATAACAGATGTGGCACAGCAAGGAAGTGTCAAGACCAACTCATTTGCCACGGATAGTTAATGGTTACACTACAGCTCCCAGCTCAAGACTCTTAATTTACATCAGTGTTCTCACATTAAAAAGCAGGTGCCCACATCTGCCTCAGCCTTCATTAGACTGAGGGCTGTAGGACAGGCATCATCTCACCCAAAATATACCAAATCAGCCCTGTCCTCTCTTACCTGTCTTGACTCGCTCCTAAACCAGCAGCCCAGGGAGACAACCTCAGTGGAGATGTCTGCATGGGAGTACTGCACACTAGATGTGATAAATCACACACTCTGTCTCTCAGTCAAACTGTATCTCTTGCTGTCAGTGCCTTTCTCAATGTTCTTCTCCATTTCAAGTTTTAAAAAAGGCTGATGTGGCTACTATCTATAGATTATGCAAATGAGACATTTTCACCCCCAGAATACACCACCTTTCTTTGCTGTTTCTAGAAAGCAAGAAGGTAAATAACGAGCTCACCTTGGCTCAGCAAAGGAGTGGTAGTGGGGACTTTAGGGGAGAAAGCTATAAAATCAAGAACAGAATCAAGAATGTGGAACAGTTAATTACTCATTGATTCTTCCAATACAAGTGCCAAAGGGTGCCCAGCTACTAGATCAAAAGGCAGCAGAAGGAAGCACATTTTATCAGCTGGGCAGCTCACTTCCTTGGGATGTTGCAGGAGGAAAAAAAGAATAAAAACACCTGAAAGAGGGATCAGGAGTTATTAAACTCAGTGGTCCAGAAGCAGCCCCTTTCAATGAGCTGTGATTTGACCCTGTTCTTATGAAGATTGTGGCTCTGAAACGTTAACCCCAACCACTGTTGCAGCCCCAAGAGGAACACTAATTAAAAGAGCTGTCCAGCGCAGGACAAACAGTGCCCAGTAGTGATGGGAGGAGATTCAACAGGTATTGGTAGCCTTAGAGGCAATACCATCTCCTGTCAGAAATCAAAGGGGCCCAGCTGGACTATAGGAAATGGGAAGCTGATCTGCTGCATAGCCTCAGGAAAACCATTTCCTTTCTATTGCTCCTGACCCTGGTCTGTCTTACTAATATGATGGTCACCTCTGCAGGGCAGGCGCAATATTTCACTATCTGTCTGTTCAGTTCTTAGGAGAAATCAACCCATCTTCTAAGGCAGTGCTTGCAAAAGAGACCTAAATTGGCAATAATTATGTCTATTCTGGAAAAAAAAATAATCCATTCCTCTGTGTATTTTACTCTGCATATTTGAAGCTGTTCCATTTAGAGACACCCTCCGTGTGTCACTCCACTTACAGACTCTGATGCAGATGGTCCAATTATTTATTAATCTGGTTTTAAAATATCCTCAGTGTGTTACAGCAGGAGACACTTTCTTCAAGGTCCCAATTTCAGCAGTCAAAAAGAGGCTTGCTGTTGTATTTGCTGGAGAGGAAGATTGAGTCTTTTGTCCTTTCTGACCTTCCTTTCGCAGACTACTAACATCTCTTAGACCAGGGAGGGGCAGTTACTCTGGTAGTGCATTCATATTTTTAAATATCTGAAATTGAAGGGATTATGCCTTAAATCTTTGCCTGTATCCTTAGAGTGCCTTCATACTCTCACAAGCCATGACAGCATGGATAAGAAAAAGCATAAAAAATTATGTTAATTAAATGTAAAGAGCTAGGGGTTTTGTTGTTGTTGTTGGTTTTTTTTCTTTCTGCCACATGTCCCAGAAGATTCAGAACATCTGGGATGCTGGCTGCAGGCCTGAATGAACTAGTTTTAGTGGCAGCTCCTTGGATTTTGCCCTCCCTTCTTTACAATTATGTGAAGCTGACCAGGTTATTAATCCAATCCAGATATCACAGCTAAATTGGGCATCACTGTGACTCAGGGTTTTCCCTTGCTGTGACATGGAAGATGTCTCACTGCAGAATAAGGACAGTTAGCCCATCTCCAGTAACCAGCCATCAAGACACCAGCCACATTCACAGGCTGCACTGAAACCCAAAGGACAAATTCGCCCAAACTATGGTGGACTTGAAACATCAGCTTGGAGATTGTGCCCTTCCTCTGCAAAAGCAGCAGAAGGAAAGTGCTAGGAAATGCATTCACCACCCTGTTGCTTTTCTAGCACTATTAGTTGAGCACTATTGCTGTTGTGCTCTGGGGGGTGATGCACCAAAGGGATCCAGAAAGCACTTCAAGATCTTTGCCTGCAACGGGCTTCACAGGATGAGGTCTGAAAATAGCCACAGACTTCAAAACATAGCAAGCAGAAAATAACACACACAAGACTTTCCTCTTATGCATCTTGTGAACCCGAGATCGTGGTATGACACTACTATTGCCACAGCCAGCCTGAGCTCACCTGGGAGAAGGACTGTCTTCTACTGAATGGCACCAAGGGTATTTTAAATAGAAGTCTGAACCTCTACTTCCCATTCAGTGCTCTGCCCAAAATGCAGGAACAGCTGGAGAGGCACAGAGGAACAGAGCAGCAGGCTTCCCCAGGACAGGTCCTTATTTGGCCTTATATCCTGACCTGCCTCTCAAAGGTACCAGTCATTCAAATCCCATCATTGCAAGGTTAAGCTCCCTTTTGTTGCCCCAGGTGAGTAAATTTAGAAACAGTTAGTTAATCAGTATATTTGTCTTATACCTATTAAATAATTATGCACCAAACAAGGTTTCTCGGGAATAAAACTATTATTGTGGAAAATGAAAGGAGATGTTTGTTCAATTCCCTTTTGTAATGAATTGTTTGGACAATGTAACACTTGAACAAATGAGCAGGAAACACAGAAATTCCACCATTAAAGAGAAGTGAGAGTCCTCCCAGCAGCAGGGCCATCCCCCCTCCCAGCTCCATGGCTTAGAGCCTCAGTGCATGGAAGTGCTCACTGTGCCTTGTGTCTTGGAGGGAAACACAGACAAGAGGGACACTAAAGGCTTCTGCTTTGCTGAAGAAAATCTTCAGCTCATCTGGGCTTTTCCTGCTGTGCCCCTTCATGCTTTTCCTTCACAGTTTTTGGCTTTTTGTAGCTAGGGGTTCCCATCATTTAAAGACCATTTGGCTTTAGGAGTAGCTCAGATCCTTACCCTAGTGCTAGAGCAGGTAGGATATGAGAGAAGAAGGTGGGGTTTAGTTCCAGATGAGACTCGGGCAAGTCTGGATCTGATGTAGTGTCGAGCAATCCCAAAGGTGTGGCATCTTGTTATAAAATATCTCAGTCTCTAATGCACAAATAATAAAAAATTTATTAACTTGTGAGGCTTCCACCTCAAACAGGCTGGTCTCACAAGGCTCTGGTGTATGCCTTCTGGTACAAATAATATTCCTGCATTTGCTGCTGTAAAGTCCTGTATGCATCAAAAGCAGAAAGATGTATGGTTCCTTGTGTCTGACATTTCTACCCCTGGAACAGAGAGAAGGTAACTGAGCTCCTTGAGGAAGTCTGGGACCTGTGTGTCTGTAACACCAAGTCTTGGTGTTGTTGCTGAACATACAGAAATTTTGAATGACCAAAGTGCTTCTCAGTTGAAAAAGACAAATGTGATCCTGCAACATGGTGAAAAACAGTCTCCCCCACTGTTCTCTGCAATATTAATACCAGGGAAAAAGAAGCTGCTGACAGGGGACCTGATTTGTCCCTGTAAACACCCAAGAGAGAAATAACTCTGAGTAGGAAAAAGAGTTCTTCAAGCCCCCCCCTTCCAATTATTCTGCAGCAGGAATATTTAATATAAATAGAATTTGAATGAATTTACAGTGAAAATCGCCAGCAAGTTTCTAACTGACCAAGTAGGGAGCTATTGGAGGAGCTGGGTCATTAAACTGAACTGATTTTATAATGAAGCAGAGCACATTTGAGAGCAAATTTATGACATGCAATAACAGGAGGCTGGAGCTGACTGCTGAAGTGATCTCTTCAATCTTATCCTTCTGCTCAAAGCAAGCTTCAGTTTCCTAATGTAAAGGAATTTACTTCAGTTAGAAGGGAAGACATGGCTGGACACCAGGACAAGGGCCTCTCCCCACAGCCCAGATCTGCCTGCAATGATCTACTCTCTCTAAGAAGATATTGTCAAGCCACTGTGCAAGGCAACAAAATTTTGGCACCAAAAGCTCCTTCCTTTAAAATCAAACCCAACCATGCTCTCTTTCTAGGAGAGCCTTCCTTGAATGCATTTAAGCTTTTTTTTTCTCCTCTGACTACAAGGATGAATGGTGTGTTATTCCTAATACAGAAGCAACCCAGAAAAGGTACACACAGAAACAGCAGAAGCATTGCAAGTCACAATGCCTGACAGCCAGAATCAATGTGAGGGGAAAACCCTCCCCAGAACAGAAGAGCATCATCCAGGCTAAAGTGGACCCTTGCCACATGGGGGATTTTTGGTCACTTTCTCCGATTGCTTCTCTTTACTAAATAATCACTCTCATTCCCTGACCTGGCTTTCATAAAACCATGTGCCTCTCCAATGTTTTTGCTGATTCTAGCATGGATATTCCCCTGTGCTAAACCCCCACTGGGTTTTGCAAATCTGAATCAGGACAAGCAATCTTCAAACCAGCCATGATCACTGAAAGCAACCAGCTCCAAACTCACACACACACATGTGAGGAAGCAAATAAACCTCAAATTAGCAAACAACTTACTGCTCATTTAACATTATCACTCTAAGCTCCCAGTTTGCTAATACACCTGGGTGATATTTTTACAATTACTGTAGTATTGCAGAAGAGCATCCTTCAGAATACTTCCAGGTAGATAGTGCTTGTCTGGCATATAGCTCTGAGTATCTCCCAAGTGAAATAAGTACTGTTTCCACCTAAATAGGGTCTAATGAGCCATTCAGTAGAGTAGAGAAAAAAAATAGTCTTTGCCCTGAGGAAAAGCATCCCAAAGAACTCAACAGCATCTCCAGCCTGCTGCTGCCAGTGCTTGTCTCTCAGATAACACAGGGTACAGTAGTTTTCTTGTAGTGTAAATGAAAACACAAAATTGCAAGAAGAAAATGAGGGTCTTTGAGTTACGTGTTTCATAATTGTTCCCAAGAGTCTCAGTCTTCAGTTTCACAATGCCTTATCCTGTCACACTTGCAAAAATGATTGTTAAAGATGGATTATGGTGGCCCAGAGACTGTTGCCTGCATTTGCAGAGAGCCTGAGATGACAATTCAGAGGTGAGTGATGCCTTATTGCAGGTTCACAGTAATGCAGGTAGCAGTGTCAGTGCTGCCAACACCCACTTCACAACAACACAATTACAAACAACACAATTACAGCAAAACAACACAATTACAGCAAAATTAGAGAAATAAGTAAATGCCTACCTGAAAGGCTGCTGGGTTGCAGTGGCTTGTTTCTGTGAGCCTGGAGATAGGGCAGGGTAAGTGCAGTCCCATAGTCCACAGCAAGGTTTGCAGTGAGAGGTAATGGCTTTCATCAGCTGAGTTGATATGGGTGAAAAACTATCCTGAACCACAGAAAAAGACTATGGCAAGCACAGGCCAGATACAGAGGCTCTGGCTTAATCTGGTTATACAGAAAAAGGTGAGGATGGGCAGCCCTGGGAGGTAGTGTAGTGTAAGAGAGGAGGGAAATGATGCAAGCCCCAAATTGAGAGAGGGAAGAATGCTGAGCACCAACTGTAACCAGAGGTGAGCAAAGCCATCATTGTGGTCCTTAAACATGAGAGAAACAGTGAGTTCATGGACAGAAAACTGATTTTTAGTCTCAAGATCATATCAAACTCTCAAGGATCAGAGAAGAGAAAAAAATATCAGAACTAGATCAGATCTTTGGTGAAAAATGTTTCCTCCCCATTGACTGAGGGTCTCTATTCAGGTTCATGATAGAGGAGACAAGTCTGGAGCCTAAAATCCAGCAAGGGTGAGTATGCTACACACAATCTATAACTTTTACATCTATAGCAGTCTCATTTTCTAGTCCTGCTCTGTGCAGAGCTGAAAGTCTCCTTTGTGGACCGGAGTACTGTGAGGGGCTTTTGAATCACAGATGGTTAAAGATGAAGTGTGTTTAGCATCAAGTTAGAAAGCTCATGCCAGCTGCCTGCTCACATTCAGCCATTAATCTGCTCTTGGGAAATTCTCTACCTGAGAAGCATCCAGAGTAAAGGTGGATGTAGGAGGAATCCCAGTCAGCTCAGTTCAGAGCTCATAGTTCCATTTGCACCTGGATTCATTGTGGACCAGGACCAACAAATCTGTCCCCTAGGTCTTCAAGGTGTCTTGTGGGGCTGCTCAGCCTGGGGCAGGGGCAGATTCCTTGATGAGAAGTGATTTTAGGTGTTTTCTGGTCATCACAGGCTTCCAGAGTACTTTTTTTCTTCCCCGTGACAATAGCTGTGTTCTAGGAATAAAATTAGTTTGCATTTCATTATTAAATACTTACAATACGTGGCTGAGAACGAGCTCAGAGTACATGCAGGCACTGCGTGCCCACTAAGAGACAAGCAGAGGAGACAGGAAAGGGGGGGCTGAGAAAAATCTGTGATACCTGCCCTCCATGAACCAACAAACTGGTGACCTAACTCTCCATAGGAGGGAGGTCAGCCTAACATTGTCACTGTACCAGGTAAACCAATCTTGCATGGCTCAGAGTAACATACCACAACCCACTAAAGCCAAACCAAGCCATAACACTGCTGCCTAAAAGGGAGCTCAGCCTCCTTCCACATGGCTTTCAAGGAAAGGTTCCCTTCTATAAATCTTCATCTTCTCTGGCCCCACCAAAGACTTCAGGAATTCCCGTGTTGCTTTTCAACAGAGCTGATCATAAACACAGCCACCCAAATACCAGCAGCAGCACCAGAGAGCCAGCAAAAGCAGCCCAAGTCCAGCCAGCTCTCTGCTTTAACAGAGGCTTAGAAAGTACCTCCTCACAGCTGCTCTGAGAGACAATTCAAGCTGTGGAGACTTCACTCCTGGGGATCCTAAGATTGGGGGATCCTGGTCAGGTAGCCTGAGACCCTGCTGTCTCGTCCAAACCAGCCTCACTTTCCACTCTCAAAGAGTGTGGAAATGAACCCAATGGCTTTCCACAGGTGTCTTTAATAACAAAGGTAAAGAGAAGGTTTGGGCAGAAGTCCTCCTGGGACACCCTTTGGAGAGGTGGAGTGCTGCAGCATCTGCAAGTAGGCTGTGAAGATGGTGTGGGGTCCTTGTGGAAGAGGTCTGAGCTGGTGAATTCCAAACTGTATTTTTGGCAGTTAGGTTCCTGGAAATATTTTCTACTTTAGCCAGGATGCTTTTAGTTTTAATTCAATATTAATACTTAAAAACTGTAATAGGACTGTTCTGTGTTCTAGGGCACTTTAGGATCCTTCCTGTGCTGCCTGGTGGGGACAGAGAAGCTTTTCTATGTGTGACAAATCTCCATAACCAAATATCAGTGTGTAAAAAGCCTGAGTACAGCCACACTGATGATGGATAATGCTGTTTCCCTTGCAAGCCCTCAATCTCTGTGTCTGTCCCAAGGTATTACCCCATCACCTTTCACAGCTGTACTACATGATCTTCCTCCTGAGGCAACCGTGCAGGTGGACATCACATAGGGTAAGCAGCTCTCTGTTACCATCTCCTCCTGACAGTCTGGAATGAAAGAGGAGAAATTCATGCATGTAGAGAGGCGTTGTAAAGAGCAGAGAGGGAGGAAAGGGAAGGTTCTGGCAGAGGCAGGCACGTTTGAGTGACTGCCTGTGCGTATCTGAGCTTGCTTCATAGTTAAGGCAGGGGAAGTGCTGGGTTTGCTTCTGGAAAACAATGTGTAAGGGTCTGTACAAAGCTGGGAACAGCGAAAGCCTGAGACAGCCGTGCTCTGAAGGGCTTATGCCTTGGGACGATGAGCAAGTAATCAGCCCCTGAGGTCTGTCTGCCCAAAATCCTAAGGCCCGAGGCAGATAACCAAAGCATCACCCAGGTTAAGGCAGGACTGGATCTGCCGGCGGTCTCGAAATGGCATGACTTTAACACATTCGGTCCTAGCAGCAGTTTATCCCTGCCTCATAGGGAAAACCAAATAACAAATCTCCCCAGGCTGCTGCCTGGCTCTTTCTGCACAGCCGGCCAGTATCGACCGCAGGCAGTGTGCTGGCAGCGCGGGCAGGGCTCTGTGCTGCTGCCAGCCCGTGTTTACTCTTTGCAGTGCAGCTCCCGCATCTCTGTTTCCTTTGCAGTTTCACACCTCGCTTCCTTTCATCACATTACGCCGAGGTGACTGCTTCCCCTCTGCCTTGCCTTTCCTGTGCTCCAGCCCAAACACTGAGCCTTGCCTTCACCTGCCCAGGTTACCTGCAGGCTGTGCAAATAAAACCCTTCCCGTGGTGACAAAGATGCCCGTGTTTCCAGCTCACCTTGGGGAATCGCTCGTTCAACTTGTGCCCCTGTTTCCTTGAGATCTAATCAGATAAGGAGGGAGGCTCCCCTCTGTAACGATAGGCAGATCTAATACTTGCGGGCTTGGATTATTATTTTTTTCCTATTAAGCAATGAATTTAACCAGAAAAGCTGCTCAGGAGGGACCTCGTCACCCTGCTTTTGGTTTGTAATACAGCCAGCCCTGAAACACGTGGCAGTGCAGCAGAGCATATTTCAAGACCTGCCCCCCTGTGTGCTTGTGCTCATCAGTGCTGTTACTAGGCAGACTTTCATCTCTGGTATCTCCAAAGAAATTAAAGAAATTACATTAAAAATTAAAAAAAAAAATATTGCTCTCCTCCCAGCAGCAGGAGGACAAAATTGCTGGAGATACTGAACAGTGAAGCCCAGGATGCAGGTCCCACCAAGAGATCTCGCTCAGCTTCCCTGGCTGCTACCAGAGCCCAGGGATGTGGCCAAGCACAAGGAGAGGATCTGGAGGACACAGAAGGAGTGTTTCCACCCCAAAGGCCCTGGGGCTGTCAGAAGTCCTCCAGTTTCTCAGGGTGACTGAAGTACCCTTGCCGGCAGACACCACTGGTTTCATTTCATACTTGCTGCCTCTCAAAAAAAAAAATCTCAAAGCTATTTACTGCCTGCGGAAATGTGTGGATACAAGAGATGAAGGCAGATGCAGCTTGGGCAAGAGCTGTGTATCTCTGCCAGGGTACCTCGACCCTGCTCTGCTATCCCTGCAGTGAGAGACTGCTGAGCCCTGGCACTTCACAGGGGTTTCATGGTAGTTGGTAGTACTTGTTTTGGAAACGAAGTTCTGACAAATCATCAGCCACTGCACATTCCTTTTATCCAGAACACAGAAGTCAGACAGAGTTTGTGTGTACACATACTGAAAAAGAGAAGCCCCCGACTAGGTGAATGTGCAGTAATAAGATAATTCCTTTTTTCCTCAAAGGCTCACAGAACACTGGCAGGGTTCTTCTGAAGGACACCTTCCACTTAAACACCCCTGCAAGTGAATGGGACTGCTGCAAGGGATGGGGCCTTCCTCCAGAGAAGACATGGGCCGCCCCGGTGTTCAAGGCTGGGACATGCTCTGACTGTCAGAGCAGCAAAGGCACACCAGTGAAGGTCAATGTCCATGCAGACAGGTGGAAAGCCACATTTAATCATTTTCTCTTCAACAGTCTTATTTTTTTCAAGAAGTTTAAGCCCTTGACACATGCAGACTAATGAAGTCTACAGCTGTCCATGTGTGGTGGATAAGAGTCATTACCCTGATACACAGAGCAAGGATCTCAAGCTGGATATTGCCCCAAATCCAACAGTGTGTCATCAGCAGAGCTGTAAGGGGGAGAGCTGGGGGCAAGGTGCATTCTGCCCCTGCCAATCCCAGATGGTTGTGCTTCCCATCACGCTGCAGCCCAGGAGGAGTGTCTGTGGCTGCTGCAGGTATTTCCCATTCCTGGAGCATCGCTGTGAGGGGTGATAGCTGGATAATGAGTTTCTTTAGTCTTGCTTGAATGACTTCAGCTCTACAGACACAACTTCTCAGCGTTTGACACCAAAGAGCAGATGAGTAGCTGATTACACAGTTAGTGGGACTTCTTCCAGGTAACACACGTGTGTGGATAGTGATAATGTCTGTGCTTGTCTCTACCAACCCCAGTTTTGCAAAGGCAAGGAAAAAAAAAACAGGAGCTTTCAAAAACCTCTTAAAATCTTTCTGGCATAACAAAGCCCAGGAGCGCTGCACTAAAAGAACTCAACTCTTGGGACTTCCAACCCTGTCTCCTTTCTACCCATGACACCCAGGGCAAAGCAACGAGAACAGCAGCCCTCTTTCCTCTTCTCTCTTCAGTGACCCTCTTCCATCTGAGCTGCTTGCAGCATGAACAGTAGTGAAGGAGTAACTAATCCTGCCAGAATACAGCAGGTCACTGTCAGGGAAACAGTCTGGGCATTTTCATGTTTTTCCTAGCTTGGTGCACCAGGAAATGGAGTAGAGCAGCTGGGTGGATGCAAAGGACAATCCCATCCTAAAAGCTGAATGCAGGTTAGAAAGACAATAAAACCTCCTTTGCTGGAGCTCAGCAACAGGTACTTGACCCTTCCTCTGTGAAAGCACAACTTGCTGAGGGAATTGTAAGTTGCTACAGAGGATATGTGTTGCCAGAAGACAGCCTACCCTCTAGCTACAGGAGGATGCTGGAAGACTTGTGACAGCCCAGTCTGACTGGACATAGTTCACTGAATTAAACTAATCCAGGTGTGGTAAGAGGAACCTTGCATGGCAGAAACAGGTTCTGTATCTGATACAGCAAATCCCATGTGTAGTGAGCAGGAGAACCAATTTGACAAAGCACAATAAAGACCAACAACAGAGAGGTAATAATTTATATTTCAATAGGGCATCTTTCATGCTGAGGGATACAAATTATTTGGCCACTGTTTGAAATTCAGCCACCTCCGGAGTGGAACACAGCCGTGCATAGCATCTGACATTGCCTCAGTGTTGATGTATTTGTTAATATGTAAATTGCCAATCAGTATATCTTCAAAAGGTTATTGTAGAGTCAGATAATAAATCATCCTGTGTAATGCTTAATATCTTTATACTGACAGTGCTGAAACCTCAAAGCCTTGGCACTGTTTATATATACACATCTCCGTGAGTGTATTTCACTTTTATGCACACAATAAACCTTATCTTCTCCTTGTGCAAAAGGAAGACTGAAAAAAAAAGAAAATGGCCTCTATAGCCCACTTGACTGATGTTACGGCAATTCTTACATTTATATCTACCTTCTCTCCTCTGTTTCATAGTCTGTCTGGGAAAGGGAAAGCTGGATTCCCCATCTGCAGTAGGAAAACACAACAAGGCTTTTCACCAGGAGGTGTATGGATTCATGCAACTTTGCATACAGGAGGCCTTTGGCCAGGGCAGCATTGAAAAAAACGTAATTAATGTTGTGCAGCTTCCCCTGGGGGCAGTGTGGCCAATGCCACTGGTACCTTCAGCTCTATCCTATTGAGCTGCTCTTGACTGGAAAGTTGTCACGCGAGGCAAAGGGATTTGGGGATTAAGCTGCCTGTTCTCTTTTCCCACGGTTCATTTTTGCTGCTCTTCAGCTAAGTGAGCCTATGAGTTCATGAGCTCTGGACCATGCTCCTGCAGTCATGGGGAAGATGGTGCTCAGAGTCAGCAAGAGCATGCCCACCCACCTCCTAATCCCAGCCTTTCCCCAGGGGACTTCACCTGCTTTCCCAGCACCTGGGATGCCTTGAAAATCAAATGCAAGCAAAAGGGCTTGTGACCACTTGTCACGGCCAAGTGGTGTGAGACCCCCTGCTTTTATCCTCTCTCTTAATCCCATCACTTGCTCTGGCTGCTCCATGCTGCCACTTGCTCTTCTGTCTCACAGCCCCCTGACTTCCCCCAGGGTGACCTTGAGCTGCCAGTCTTGCAGGCACTCCCCACCCCAGCCCCATGAGTACTTCCCTAGATCCCATTGGAGAGTTGTTACTGGCGGTTTGGCATGTTGAGGTCCGGAGCAGCATCCATCATCTCTGCATGAGTGCATCCTGCAGGCAGCTGCTCTGCTGCCGCTGGCAGGCACCTCCTGAAGAAACACTTTATATTTATGTCTGGTTTTTAGCTCACTGCCAGTAAAGGCAGTTCAGCCTCACTCTGTCGCTGCATCATTTCCAATGGAGGTGCCTCTGCCTCCAGTGCACGTTTTGCCAGCAAGCATTTTGACTTTTTGCCAAATATTTAAATGACCTTATGGCAGGATTGGAAGGCAAGGCTCTGAAGCTCCACCTCCCCATGGTCACTGTGGGCCTCTATTCTCCTTTCTGCTGCCTCCTTCATGTATTTTTGCTCAGTATCTCTGCTTGCAGGGTTGCCTGAGACATTAAAAAGAAATGCCTTCACTACTAAGACAATGTGTAGTAATAAGGAACTTGATCTCACATAAATTGGGATGTTCTGAGAACCATTTTAATTTCTGCTAATCGGTAGATGAAAAATGAATTACTTCAGATGTCATGTCCTATTGCACGAGTCTTGTAATGTTTAGAAAAGCCATAACAGAGCTACCCAGTAATTGAAGGGCTCTACATGAGTGAACTTTGTAATTGCATATTCTTCTCCTTGAGTCTGGGAGGCAGAAAGGAAAAGCAGATCAGGCCACGTCTTAATGAAACAGCTCAGTCCTGCAGTGCTAGCGAAGCTAAAATAAACAAACCACACTCATTATTTTGTATTGCGGCTCCCTGACCCTGCAGCAGCCCCGTGTGTGTTGTGCTGTCTCCCACCTTACTTCTGCTTTCAGCCCTCTTCCCAGCTGTTCCCAGCCCCAGGGGCAGCCTTTACCCCAGGTGCACCCAAGGCCAACAGCTGCCCCCATTCAAGAACTACCTCGCACCACAGGAGAGGTGGTTTGGAGCTTTGGAGACAGCTTTGGAGACAGATATGGATTTGAAGGGTTTCCATCTCTGAGCTGCCAGTCCTGACCAGCCCAGATGGAGCAGGAAAAGCTCCTGCATAACCATTCCCATCCAGACCGGCTGGGACAGTTCCTCCTGTCACATCCTCATCTCCGCTCCCCGCTGGGAAATGCTGCCATTGAGTGCTGGAGATTTGCTCTGTGCTACTGTTCGCACCCTAATATTGGCTTGCACGTATTGAATGTGTTCCCTGCTCCCCCAGTTCCCCACCCCCCTGCCCTCAGTCATGGCTGGGGCTCACTTGAGGGTACTATGGCAAATGAGAACCCTCAAATCCTGTGCTATTGTCATTTTCCACTCCCCTCCATTGATGAGCTGATGGTACCAGCATGAAGCAGCTATTTAGTGCAGGTGCTGCACTTTTGGAAGGAACATCTCACTGCTGTAAGGCTGCCAACAGCACCTGGCAGTTTTCTTGTTTGTGAAGAAAGCAGGAAGATAAGGCAAATATTACAGAGTAAAGATTTTCTCAGTTCTAATGTTGAAGGGTTTTTCAGCTTTCTCAGAGAAAAAAGGAAAAAAGAGAAAAAAAGCCTATTGCTCTGTTTGTTTCACTGTCTTTAAAAGTGGGATCTATCATCTGGAGAGTCAAACCAGCATCCTTTTCTGTGGATTTTCCATGGCTGCTCCTCAGCAGCTGATGGCATAATGTTTTCTGAAATGGCCATTAGCTGAGTATCTTTATGAAGAGCTTCCCAGGGAAGTAGCTGCAAAGTTCAATTTGCTGAATTATGAGTACATCTCGGATAAGAATTGCATTATATGGTACTTGCACACTGAAAGCTTTATACTTTGAACTTCTAAAATACACATTGATGAATCTGATGAGGACTGAAGAAGTGGAAAGGTAAAGGTCCCCAAGGATTAGAGATAATAAGGAATAATTGCTGTCTTTTTTTTTTCCCATGGAAAAAAAAAAAAAAAGAAGTATATTTAGAAGAATTCTGTTTAGCTGAGAATTTTCTAGTAAAAAAGCCATTTGTAGCAAAAAAAAAAAAGATTAATGAAAAACCTCTTTAATTGGTTGAAAATTTACTGCAACAAGCCATAACATAAAGGTACTTGATTTGTGCTGAAGAGTTGTTTGGCTTCATGGTGTTGCATAAGATTTATTCCAGCATCCTAGGGAGAAAAATTGAGCTCACTCTTGTATCTCACACAGGATAAATCTAAGTATTGTCTGAAATACTTTAAATTTAATTAAGAAGAGCCAGAGTGAAACAACAGTGGATTTCTCTTTCAGAAGTAACTAGATTGTTCTAGCTCATGAAATGAATGGGATCTACAGTAAGTCTCCAGAAGTTTAAAGCCTCAGTACTTCTGATGAAAGCCCAAGAGCTACAGACTAGGACATTTCTTCTCTAAGATGCTGAAACAGCTTCACTCTGTATTCAGGACAAGTCTGGAGCTGAACTCACTCCAACACCCAGGGATATTCATGTATCTTGATTTCACATGCGCAGTGCTGTGATTTCTATGCACTGAAGGCTCTTCACTTAATCGGTGCTATTATCACACCTGATGAGGCACAGCAGGTGATATTTGAGATGCTTACCTTTTGATTCCTTGCAACCGAGCAACATTTAGTAAGAATTACTTAAATCAGCTAATCAAAAACATGTTCAATGACATTAGAATGAAGTGGGCTGTAGAACACCTAAGTGAAGTTATTCTTCTTGTGGAAATCCTTCTGTAGAGAGAAAAGCAAATAAATACCAGTATGATCCATATATTGTAAGCTCCCTGCTCCTTGGGCTATTGATATTTAATTCCTGAAAATCCTTTCTTATTTCATATTTCAGGTAAGGTTTGGCTTTGCTTTAGTGGGACAGGTTTTCACAAACGTTTCCTACTCATGCTTTGGTAGCATAGCCAAGACTGGACAAGAGCCTGTGTGATAGGTACCAAAGCAAGGGCACACAGAGGTACAACTGGGCTGTAGCTGGGGTCTGCGAACACCTCTGTGTGCAACCGGGACAGCCTGGTGTCTGTCTTTCCATGGCAGGAAAATGGGACAATGGGTCTGTTTGCAGGTGGATTTTGATGGTGTTGCATGTAGACAGTGGTGTGGGCCTTTCCAACATTGGGCCACCAGTTCCTGTTTCTGTTGAATAGGTTTATATTGAATCCCTTAACAAGGATGTTCTCCGACTTCAGGAAATCAATTTCCATGGAGTTTGGCTACCCAAAAGAGGGCTGATGTTGAAATGACAAGCTGGCGGAGCTCTAAAGGTGCAAAGTTTGAAGCTTGGTTCAGTGGGCAGAGCAGGGGACAATTCACCTCCAATCTCATGTAACCTCCATCTCTGGAAGCTGGGCAAGCTCCTCCTATCCATGCAGAGGGGACCACAACACTTTGTGCTGCTTTGTCCCCCTTTGTGAGGGACTGATTGGGTACAGGTGCAGCAGAGAGACCTGGCTAAACTACCTGGACTCTGCAAACTGAGGGCTTCCATTTTGATGAGAAATAAAGCAAGGGATACCACTGGCACGAACAGCTAGAGAAAAACACCTGTGGGAAGTTAGGGCTGGTGCTTTCTCCTCTCTGAAGTTATAGAGCCCTTGTGCTGCATTGCACAGTGTAGAGCAGCCCAGCCTGACAGGCACAGGGCAGGGGCAGTACCAGCTTCTTCATCATGGGTTCGATGGTGGCAGCATGACCTGCGTTTGCTGAGGAAAGCAGATTTGCTCTGAGGACTGATTTGTTGTGATTTGCTCTGAGGAAAACTGATGGATCAGGATTCCTGTTTAGAGGAATCTCCTCTGAGAAAGGCCCATCTGTTGGCAAGACCTGCACACAGAGATGGAGCTGATCTTTCCTCTCAGTTAAAGGGACCCTTAGGGAGTGTCCTTCCCTCTCATTTCCCCAGCAGTGGCTGTCCCAGGTGAGAACTAATCCCCTTTCCATGCTGTCTCCCTTTCCCAGCCAAGTGGGACTTACATTTCACTGGCCTGAAACCAGGTGTTAAAATACTCCATAGCTCATTGAACAAAAAATAATCTGTGATTCTCTGTTTCTCACAAAAATGCATGCTTTCTGCTTCTTTAAAGTACTTTCCTTTAAAGGAAATTGGTGGTAAGCTATGAGACACCTGGTCCTTCCTGAAAAACCTCCTTTTGGTCTTTACCAGTGGTGGCAGGGAAGCACCCAGAGCAGTTGGATGGTGCCATTCTGTGGGCAAACACATGGGCAAGTTACTGTCAGATAAATATTGAAATAGCCCTAGCCTAGATTAAATCCTTTTTTTCCTTTTTATAGTGGGAAGGGATAGGGTCATGTCCAAATATTTTACGTTAAACTCTGCAGCTTTCCTGTTTTCTGTTACCAAGGCATTGCATAAATGCGCCCCAGCTCCCTGACAGTTCACATTAAGTTCAGTGGAGCTGCGTTCAATCACCTTCCCCTGGAAATCAGGGAAGGAGTGAGAGCAAAGCCATGCAGCAGAGCCACCACTCCAGACTGCTCCAAGGATGAGTCACCACGGCAAAGGTTCCTGTCTGAGGGAGCCAGAGCTGCCACTCTCTAATGCACTGGGCTTTCTGCACCCAGGACTTCTCAAGCCTCTCCCTCCTTCTTCTTTTCTTCATGAGTTTTGTTCCTCGTCTTCATTTCTCTCACCCACCTTCCTACCCTGCAGAACTCTTTAAGGTTTTAGCAATTAAGGGAGGAAATGAAGCCATTTTTTCTGCTCCCTGGCGGAGCTGAGAGCTGATCTGTGTGCAGAGGAAGTCCATCCTTGCTCCTGCCCAGCTGAGTCTGTGGCACCATTGCTTACACTGTGGGAAAGGTGGAATGCGGAGGTTGCTCTCAGGCTTTTCTGACATGGCACCCATCCTGTTCATAAGCAGTGGGGATCCCACGGGGGCACATGGACAGAGCTGTGAGGAGTCTTGCTTTTGAACACCCTGCTCAGAGGTGTCAGAGTAGGAGCAGAGCAATTTGATAAAGAGGGCAACCAACATCATGGTGCAGCTCAGGGCTCTCTTGGGACTTTCCTGTTCTCTGCCTCCCAGGGCACAACCCTGGGATGGGATCAGCCATATGCCTCTCCCCCAAATTCCTGCACTGTTGTGGGGCATGAGAGCACAGGAGTTTCACCTTCTGCCTGCCTCCAACGCAGCTGAGACTCTTGAGTCATCTGCTTGAACCGAAAAAACGTTGTTTGACTTAAAACATGAGCAAGCTTCTCTGCTGCCCTGATGAGCAGCCAGATGAGGTGATGGTCCCTCAGCTTTGCAGTGACAGAGTCCCCAAGGGGAACAGTAATGATTGGAAAAAGGAGTCTCCCTTCCCACTTCTCCATCCCACTCCCAAATTCTGAGCTGCCACCCCTGTCATTGTCTGTCTTAGCAGTGGTGGCAGGCACAAAACACTGCAGACAGGAAGTAACAGAGATAACTTAAAATTTCTTTTGTCCATGGTAAAGCCAAAGGCTGTGAGGATCAGCTGCTCAGCTGGGAAGTCATGTCTCTTGTCGTAGCAGTAGGATGAGTTTTCCAGCAGGAGGCTGCAAGGCAGGTCCCACCCTGCCCTCCTCGCAGCTCTGGCTGCAACCTTTCATGTTTTCATCAGAGAGGTGCAGAAAGAGCCTGAGTAGTGTGGCAGCCTCGGCACTCCTCACAGGTGCTGCAGCAGCAGCCTCCGTGGGCGGAAAGGTAATTTGTGCTGTTTTTGGAGAACTGGGAGCTCTGCAGACATGATGGCTTTTCAGACAGGACTCGCTCTGGAACAAACATTGGGTTTCAGCTCAGGACTGTGTGAGATATATCCCTCTCCTGACCAGCGCCCACATTTCCAGACATCACCAAAATACTCTTGATGGTCCTGAAGGGGTGTGTGGTGGTTTTACTGGGTGCATTAAAGCTGAGATGCCTATCTGCTTGCACCCAGCTTGTAGGCAGGGAAATGCCTGCGTTTTGTTGCTAGAGTTCTCATCGCCCTATCAGAGATAAGTGCCCCATTCACAGGGCTGCCAGAACAGCTAATATCATTAAAATTGCAGAAAACCATGAAAAAGCAGAGCTGTGCCCCCTACACCCATCTCAGAGCCCCCAGCCTGAAGTGTCCAGCTGTGGCTGCTCACTCATACTGCCATAGGGATGAGGAGCCCCAGAGGGCAACCCACACCTCTACCGAGCTGAGCCCTGCAGAGATGTGGTCCTTCCCCAGGGAGCTGCCAGGCCAAGAGCCCACACTAGAGACTGCAACCAGGTAGCCACAGGCTTAATGCCACATCTGAGCAACACAAAGAATTGTCCAGAGCTGGATTTTTCTTCAGTCCTTTAAGGGAGTTCATTTTCTCTTGCTGCTGGGGTGGAGATACTCATTGCACCACAGGGCACACAGATCTTGCCTGCAGTGGGACAGCGCTGCCTCTGCATTCCACAGGGATGCCCAGTCTTGCAGGGTTGCTGTGGGATGAGACAGTCCTGGTCACAGAAGTGGCAGAGTCTGGATGATTTCTTTTTATAATTACTCACATAGATTTTCATGTTGGTTCTCCAGTTTTTAGGGTGCTGTCCTGTCAGGGGATCCCCCCAGGTGAGTCAAGAAAAGTCTCTCAGCCAATTGCTGCCAAAATGGAGATTGGGATCGGCACCCAGCTCTGCTGAGGGGCCTCGGGAGATGCCACAGAGCCCCAAACATAACCATGTCCTGTGCTGTCCTGACACTACAGGAGACCTAAGTCTGCGCTTCTCTGGGTTCACACTCTGCATCAATCTCCCCCAGTGCTGGAGAATTTCATTATATATATATACATATACATATACATATACACGTATATATACATACACACACACACATACACATAGATACCTATTTCAAGTCCCTCGTTGTCTGTTGCTGGTTGGCACAGTGCTTGCACTCATGAGGGTACTCACGGGAAGCATTTGAGCTGGTGGTAGTAACATACATGTTTAATTTCAAAGGATGGAAGGGCAGCTCTTGTAACTGTGTGTGAAGACAGAGTGATCATTAGTAGATGTTTATTGAAGTTTACCAGCTCTGCAAAAATGGATTTCTCTTTGCCATCGGACTTAATTTGTCGGTAATTATGTTCCTAATATAGAAATCATTTGGCATTTATTTGCCATAATAAAACTTCCCATTGAATTTAAATTCAATGTGAAGATTTAAGTATATTTAGGAGACACAGCTGAAGACCTGAAATTAAATATTCCTGGCTTCCTTTTCCAAACAAGACAAACTCAGATAAATGCTAGCAGTCAGATCCATGTGTGAAGATCTGTGAGCAGGAGCAGCTGCATATGCACACTCAGAGAGAGATGGTAGCCCTTGTCATATGGACAACTCCTTCAGCATCTTCTCATTGACCTGTCCAGGGCACTGGTCCTGTGGGTGATGTTCATGCTACTTTACACACCTAAGCTGGTGAAGAAAAACTACAGGTCTTAAGATCACCGTCAGCTATCTTGGTTTTCTGTACAGCTTGCACTGACTTTCAAAATGTTTGCTTTAATGGTTGTGGTAGCAGGATGTTGATAACTGGGCTGTTTCCAGCTGAGCTGGTGCTTAGGAGCAACCCAGGCTGCAGATATAGGTTAGCACAACTGGAGCTGGGCCAGCCCAGAAGGCCACATCCTGGCCTGGTTACACCATTGTCCCCAGCCCTGCTGTGTTTAAAGCAGACTGGGTGGGCAAATTTGCTATACTTAATTGCAGTTAAAAGACCAGGCCCAAGAAACACATCCCATGTCTGCCTGCTGGTGGGCGAGCAGCTGCAGCTGTGGTAGCAATGTGTGGATGGTCTCCCAGCACTGATAAATGACAAATAAAATGGCCAGGTGAAACACTGCCACCAGCACTCCACAGGGGTGATGCTGCTCCTGGCGTGGTTATTTTTCCCCTGATATACTGAGCACCAGAAGCACGCACTGGCGATAATTTTTTTTCCATCCTTTCTCAGTACTCCTCCCAGTAGGCTTAAAATAGCAGTGGCCAGATAATCATTAACCACTTTGATGTACTGCAATGGGTACAGATTGGGAATTCAGAAGGAGAGGATAAAGCTGGAACAGACCTGGACTCCTGGTTCATCTCCAGCAGTACTGTCCTCCTCAGGGTAAAGCCAGTTCAGCCTGGCCTTGCCCTTGCTGCTCCTAGAGATGAGCTCCCATTAAAGCCAGAAATAGGAAACAATATTATAAATAATTGCTTAATATATTACTCTCCCCAGAGGTAGGGAAGAGTAATACATAGGGAAGAGTATTTCCCGCATATGTTGAGATGGTTATGGCTGAAGCCAGACCACCCTTCACTTTTTCTTAACTCTGTTTTTTTTTTCTAATTTAGACTTAGACAACAGCAGAAAAAAAAGTCAGGGGCCCTAAATCCAAAGCGCACTTGCTTGTTTCAGAAGAACAAGGTGGTACTGAGCAAGCTGAGGAGGAAGCTTGCAGCTGGGGAGCATTTCTCCACTAGTTGCTGACAAAGAAGAAATGCTGCTTAGGCTCATCCCAGTGATGAGATGTAACTCTACAAAGCAAAATTGCAAAAATAAGTGTTGTGAAATAGGGAATAGACCCTTCAAAGGGTCTTCGGAGAGCAGTCCCCAAAGGGAATTGGTGGGAATGCTGCTGTTTGAGCACTGGAGAATATGTTATGCAGAGCCATCTTCTACAAACCTGTAGAAACAGGCATGGGGATTTAATTTCCATCTCTGATTGCTGTGATCTGCATCTCACTTTAGGCTTGCTCTTATGTTCATGTAGCTTTTAGCAGCAGAACTCTCTGGGCAGTGAATCCTTCCTGTGTATCACAGCCGATGGTCTGTTCCTGAGCTCTCTGTACAGCCAGCAATGAGACTCCTTCTCCTTTGCTGTACAAAGGATTTATTCCTTTAATATGCCCCTGGTGTTTGTTTTTCTGCTGGTACAGGAGTGCATGTGCGTGTGTGTGCATGTGGCACTGTTTTACAAATTCCTGCTGTGGACAGAATTGGGCTTCACACTATGCAAAAATAGCTGTGCACCACATGCAAGGATATAATATTTCACACGGCTGGAGAAAATGTGATAAATAGAGTTTTTGCTGGATTTGCAAAAATGAAGTAACTGGGGGATTCA
The DNA here is from genome assembly GCF_001715985.3 of Manacus vitellinus. Taxonomy (NCBI): domain Eukaryota; kingdom Metazoa; phylum Chordata; class Aves; order Passeriformes; family Pipridae; genus Manacus; species Manacus vitellinus. Next base: position 7,938,383 of record NW_021939632.1, on the reverse strand, counting down.
TCTCCATAGTTGAGTCCTGAGGTTACAGGAGCTGGCAGAACTGTCTAGGTTGGAGCATCTCAGTTAGGGAAGAGGGACTGGGTGCCCATGGAAGTGTAGGATGTCTATGAACGTCTCTTGACTCTGAAGAGATAAGCTCAGATTTCATAGATCAATTATTACAGAGCCCAAGAAAAAGGACTCAACTTGAGTCCAGGCTGCAGCTACAGTTTTTCTCCTCTGCCTTTGCCTGGAGGTTGTTGCTCTTAGTTCCTGCTCCATTCTGCTCTGTTCCTGATCCTCCATCACCGATGCCTCCAGCTACTCGTTAGACAAAACCCAGGTCCCGCACTTAACCACTTTGAGCCCTGCAGGAGACCCTGCTGTGCAGCGAGGTGGAAAGAAAGGCAGGGATGCTGCAGAGCTGGGAGGTTTCTGCTCTACCTCCTTGTTGCTGGGGATGCACTTGTGTGCTGAGGAATGAAGCTGTTGAGAAAATAAGGCACCAGGGTCTGAGATGAGAAGGATAGACCAGAGACACAGAGCAGGGGTCCTTGTATGAGGCTAGCTCTTGCTGTGGAAGAGGTTGGCAAGATGGGAATCAGAGTAGCTGTGCTGAGCTCTGATCCTTTCCCTTTTGCATCCTGTGTGGCAGTATGTGCCAGTGTTGGCTCCTTACCACACTTGTGCTGTTCCAACAAGATCCCAGTCTCGTCAAAGGTCAAAAACATGCACAGCTGAACCTGAGCCCTCAAATTGGACCTCACATGGGCATTTTGAATGCCAAATGGTCCTTCCCACGTGCTCCTTTCTCCCATCTAATCCTTCTCTGCTTCCCTTCTTCTGGTTTGTCCTGTTCCCCCCTCCCAGGTGAAAAAGGTTCATGGGCCCTGCAACCCTCCTTTGCGTCCCTCCAGTGTGTAATGAAAACAAGTACCAAGCAGAGCTGAGGCTGGTTTTGTAACATAAGCAGTTATTTATGGTTTTGCTAAAATTTCATAGAAGATGACATTTCTAGGTCACCTAGCTGAAACAAATGAAACAATTAACATGTTTGCATTAGGTTTCATAAAAAGGAGTATCGCTTTGCCTGGTGTGGTGCTCAGTTCCACAAGTCCTGAGACCTGATGTAGTGACCTGGAAGCTGAGGTAGTTTCCCACGAGGGTTAGCAAGAGCAGGATCTGTTTCCTAATCCGAGGCAGTTGGAATGGGTGTCTTTTACTATATCCACCAATGTCCAAATCCAGGGTCAGTTGTCCCAGTGCTCCATCAGTGATAATGATGGGGCTAATCTGTGGGTGTAAGAGCAGATATCATCTCCCCAACACTGAAAGTATGATGCCAGCCTTCCCTGTCCCACAGGTATTATTCTGCCTCTAAAAGCTTTTAAATCTTGAAGCACAGCTAAATACACTATTGGGGTCTCTACTGTGGCTTTTAAACACTAAGAGTTGAGGACTAAAATGTAATGACTCTGTCCTTCCCTAAATAAAGTGATGGCAAAAAACTGTAAAATGAGATCCTGAGCTTGTGTGCAGAGAGGAATTTAGTCCCATGGAGAACAGGAAAATAGCAGATGGATCAGAATAATACTGGGTTTTCCTGGATACCTTATTTAAAGCTATGCCAGAAAAAAGTGAGCAAGCCAGGAGGTTCAGTGTTTTGGCCACCGCTCATAAATATCTCTGTCACAATCCAGGACACAATTCGTTCTCCATCTTGCTTGTTCCTAGGGTGCAAAGAGCCAGCCCTGTAGGCTATGCATTGGTATGACTGCCTGGAGGAAGTGGACAGAGAGGGAAGTGAAATTTGAGGACCTTTTCCTTGATGGACTATGAGTATGCAAAAACCTGGACCCCAGGCACACACCTGCCACCCATGGTCAGGTTTGTCCCTCCATGTCTGGGAGCACTGGGAAGGAGAGTCTTGTGTCTAACACCGCAAATGCCCACTGCTTGCCAAGTCCTGGGAATTACTGCATGGTACTGGGCTCAAGCCAGCTCCCAGGGAGGAACAGCACCTCCACAGCTGGCACAAGCCAGCCTGCACAGAAATTCCAAGGGCTGCCATATCTGTGCTCGCCCTCCTGCCTGCCTGGCCTTGAGGAAGCCGCCCTGGGCTGAGCAGGACTCCAGTCTGCAGCAGAGGCTGTCTCACAGCTATACCCACCACCAACCTCACTTTATAAAACAGGTAGCAGAGAAACAGAAACCTGAGCAGTGTACCAGTGATATCCAGTTGCCAGCAGAGCTGTGTTCGCTGGTTGTGGTCTATCTAGTGTGGGTCCTCTAGTGCCTAGTAAGAGTTGTGTTCATTTAGCTTTTCCTTTAGTGGTGATTAGGCACTTCTAATCTACCCAGCTGTCTTTTCCCACAAAAAAATGTAAGACCCAAGTATTTGAGACCATTACATCCCTGTCAATCTCTGTTCACATCAGCCAAGCATTATTAGAGGGAAAGTGAATGGAGGCAGCATGATTGCCTAAGCCAAACCAGGTAAAAAGGAACAAAGATCAAATTGGTGGATGATGGAACTTCTGCCGGGCCATGCTGTGCCACGTCGTGCTGTGCTGTGCCATGCCTGTGAGATGAGGGGAGGAGGGGAGCCTTGCTGATGCTGTCTCTCTCTTTCAGGGGGAGTTGCTGAGCCCGTGTCGATGCGATGGATCGGTGAAGTGCACACACCAGCCATGTCTGATCAAATGGATTAGCGAGAGAGGCTGCTGGAGCTGTGAGCTGTGTTACTACAAGTATCACGTCATTGCCATAAGCACAAAGAACCCTCTGCAGGTAAAGGTACTAGAGACATTTCAAAGTCTATTTATTCTTGTTTCAGTTTTTGTTTCTGTGAGCAAGTGGATTTTACCTGTGTGGGTTTTCCTTCCCTATGCACATGGATTCATATGTCTGAGACATTTAGAAAGGGTCGTCGGGGGCTGGTTCAAAGAGGCCCCATATTCTGCTCAGTGGTTCCAGGGGAATCCTTCAGGAATCAGCTTTTTTTGTCCTTGGCAATTCTTACATTCACTTGCCTTTTGCTGAAAATTCCAGTGTGACCATGATAGTGCTATAACCCCCATAGCCATTCAAATGTGTTCATCCACTGGAGACCCCTGTCTCCAGGGGGCAGAGCCATTATGGGATTTACTGCAACAGAGGACACAGTCTGTGACAGTGACAGAAGAGTATGATGAGACTCTACTTGTCTATAGTTGTTCCATCAACCTTGATCTCCTCCTGCTGAGACTCCTCTCTGCTGGCATGAAGGATGGAGGAGGCAGATGGAGGGTTCTTACAATTCTCCTCTTGCCACCTTTTTCACTTTACTGCTCTCCCATGATTGTGGCATGGCACAAGGGGTATTGACTCTGATACTCTGGTCTCTTCAAGCCTTATTCTTGGTGGGCTTTTGGAGATGTGCACACAACAGATAAAGCACATCTTGATGGAAGTGGCTGTGAAAGTCATCCAAAGACCCACCTTCTTTCTCTTCTGAGTTCAAAGGCATTGTGGTTTAATAGGCCCCACTGAGGACTGGTAATTTAAAATCAAGATTCAGAAGGGTAAAACTGTGTGACTATTAAAAGTGGGATAAGTTATCCTTAATAGCTATTGGTTTATTGCGGGAGCAACACCTGAAGATGGATTAATTGCTGTATGCCTTTGCTGAGCACCATTAATGCCTCAGAGCACATCACATCCAGGCACTACTGCTTAATTAGCATCATCTGGACTGGAGAGACATTACATTGGTTTAGAGACCAGGGTGATGTCAGTAGGGATGTCGGTCTTTACAGTTCCTGGCTCTCTGCAGGTCATGTTCTACCAGGAGGCAAGGACTGTGCTAGTGATGGTCCCTGGTTGTACAGGGTTGAGGGGGAATGCAAACTCCTGCTCTCTCCTTCAAACTGTGGCCTCTGTGTGTCTTTCTCCAGGCCTGAGGTCACTAACCACAGTGAAGAAACAGGGACAACCCTTTAGGATTTCAGACTTAAATGAAATAGGGAAATTAGGAGAGCATCATGGGTAAGATTTGCTGTTGGAAAGGAAAAAGCCTGCGTGGTCTCTGAGAGTCCCTACAGCTTCTGATTGAATTTTCTGTGAACCCTGATCTGGAGATATCAGTAGTTTAATCCCAAGCCTCAGACCCAGAGTGTTTCAATTTTTTGGCCCTAGTAACTCAGAACAGATTGAAACACAGGAGGAGGGATGTGGACAAAGCAGCATTTGTTTATTTCTGAAAAGCTGCTCCTTGACTGCCCTAATGCTTCCTATGTCTCAAGTCGAGGATGTGATGTTGAGCAGCACTGAAGGTTTGTGGGTGCAGATTTGGGAGCGTGTGTGTTGCCAGCACTGCCTTTAATTAATGACCTCCAAATGCTCTGCACTTTCAGGTTGTTTAGAGCAGTAGGTCAGTGATTTTCTTCCCATTCCTCACTCAGCTAAAATTTGTTGGAGCTGTTCACAGACAAACTCACATCCCACCTACATGTTTCAGAGCCTGTGCAAAGCATTGCTCTTTCTGGGCTCCCCTGTCAGAAAGTGGCCTGATCTGCTGGCCTTTGCCATGAACACAAAAACTGAGTGGCAGGAACAACTGAGTTAGAGAGCTCAGCTCTGGAGAGCAAAGGTTCCAGAGGACTGTACAGATCCCAGCTTGGACCTTCATGTTGCTGACTTAGACTTCACAGCACTTCTCGCAGAAGCACTGGGAGATTTGAAGGGTGGGAAGAAGCAACTGGAGTGAAAAGTCTCTTGGTTCGGAATACATGCAGCATGTGTAGAGTTACAGCTGCGTGCCTGGATGCCTGTCTGGTGCCAGCACAAAGGCACTGCTGGGAAACAGATGCTACACTAGCACTAGTTTCCAAAATGCTGTGAAAAGTGGCTGATCCACCAGGCCTGGGCTTCCCATGAGGACCAAAGGCTTGGGCCGCCCATAACCCATTACTACACATGCCTTGTTCCTCAGTGGCTCCCACCATTTGGTGAGATGCCGGGAAAGGGAGGCAGAGAGGACACAGGAGCTGCAATGCCCTGACACTGTGTCCTGTAACAACATGTCACAGCATGTGCAGGTGAGAAGAGCATCCTTTCTGCTTAGTCTTCACCCTACACGTGCATAACATGGGCCAGCTGGACATACAAGCATATCTCTAAGTAAAGCCTCAAAGTCCCTAACCTTTCTTCTCAGGGTCTGCTGGAACTTCTGCCCAGCTTTATTCTTACTAGAAATGTCTGAATTTCTCAAACACAGTTTTTGGAGCAGAAATGCTGTAAGAAGTCATGGTCATCTGTTTATTCCAGACCAACCATAATACAGGCAAGGACCCACAAACCTCACCTCCTTGTCAAGTGAATACTGTTTGGGTGATGATATGAGCCTGCCCGGATTCTAATCAACAACATGACCTACCTATCTCTTGTGTCCTCTCATCTGATAGACTGCTGGAACGCCAAACCCAGGCAGCTGGCAGGTCCAGGGCTCCCTGAAGCCTGTCCAGTTGGTCTGAGCAGAGCAGCACATCCAACACCCACATATTCCCCAGGATCTGCATGTTTCTCTGCCCATTTTGATATCTGCACAGTTTTTGGAGTGCTTAGGAGCACAGCATGGGCCAAATGTGTGTGGAGACCCATGGTGTGGGCAGAGAAGTTACAGCCGGGTTCATGCATAATTAACACAGACTCCTTCCAGCCTCCAGGCTATTATGATGTTTCATACCAGAGAGAGACCTCTAGTCTGGTATTTTGGCAGAATTACTCTCTATAAATTAACCCACTCCATCCCCTCTCCCTGGACTGCAGGCATTTAAGAGCAAAGGTCTTAAAGCAGCAACACTGCTGACCTGCTGAGACTGGGGGATTAAAGTTGTTAGACAACATGGCAGGTGTCCTGCCAAGCAGCAGTCAAACAGAAAATGAGCAAAAATATCCCACCAGCTGTGAGCAACCAGAAGATTCAGAGCTTTTGTCCATCCATCCATCCATTTTCTTGCTCTCCAGTCTTCCAGTCACCAAGACAGGAGTCATGGGCGTGGAGGCTTTAAATGCTCCTCCGATATTGCATGATAGTTGTGCAAAGCCCATGATTTTAAAAAGACCCTGAAGACACAGGTTTTTAGAAGCACATGATAGTACTGCCTGCACCCTGGTGCTGATACATAGTGAAACAGGTATCTGCCATGGAGCGGCTCTGCAGTGCATTTAATCTATACAGATCCTTTGTAGTTGCTCCTGAGCCACATCCACTCTGATGCTCTATTTTCTTCTATTTAGCAAATAGAAAATCTGTTTGAACCAACCTTCCCAGACCTTCAACTGTCTGCAGTCTTGGAGAGTTCAACTGATTTACAGTTGGTATCACTGACTCGTCCTGTGTTGTGGGCTATTTCAGCTCCAAAGATTCTCAGTTTTCCAGTGCTGGGGTTGGGATCCGGTCTCTTCTGGCTCTATTTTGTCTGTGGTGGTGCACTGTTAAGAGCTGATGAGTGCTCTTATATGGCCTCCTCATCAGGACACTCACATCTGCGTTCACAGGGTGTTTGAACTTCACTCACGCTGAGGTCACAGGGTGTTTGAACCTCAGCCTGAGATCCTGAGCTAAAAAGCCTGAGGCAAGTTTACTGATGTCTCCTGGCTGTCCCATCCTGCTGAATTGGTTGTGCTGAGTGTGAGCTCTGCCTGGTCCCTGCTGAGCTTCAGCTGTAGCTTGCAAGCAGTGGGTGCCATCATTGCAAGAGAGACTTCCTGGCCTGTGCATTATAATGGGAACTTTCTAGGATATCGATGCTTAGTCTTACCAAATGCTCTGGCACATGGAAGAGAGGGGTTTTCATCACTGCACATTTCCATTACATGGCTCTACTGGACCCTCCCTCCTCTCTGTTGCCTTTCTAGTATCTGAATAAGCCACAGCATCTGTAAGTGTACAGCAGGGAGGCTATGCCACAGAGGTGGCATAACTTTGCTTGGTGAATTTATAAAAAGAAAAGCCATCCTCCAAAAGATAATTGAGGAGGATAGCCAGGGACTTGGGACAGCAGCAAGGGGAGAGCCAGACCTAAGCAGTGCTGGAAATGATCCTTTCCAACCTTCTAGGAAAAAGCTGTTCTTGCTTGTGACCCTGGGTCTGAGAATTAAATTGCTGGCTAGCACAGCTCAGGATGTTAATGATACGTATTAAGGGGACGTGTCAGATACAGCAATAAAAATAAACTGAACTGCCTGAGGCAGGCATGGGGGAGCTCTCAGGGGAGTGTGGGAACGCTTTTCCAGCAAACAAGGCTTCATTGCAAGCTGCTGCAGCAAGACATAGACATCTTATGCAGGCAATAACTGCCTTGAATCTATCAGTGCTGGTGCTTGGGAACCTTTGAAGACTACTGGTGCCAAAGAAAGAGAAATACAGATCAAGCCCTAAATATTATAGTAATGAAATTATTCATCTGTGTTACATTAGCAGTTGCAGGTTTTCACTCCAAGCCTTCAAGCAGAAGCACCGAAGCAAACAGAGAACCAGGTTTGTCCTAAGTACTACACGTAGGTTATGAAACAGTGCAAGAGAATGAGTTACATGAGTGGCAGGCACTGGTCCCAGCTGGGCCCCTGGCTATGGTCATCACAAATGTCAGACCTGGACTCCTAAGAAACCGTTTCTGAGGCATCTGGGCTGCAGAGCTTTGCAATTTGGGCAAAATGGAGAAACTTGGGGAAATTGATCTGAGAGAGAGTGGTGTATCGCACCTGCAGATGTGGGTGGTGTGCCAAAGCACTTGGCCAAGGGAGGTGATAGCAGAGGACAGACAGACAGCTCCAGACAGCTTCTTCAGAATGGGTCAGAGGGTTGGAGCCCTTTTTCCAGTGTGGATGGCAAACCATCACAGAGAGCTGCATGGGCATACTCTAAAGCCATTGAGAGCCTGGAGCTCACAAAGCTGCTCCTGTTATCCTGCAGAAGCCTTTAAAGCTTTCTGGTACCACCAAGTCCTTAGTTCTGCCCCATTCTGCCCTGACAGAGCATCTATAGAGCTTTCTACCTGCCTAAAGGTCACATCCCTGACTGACAGCCTGGGTGAGCTGCTGGTTGTTAATGGTGCACTTCAGTGCAGCCCAGTAGCTACTGAGAACTCAACAGTCATTATCAGCTGAAGGAAGAAGGGCTCATCTTTAGATCTATCCCCACAAGGTTGGATTGCTTGACACTGTGATCTTGCTAGAGCTTGAACATTTGAGCTGGAGATTTGGAGGGAGGGGGTCGTGTATGCAGCCAGGCATTCAGACAAAGAGCTTTGCAGGTTTTAGATGTACCAGTAAAGGGACTCTGCAGTGTTGCTGAGACCTTCCTTTGCAGCTCTAGTGGTGACCCAAGGATTAACAGGGTCACCTGCCAAATCCCTGATCTGCTGGTCATAATGGCAGTGGAGAGAGGTTAAGAAAAGAGGTGATTTTCTAAGGGCTGTTATGAAATCTGAAAGGCACAGTGCTGTGATTGAGGTGGGCTCCCAAGGCCAGAAATGCAGGGACACATCAAGCCCAGCTCCTGCAGCTGGAATTCATCTGCAGTTCTACCTCTGAACAGCTCTTGGACCCTTCTGTGTGTGCACTCACTGGGTAAAAGGCTTTATCTTCTGTCTCTCCCCTTTTCTCCTCTCTGTTCAAAAACCTCATACCCTAAGTTGTGTAGCAAAATGGAATTAAAAGATGAGAAATAATTACTCTGGTTATTGGTGGCTCAAGCTAGATGTAGGGTGCTAAATCACAGTTCTTGGGGTTGCCAGAGAAGAAATACAATACTTATTACTTTATTTTTTTTCCCTGGAAAATATTAAATTCTTCTGCAAGCTGGTTATTTTCCCCAGTGTTCAGCTCTGACCCATTTACCTCCTTGCCAGAGGGTAATCACACCCCAGTGCCATCTCCTGAACAGAGTCAGGACTGCCGCTGTGTGTGTCACTGTCACTTAGTGCCAGATGCAGGGGGAGAACCTCCTGCCCCCTGCCATGGCTGACAGACTCCAGCCTCTTCATTATCACCACAGCAAACTTCCTGGCAGCCACTGCCAGCTGAGCAGTGTCAGGCAGTGTCCCTGCTGCTGCTCCAGCTTCTCTGTTCCCAACCCAGAGGAGCAGGGTTTGACGTTTGCACCCAGGTGTGACTTCTCTGCGCTCTGAGTCCCATCCCCTTTGACTGCGTATTTAGTACTGCACCTAAGCCTCCCTTTCTCTGCAAAACAGTGGTGTTGGTTGTACATAGCTGCTAGTTGTTCTAGCAGTTCCTTCTTCTTTTTCTGTCTTTAATTGCTACCTTGGAAGGACCTGTTGCCACCACAGGCCTTGCAGTGTGCCAGACAGATGGTGAGGAGTCAGTCCATTACCTCCTCGAGAGAGAGAAATGATGCAGAATGATTTGGCTGGCACAGGCGCACGCGGGTCAGTGTGAGGGACCTGCAGGAAAGCCTTCGCAGGCAGCACCAGCCTGTGCTCCCTCCACTCCCTTCCCCTCGGCATCAGCCAGTTATTGGATAGGGAGATAGGTCTGGGGAAAGCTGCAGTGGTGAAAGTGCAACCCCACACACATATCTAAGCTCCCTTCCTGGCACATGCATTTAGTCCTGGAGCTCTGAGCTGATGGCACTGCAGATTTGTCCTGCATTGGCTTATAGTGCTGTTGAGAACAAAGCTGAAGAGCCGATGGGAGGAAGGCATAGCTGCTGATCCCACCCTCAGAAAACAAATTTGGGGGCAATGGGTGCTAGGTGGCCTTTGCTCTCTTTTATGTCAAGAGAGGAGTTGCACAGCTGCGGCCTTTCTTTGACCTCCAGCACCCATGCACCCTGCCTTGACCCATTGGGACGGCTACCACCAAGCTTCCAGCCCTAAGGGGAGTCTGTTCACTACATCAACATCTTAGTGGCACAAAGAGGCCACTTGTGTGGCTGGATTTGGTGGAGGCATGGAGCAGTTTGGGCTGTGGCAGAGTGGAAATGGGCTGTTGAAGGGATCATTGAGTGTCCCCAGTATTTGGTGTTTACCTTTGGCTGGGCCAGCTGCTGGGGCAGATGATAGGAAGGGGACTGGGACTAGTGAGCCCAGAGAGGGGATTGGGTTTAGCTGAACCCAGTCCTGCTTCAGCACAGAACAAGCTCTCTCTCTGCTCAGCAGCTCTATGGCCATTTACTCTGTGGCCAACTATGAAATGGCTGGTACCACCCACCTCACTGATGCTGCACATCCATGATAGACGATTTGAGGGCTGTCTGCCCTTGCAGGATGTAAGCCAAGGAGCAAGGCTGGCAGAGGCGGAGCAATCTCCTTCCAGTTGCAGCCCGCAGACCTCAGCCTCAGGCTGAAACTCTCATCTGTTCTTCTCCAAATCCAGCCCTTTTCAGAGGAGAGCATTCAGTTCAGGGGTCTGGTCTTTGGACTGGTAGCAATGCCATGCATGCCTGTACCAGACAAGCCACCTCTTATCCTTCTTGCACTTCGATCAGGGTTCAAAGTCCTCCCTACCTTGCAGAAAACATTCCTAATTCCTGACTGACCTGGGCATTAAAGAGTAACTCAGCAACTGAACTCCTTTTTACCCTGCAGAAGGATGGGACAAGCTTGACGGGTGACCCTGCTGTCCTAGGATATGTTTGACAATCATGCAGGGTGCTGAGGTCTCAGAAGAGCTGACATTTCATGGGGACACTGGATTTGGGCGGAATCTAGGCTAAACATTTTCAATTCCTCTGAATATTCTGTACCTGCAGGAGGTTGAAGTCCATCTTTGTTTATCCTTCTGCCAGTCCCACTGCAATTTCAAGGGCATGTATCTCACAGCTAGAGGTGGCCTATATACTTGGATGCCAGGAGAGACTGTCTCTCCCCAGCCTGTTTACGTGCTTGATTTTTGATTTGAAGGAGAGGCTATGGACCACATCCCCAAGTCTTGTTAAAGACACCAATTTCTACTCTTGGTTTTATAGGGCAGTTTTCTCAGCAGTGTAAATCTGAGTGGGGAGGTTTTATGCTGGATGACAGAGAGGAGTCCAGGCTTAGGATATTTATAATTTAGCTTGTACAAAGCTATTTGACATAGTGAATGGATTTGGGGGAGTTATTTCTATTTTTTTCTTCTTCTGAGGAAGAAGCAATGACGTTTACCTTGGAATACAGCCTGAATTTGTCATCACCTAAAGGCAGGGTGTCCTGACCAGAGCAACTTGTGTTGTTTGCAGCTAGTTCTGTGGGATGTGCATTGACGCTGCAAGATCCTACCTAGGGCTGTGATCCTGCCAGATCTCACTAAGTGGCACAGAGCCAGCTCATGTGAGGCCTCTGAAAGAAAGCTTGGCTCTCTGAGATGCTTATGTGCTAGGATGCCCTGGCTGAGGATGCTGTCTGGCCTCTATTTGAGGGAGCAACTGAACTTCCTGGTTTGTGATCACCATCACAGAACTACTGTCATGGGGATGTTATTTTTGGTGTCTCACCCTTGTCTGTCATACCTCGCTCAAATCTCTATGCTTTACTGGTGAGATGCAGGATTCCTCTCCATTGCCTCTTAATCGGTGCTGTCAGGAAACATGGGGTCATGTGCTGGTGAACAACTGCCATGCTCCATCCCAGATGTGGACCAGGTAAAAGCACCTATGCTTACAGGTGCTCTTTGAGATCTCCAAAACCACCACAATGATGTAAAACAGTGACGTGCCCCAAGTAACTAATGTCTTATCTTTTTTCCTTCCTCCCTCCCTCTTGTCCCCTCTCCCTGTTGCCTCCTGTTGCAGTGGCAGGCCATCTCTCTGACAGTCATTGAGAAGGTTCAGATAGCAGCGGCCATCCTGGGTTCCCTCTTCCTCATTGCCAGTATCTCGTGGCTCATCTGGTCGACCTTCAGTCCTTCAGCCAAATGGCAGCGCCAGGACCTGCTCTTCCAGATCTGCTATGGAATGTACGGCTTCATGGACATTGTCTGTATAGGTGGGTGATCGTGTCTCACGGCGCAGCCAAGGGCGCCCACTTGCTCACCTGTGGAGAGGAGCAGGAGATGGCATGGAGAGCCAGCCCATACAGCTTGGCTTGGATTGAGCATCCATGGCTTTTCCTCCTCTTTGCTTTTATGGCACCTTCTTTACTGTCCTCTCTCCTCCTCTGGGTGGCCCCAGAGTGTCTCCTTGGCTGGGATGGCAGAGGGACCTGCAGCGAACCCACAGAGAAACAAATCTCACCTCAGATCGAAAAGTGGCTGGGGAGGTCTGGGGGAAGCTGGAAAGTATAAGGCTTTAGAGAAACTCCTTTCTATCTGGAATAGCTAGTTTAGGGACTGCCCCATGGTTGGGCATGGCAGGGTCTCTCCACATGCAGCTCCTTGGCTCTCCAACCCATTCTCTCTGCCAGGCAGAGGTGGCAGCCCCTTCTTTGGTCCACCTTGGAGCTGCAGGTTCCAACCAGGTCATGGACCAGCCTGGGGTACTTGTCAGGTTATTGGAACAGAGCAGCTCTGAGGATGAAGCCATGTCACTCACAGTGCAAATGCCCGGAGGGAGAGCAGATGCTGGCAGCCTGGTCCCAGAAGTCTCCCTGGGAGCTCAGGCTTTAGCCCTAGTGCAGTTCTGCAGGATGGGGGAATGCAGCTGCCAGTACCTGAAACAGTTACTGAAACAGTCTGGTGAACACCGGCAACCTCCAAATGTGCTCCTGAGCAGTGTCCACCTGCACAGGCCACTAGGTAACATCAGTTCAGGTGACCCTGACAGGAAGCAAAAATGGGACCAGAGACTTCTTCATGTCTGGGAACTTCCATCATTGGTATAAAGGTGGAAGGAGCCGTCCAAAAGTCAGTGGGAAAAGGCAATCTTCTTGACTTGGTGGAAATGTGTGTGTGTGTGTGTGTGGATGGAGCCATTCCAGAGGGAAGGATCACAGCCACCAGTTCAGCCCTCAGGAGAAGCAGGACAGAGCAGCAGTTGGTGAAATTTGGGTACAGAAGTAAAACAAACCCAGTGGCAGGGACAGAATTCTGGAGTGCACACCCTGGTATCTGGTTTCAAATGGCTCTTGGCTTCAGCAGCCTTCCCGCATGGGACTTGGGCCTTCCAAAACCGAGGACAATTCCTCCCACTGTTGCCACCACTGTGCTAGCAATGAGAGGTGAGCTTGGCCTGTAGAGATCATCCTGCTCCTTCATGAGATGCTGGTGGAGCTACCACATCTCCCCAGGAAGAAGTGGTGGCAAAGGGGCTGAAAGAGAGATGGGCAACACCCACATGTTGGCTGAATAGCCACTGGTGATGTCCTCTTGCTGGTGGAACTGAAAGTGGAAAAAAGCTATCCCTACACACGTATGGTGTGCATTTGTTGGCGGAGGACAGAAGTGGAGAGCTCTGGCCTGGGCAGACATCAGTAACATGATTAACTGGCTTTGATAAAGCTTCAAGAGCTGAGGGGAACTGATTAGCTCATCTGTCAATAGGAGCTAAATCCTCCCACATAGCAGAGAATAAACCATGCCAGTCTTGAATTGAAGGGGAATCAGGAAGACAGATTCAGATTTGAGGTTCATTTTTTTATTTTTCTGTTCATTTTTCTAAGGATATGGCCTCTATTTCTCTTTTCCACCTTCTCAGAGGGAAAATAAGCCCATTTGCATCTTCACCAATGTCACTATTAAACTTAATGACCTAAGCTGGGAGCTTTGACTTTTTTCCAGCCAAAGAACAAGCAGCCATCCCATTTGCAGGAAAATTTCAGAGTCGTGACTTGAGGCAGCCCCTTGTCTCATGCTCTTCCCAGCACAGCTGGGGTGCCAGGCATGCTGGCTTTCCCACAAACTCAAAAGCCAGTGGGAAGCATTACAGATGCAGTGAGTTAACATGTCTGTATGTGGGTTCTCTTGCTCAGCACTCAGAAACTACCCAGAGCTGGCTCCACTTGGGCTATGTGCAGCACGTCTGCCTGTGCTGCCAGGCAGCCCACCCATACTCAACCGGGAGAAGCGATGTTCTGGACCACGTGAACCTGTGTATCCATTTCTGTACAAAAGATCATCTGTGCCAGCACTCTGCCCCTGCCACTCCACGGTAAAACTTGCTTGTGTAGTACATCTATGTTCTTTGCAGTCCCAGCTGCTGCTGCTCCTCGCTCAGCAGTGGAGACGAAAGGAGCTCTGAGCAGTGCTAGCTGAGGTCGGGTGTTCACTGTCCTCCCTGCCTCCTCCTCTTCCTCTGCCCAGTTTGAACTTAGTGACATGAGATTTTCATGGGGATCTGTGACTCCCTGACTGTTCATGTGGTCAGGTCTCTCCTCTGAGAGACTTCTCTTTAGCCCTGCAGATTTTGGGGGGCTGCACTAGCTTGAGCCAAAAGGCTAGTCTGTCCCATTGAGAGGCCAGGCCAGGTCAGGCCAGTGGAAGTGATTCATCAGAAGTAATACTCTCCTATGAAGAAGGTCTGAGACTGTTGGGGTTGTTCAGCCTGGAGAAGAGAAGTCTCCGGGAATACCAGCTTTCCATTACATAAAAGGGCCTACAAGAGAGATGAAGAGGGACTTTTTACAAGGGCATGTAGTGATAGGACAGAGGTAATGGCTTTAATTTGAAAGAGAGTAGGTTTAGATTAGATATTAGGAAGAAATTCTTTACTGTGGGGGTGGTGAGGCACTGGAACAGGTTGCCAGAGAATTTGTGGATGCCCCATCCCTGGAAATGTTCAAGGCCAGGATGGATGGAGTTTTGAGCAACCCAATGTAGTGGAAAATATCGTTGCCCACAGCAGAGGGGTTGAAACTAGATGATCTTTAGGGTCCCTTCCAACCCAACCCATTCTGTAATTCTATGAACACCACAACTGAATTTAATTCCTCATTCATTATAGTTTTGTGCAACTGTGATGGATGCAGCAATTCCAGCTCCCTAGAAGATTTGCAGTGAGTTCTTCACTGTGGATCAGCTATTCTCCCTCTCTTTATCCTTCTCCCAAACCTGGCTGCTTCATGCAGGGTCTTTTGATTACAACTGGGCAAAGCCAGCTTTGGAGATTGAAAGTTCTGCTGCTGACTGCCAGCATGGCCCGAAGCCTCTTGTTACTCCTCCCTGGGTTTTAGTTCCACTTCTGCAAGTTCAGGATAAAACCTCTCATGGATAATTGCAGTGACAACAGATCTTGAAACACTGGAGTGCTGTCTGTGCAATCCAATGTCTCCTCCTCTGCAGTACAGCCCTTTTCTCCTTTTGCTATCCAGCCTGTGGGTGTGTAGGAAAGATTTAGGAACTATGAAATGTTCAGTCATGGGGAAAGGGCAGGACATTAGGTGCACTCAGATCACAGAGTTGTTTTTTCCAGCTAATATAACGCACACGTTGTCTGTACATTGTTTGGTGACAGGCCAGGCAGCCTTAGCTAGCAGAAGGTTATACTGTAGGTCCTACACTAATTCCAATTGTTTCTTTCTCCAGTTTGACCCCCACGTTTTGCTTTCACTGGCAGAGGAGCAGAGGTTTGAAAGACAAGGTACTTACTAAAGAGCAGATGTTCTGAAACAGAGCTCCTTCAGTTGTCTTTGAATGTCTCATGTCCACTGGGTAGCCAGGGTCATTTGTCCAGGAGGCCAGTTTATACACCCTGTCACTGGAGGTGCTCAGCAGAACACTTCCTCTGGCACTGTGGAGCCTCAGAGCTGGAGAAGTCACCAAATCTGCAGAGATCTGACTAACATCAAACAGGGAATACACACCTGCGTCAGCAACTGCACAGCTGTTTTGTGTGATCTCCTCTCTACCAAGTCATTAAGGGATTTAGGTAGCAATTTGCCTAGATAGAGGTATCTGTGGCAATTTGAATGGGTAATCTCATGGAAGAACTGGTCTTTCCAATATGGAGTCAGAGGTCACAAGTGCTCCTTTGTATGTATAGCTCCCTAAGTACAGATCATTTTGTTGTTGTTACCTTCACTTGAGCTGTACTTGATCTGTAATAGTCAGAGTGTCTCAAAGCTGAGCTCTCAAAATACGTCTGTTAACTCAGACGCTATTGATCTCTGCAACAAAATCCAGGGGTCCTGATTTTGACCCTCAGCCACCAACATTCAGTAGGACTCTCCTTTTCTTTGGATTTTGCTAGATCCTAGCATGCTCCACAAAAACAATTGGAAGGGACAGACACCATTTCCTACCTCTTCACCCACCATGGAAATAAAACTACAACCAAAATGCAACCAGTCGGCTCCTCATGACCAGCAGGACAGACGGTGTGGCTCCAAGGACCAGAAGCTATGTCCATCTGGGCAAGATGTGCAAAGATGGTCTTTCAACATTGTTCTCCCCCTTGCTCTCAGACATCTAACAGGAGGGCAGGAGGAACTGGAAAGGATTGCTTGGGATTTCTGGGAACCTCCAGTACTGGATTTTTTTTTAAGAACCTGTTGGAAATATGTCAAGAACAGGTTGCAGAGAGATGATCCCAGTTCACAAAGGAGGAACCGATTAAATGCTTCTTGATATCCAGCCAGCCTCAACATCTTTGATTCTGATCTCTTTCATCTGTGCTATATCTGGTCACATCTGTAGGACAAATAATGAGAGTTGGATTAAACTAGAACCTGGTGATGGTGCCAGCATAGGTATTGCTCTGCTGTGAAGCCACCTACAACACAAAGATTTAAGATCAAGAACCAGGAAGGGAATGAGAATTGAAATGGGGATTGTTCATTTGATTAACTGTTCTCTCCACGGTCCATGAGAGGTAAATCCAGAAAGCTGGCATAGAGATTAGCAGAAATGAGGTTATTGAAATGCACAGATAAATGGAATGAGCCTTCGTAGGCCTCAGTTACTGAGTAGGGAGAGTAGCAGCTAAGAGCTGGGCTGTAAATCCTGAGAGATGCCTGCCTGTTAATTAAATGACAGTCCTTGGAGGAGAAAGGAGGGGTTTGCCTCTCTCTCTGTCAAGGTGCAATTAGGGAAAGTCAGCATTGGTAGATTAGGGTGTCATTTGGTGTCAGTAGGACAGGAAACCTTCTCTTGTTAAACATGGAGGAACTCTGCCAGCTAATGAAAACATGTCACAGCCTAGGCTCAGGCACCACCAGATCAGTTCCGAGGGAGAAGTGCGTCCCAGGAGGGCCTGGGGTGGGCTGTGTGTGCAGGGCTGTTGCCATTAGGGTCTGTGTGTGCCATCCTGCTTGGGCTCACACAGGGCTGTCCCTGAGCTTGGCATGCTGGGGGGTTTATCCCCAGCAATGCAAAACTAATCCAATCTGCCTCTCCTTGGATCACTGTCTGATGGGGACTGTTGCTTTGTCCATGCCCACCAGTCCTTGCTCTCTGGCTCACCCTGCCTCAGTGCTGACAGCAGTGCACTTCCATGGGGACTAAATCCTTGTGTTCTTTGAAGCTTTTCCCACTCTTTCCCTGGCAGCCAGTCCCTGACGGTATTTGCCTCCACAACAGCAACTGCACTGCAGCTCAGGAGTACAAGAGAGGCAAAGCAGGACCATTCATCCAGCCAACGATTTTTTTGGCACACCATGGCAATCCATTACAGATCAGGAAGTGTCTGCCTGCTGTTTTCAAATCCCAGCTGCCAGAAAGAATAATCAAAAGCATCCAGTATGTCTGACGGCATCTCAGCACAACCGTAGGTAATAACATAAGAAATCAATAGCCAATTAAAACTGATCCACAGCATTTGATCTTTCATAGTGCAATGGGAACAATAATTAATGGAGCTTCCTTGAGACAGTGACAATTCAAGCTTCCTGCCAAGACTAATGTGGTTTCATTTTAAATGAGCTTTGCTTCCTAGAGAAAATGCCAGGCTGAGGTAGCCTGAGGGTATTTTCTAGCCAGGTCACTTGGGCCTTCAGCATTCAAAGGATTTAGGAGACAAAGTCACAACAAAATAAAGAGAAACTGAGAAATGAGGTGTCTTCAGGGTCTTAGTCTTCATCTGTATCGATCCAATTCTCAAAAGAAAAGCAGATGTTTTCATTCAGGTCTGCATAGTTCCTCAAGGTACAAAGCAGGAAGAATTTTTACAGCAGCAGTAGGGAATCAGTTTTGAGGAAACACCAAGCTCATGTGTTGGCTTGATGACACCCTAAAGACAGAGCACAAGGCAAAGAAGTTCAGCAAATGTCTGGAGGAGAGACTTGACACCAGCACACGCAGCAAATGTGTGTGGCTTTGACACCCATGAGAATATACAGAAGTCTTCCATGCCTTTCAACTTGATGCACTGCTTGCCACGCTCTTCATGCACTTATTACCCAGTTTGCCTGTAAACTGGAGCTACCAGGAGCTAATTGAAGTGACCAGATCCAGGTCCTACCTTCACAGCCAGCAGTCAGGATAAAATCAGGCAGCCAGTTCACTGTTTTTTCGCTGTGAACCCTGGTTTGCACACATTCAGCCAAATGTGCATGCTTGCAAAACCACTGAGCAAATCATTGATCTGTCAGGTGTAAAGAGGGGTTTGGAGACAGGAACAGTCCCCACAGGTCATGTTATGGGGCTCTCAATCCAGCTGGGCAAAGTCTGTTCCTGAGAGCAATTATTGCAGGCCTTGTAGCTGGGCCGGCACCAGGAGGAGCAACGCTGCACAGCTGATCTGACAACCAATCCTTGGCCGCTATCCAGGAACAGCGGATGCTCGGCAGAATCCAGACAGGCCACCCCTCTGTTCCTGAAAGATGGGACCTGTTTTTATCTAATGCTGCATTGATTATTCCATAAGAGAGTGGGGCAGCTGGCGTGCGTGCATGGGTGCTGCTCTAGCCAGCGGGCATGTCTGCAGAGGCTCAATGTGCCCACTGAACTCCAGTGCAGCTCTGGCAGCTCTCTGCAGAGTGAGCATGTTGGTGCTGAGCAGAGCCACAGGGTTTGGACCTGCCTCTGAACCCTCTCCCTTTTAGCAGGGAACAAACTCAGCTTCCAGCAGAATCAGAGCAGCACCTGGCCTTTCACACGTGTCTGTTCAGCTCCACACTCCTTCACCACGTCTATCTCCATGCGGGGTCCCACTGTTGCAACAGGGCTCCAGAGATGTATTTTATCCTGAGTAACCATATGGTGCTCTCTGCTCCAGTGGATCAATGTGTTTAGCATTTAATGAGGGCAATGTAATTAACATTTTCTGAGGGAAAAAAAATCTTTTGCCTTGTGAATTGCACCTTGTGCTTTCAAGTGTGATACGTTATAATCAGAATGATGGTTCCCTGTCACTAAACTCCATGCTGAAATGAAGTGTCTGGTGTCCCTGGGTTAAGTTTCCATACGTAGGCAGAGGCAGAAGCACTTACCTGCCTGTCGTAGCTTCTACACTATGGCAGGAAATTCCCTTGTAGGCAGCTGGTAGGATCTCCCATGCCAGCTGCACAAATTGTGCTATCTACTAAAGGATGAAAAAAAGTCAGCTCTTTGCCAGGCTGTGTTTTTCCAACTGCCTTCTGTCCCATTGCTCCTCCTACTACTGCCTGCATCCCCACAGACACTTTACTCCTGGAGGTAGGAAGCTGTGGTCCATGGCATTCTGTTGCGGCTGTACCAAGAGAATTCAACTCTGTGGTCAAAGATGAGATCACAGGAGGTCACCCCCATGCAGTGATGGAGCTGCTTTTGGTGTGTCCCCCGCTCTGTGGGGAGCCAGCAGCAGACATAAGGGGAGATTAATATGAAACCACATTAATCCAGCTCTGGGATCACTTCTTAGAGACTGACTGATGACGGCTACCTACCGGCAGAGCCATCTTTCAGATCCAGAATACAATAGTCTATAAGGAAGAATTGCAAACAGGCCCATGGGCAAAGTTGCTAAACTTAATTATTCCTGGAAGTTTTTCCCTGAAACAGAGCTTTTTTTCCTGCACCAAGATCCACCAATGGCAGCCATAGCCTGAGTCCCTCTGTCTCATGGCAGAGCTGGATCCATAATACCCTTGTGACTGTGCAGTGTTAAGTAGAAATTGTTCAGTAATATTAAATAACTCCAGGGATCCTATGCCTAATAGTCCAGCCAACACTTTACCTTCTCAGCAAACAAGCTCACAGCAATGACATTCAGGCCGTGTGGAGTGAGCAGTCATCACTACCTGCTGAATGCAGAGAAGCCTGAAGAGCTGAAGGTCCAGTCACTTCACTCTGCTCAAGTGGGACAATTCACTCTGCTCAGCCACAGCCACATCATGGACCTCTCTGCATCATACAAGGCTCTTCTGAAGACCTTTGCTGCAGGCTTAGCCACTCTTGGTTCCTTTCACTGCTGTCATACTTGTCAGCTCAGCATTAGTGGATCCCACAGGTGCAGGTAAACTCTTACCTGCTCCATTAACCACCGTCAGCATTCACTCAGCTGGATATCACAGCTCATAAAGGCCTTCAGCACTGGTGGAAGAAGCTTGTATACCCAGAGTAGGAAGGAAAAAGTTTTGCTCTCTTAGAGATCCTAGCTAGTAACAGATCAGAAATGATAGACCCTTGTCCTTTTGGCTTCTACCACCCTAATTAATTTTGAAATCTCTCCTCCTTCTGTGGGAGAGGTGAAGGCCTTGCAGGCTGGTGAGACCTGTGAGGACAGCGTAAGGAGCAGAGAGGAGAGGCTGCAGCACCCAAGATGGAAGGCTTCTGGGAATCTCACAGAAATCCTGGATTTGCAATGAATGATTTTATCATGGCTGTGCAGGACAAAGCGGCCAAACACAGGCTGCACCACAGTGTATCCCAGGAATACATTTATCCCAACAAAAGGCTAGCCAAAGAGCACCATGAGCATCTTCTGCCTGACATCCATGGGATGCCTTCCTACACATCAGGAGGGAAAGATGCCCACACCTCGCTCCAATGAGGGAGTAGAAAAAATCACAATGCACATGCTGACCTGTGACATCAGAGGCACTCTCAGGTCCATTAACTTAGCCTGTGTGCCCTGTATTTCCCTGAGGGATGTTAAGGGTGATCCGTGCTCACCTTTGTGTCTCTCCTAACTGGTTCCTAATCCTCTTAGGGGAAGAGTACTGAGGTGGCTGGAGCAGGATGAAGGAGGAACTGGGCTCAGACAGGACCTGCATCCCTTAGAAAATGAAAAAATGTGAAACTATTCTCATTTTTCCCTACAGAATTGCATTTGCTAATAAAAGCAGAGATGGAGGCACTAATTCTACCTTCAATAAGCAAATGTCATGTTTTGATCATTATTGAATAAAGCATTTTGATTTAGCATTTAGAGACGACTGCTCATGCTGAGTATTTTAAATTCAGTGTCAGATTTTAGAATACAACATTTTAAAAATATTCAAGTCCAAATGAAACATTTTCACCTGTCTGAAAATACATATGTATTATTCCCTTCTGGGGTACATTGTGACTTTTTCAGATCTCACTCCAAGCAAGCGTGAAGACAGATTCCCAAACCCTACACAGAACAGGGCTGTTGTCCAGCTTTGCCTTTAAAGGAGTGTCATGGGAATGGCTGAGGATCCAGCATGACTGCACAGGCAGTGTTTTGGTCAAAGTAACATTAGCTATGGTATAGCAAGGTTCAGAATGCAGACATGAAGCAATGACTGTCTTCGTATAAGCACTCTGAAATGGAAGCCACATGCTTTTTTCCTTTTCACCATGAGTATTCAACTCCATAGACTTCTGTCAGGGAATATCTGGAAACCTAAAGGTAGAAAAGACTCATAAAATCACCCAGAGATGAGGGTGTGCATTTAGCCAGTGCTCTGTTCAATCTAGCTTGAAATGATTATTTACTCCCTTCTTTTAAAGACCTTGGAGTATCTGTCATGCACACAATGAGCGTCTTTCACCTGTTGTGCACAAAGCCTTTTCAAGATGTGGGGTGTTGCTGTGATCTCCGTTTCAAATTTGATGAAAAAAGGCTCCAAGAGGATCTATACAATCCTAGCTACAAAATAAGGAGGGGGAAATTTAAGAGAGCAAAAGGATGTGTTAGTACTGCCTCCAAGCCCTATCCCTCCTTTCCTGGCACAGTTACAGGTAGACTCACAAGTGGGGAATGCTGCTGGAAAGGCATGATTCAGAAGCAAGGCTTGCTTTTTCCAAGAAGAATCTCATTTATTGCTCCCTGCATAACTAGAGACTGCCCTTTAATCCTCTGCTTTATCGTGCACTGTGAATTAAATAGCACGGGAGTACAAGAGCCCTTAAGGGCACAACATCCATTTTGCTGTAGCTGTCCACAGCCAGCTGGGTTTACGGGAGTACTTCAGTTTACGTTTTATCTGTTGCCCGAGCAAGGATTTCTTAGGGTTTCATTTTATGTATTTTCACTGTTATTTCTTCTTTTAGTTTTTTAGTGGTTTTTGTCGCAGTTTTGAGGCAAGGAGTAAAAGTACTAGTCTGGGCAGCGCAGGAGAAATTAGTAGTGGTTGATATTTCATATGCTTACAGCTGCAAGTATTGTGGCATCTCTAGAGCAAGGGTGTTGCTGTGTGCAGCTGCTGGGGTCACCTCAGCTCCTCTGTCACAGACAGCATCCTGCAGACAGGCTGTGCTAATGTCCCATTGCAAACAAACCATGTGGGAGTGCTGAATGAAAAGTAATTTCCTGTCCACTGGACATCTCCTGTCAGATCCTTAATTTTGCCAGACTTTCCTCATTTTGGGCCTTACCAGCTCATCCCTACAGGGCCCAGTCAGTGTGTTGCAGAGGAGTACGTGGGTCGGCAGGGGACATGGCTGAGGATGTTTGCCCTGGGATGGAGGCAGCAGCTCGCAGAGAAGATGCATCTACCTTGCAGCCATAAAAGCTCCCGAAATGCTTCTACAACATGCTGTCCCCAGCTCCCACAAGCTCCACAAGCCCCATGACAGGCAGTCCTACCTGTCAACTCAATTCATCCTGCTGGATAAAGCATTCGTCCTCCCACAGCTACAAATGCCATGTCTGTGGGATGAACTGGTCCTGCTTCCAAGAGGAGCCCATAGCATTCTGTGCACACAGGAATCACTGCTGCATACTTGTGTTACATGAACTCATGACGTGCTGCAGCATCACAACCTGGCAATTGTTCCTTGCCACATAGCTCAGCAGCATCCTGCAAAATCACCGTGCTGCCTGGGGGAGAGATGCTGCCAGCTGCCACACCAAGCACTGCCAGCAGTACTAAAGGAGCTGCCTCCTCTCCCCAGCCCCCCACGCTCTGCTCCATGATCACTCGCCTGGTGGAGCAGCAACTGTGGGGATTCTCTGAGATGCCGGCGCTGGATCCATCTCCCACCAAGCAGGACTCCTGCTGAGTCTGGGGGTGGGTGTTAATGGCTGCAGAGAGCTGCAGGGACACAGCTAATCACCCGCCCAGATGGGACCTGCTGCTCCCATGGCTCTGCCAGATGGAGCGGAGGAAGCAGGGAGGGAGAAGGGCTCTTTCTGCATTTCTGGGGGACCCTGGCCCACTAGGGGTTGAGGAAGCTTTGAGGAACAGCTGCCCTTGAACAAGAGGAGATAAGCTGTAATAAACACAAGGTTTTCTGGTTAGTCATCAATTGAAGGTTGTGGACTGGCCTGTTTGTGCTGTAATGACCCAATGGAGTTGTGGCCCCTGTGGCCTGAGGGGATCCAAGCGTGGCACACACATGCTGCAAAAGCCCTGTGACAGTGAAATCTTGTTACGGTGAATGCACTCAGAGAGCAGAAGGTGTGTTTTATCTTCCCCAGACCCATGGATTCCATAATGGCACATGCCATCCAGTGATCAACAGCACTCTAACAGTTAGAATCCAGCCATGCAGACATCCCAGTTCTGCCAAGACAAAATACAGTCCAGATTCATACATAATCAGTTCTTAAGATACTAAAAAAATGTGCATTGAAAATGATTGATAAGAAAATGCCTGATTATAATCAGCTAATTATTTTTCCATATGTTAAGCATTCATTTGAGCTCTAATCATTATGAATACATTTTCAGTTTATACTGTCTCTCATTCAGTGCTGGCAGTTGCTAAGTTTGCTCACCCTCCTAGTACAGTTCAAGTGTTATTCAGAGCAAATCTTTGCTAGATGTCTTGTGACCACTGGTCAAGCATCTTGCAACTGCCAGAAATGTCTAAAAGACAGCACCAGAGGTTCTAAGTCATTCACTATGAACTACTCCTATATGCAGGGTAGACTGTCCACTAAGCTCTTGAAGCATTCTGGGGACAAAATTTATGTTTTGGAAAGTGGAGATGGCAGTTATGAAGGAGTCTATACTTCCTCTTCGATTTCACCAGAAAGCAAAAAATCCCTGAAAATCTGAATGTAGCAGTAGTTTGTATGGAAAGTGACTGTTTGATGAAAGCATTCCTGAGCTGAAGAAAAGTAAGATGTGAGGATAATGGACTCCAGAAAAGCAGTGGCAGCAGCCTCAGGGGACCAGAGCAGGGAGCATCTCTTGGGAAGAGAACTTGAAGGATAAAAGAGCTGTGAACAGCTCACAGCTGCCAAAAGGATGATACTGAAGGCACAACAGCAAACTGTGCCTGTGCAGGGGAAAGCTCAGAAGCGTGGGAAGAGAGCACTGAAGCTATATCAGGAACTCTTTGAGGACCCAAAATCAGAAGCTGCAATCACACAAAAGGCAGAAAGAATAACCTTCAACTAATGAAAAGTCTCTAGAAATCACACAGGCATGGGCAGCTATCAGGGTTGAACCCCAAGATGACCATCCAGGAATACAAAAGGCAAAAAGAAATGAGTCCATAAGCATATGTAAAGAAGAAGAACAAGGCAAGTCTAAGAGCTCAAGTAATATTTGATACACAGAGGGCCAAAGAGTTAAATGTTGCCTTTGTTTCAGTCCTGAAAACTTAGCTAAAATAATTTTAATGCGGAGAAGGAAGCCCAGGGCAGAATCAGAAGAGAACAGCCTCAAATGAGTTAGCTCTGTCATTGTCAGCGTGTCCTAATGAACTTCAGAGGAAGCTGCAGGAACAGTCTCTGACCCATGAGCATTTCATCATCAGGAACTTGGGGAGGATGCAGGAGGTGCCAGGCAGCTGGGGAAATGCAAGCAGAGTACCTATCTTTAAATATAACCTCTATCATTAAAGAAAATAGGAATTGAGGATGAAGGAAATGAAGGGCAAATCAGCTTAACTGATTCATAGAAAGATAGTGGAATATTTTTTTAGCTAACCAACTGATGAGCATGAGGGTATAACCATTTGTGATTTGGAAGGATCATTGTACTAGTGGCTAAAGAGAAAGCAGTTAGGTTGTTATGCTGTGATTTGGGCAATGCTCTTGATTCCTTGCCTTTAGATTCTCCTAAATAAACAAGAGAAATGTGCTGTAGATTACATAATTATAGTGCAAGTGTACAGCCAGTGGAAAAACTGCTTTCTCAGTAGCTGTCAGTGGTGTACTGTAAACTGGGAACCCATTTCAAGTAGAGACTGTTTTGGACTCTGCTCTCTTCAATATTTTTATTAATGACTTAGATAATTAAAGAGGAAGTGCTGTTATAAAATTCACATATGACACCAAGATTGGAAAGGCTGCAAGCACTTTGGAGGATCAGATCAGCATTTGAAATTTTAAATGATTCTGGCAAATTGGAGGAATCAACAAGATGTAATCGAATAAAGAGAAGTGCAAACACAAGCTGGACCAGGCAGTCACATTGCTGAAGACAGGAATTCTGTGACATATCAATTTATTTCATCAGGGAATCAAAAGGCAGGTGGTGTGTACAGTGTAGATTCTGCACCTCCATGATCTAGGGACTGCACCCTCCTGGGGAGTTCACATGAAGAAAAAAGGGGCATGAAATGAAGAAGTTCTGGAGATCATGAACAGGAATGAGGAGAAGAAGGACATTACCTCATTCCCAACCTGGCCAGCTCTGAGGTTCACACCTCTCCTCCCAAATCAGCCCAAGTGAGAGTCCCATTGGTGCCATGACATTATTTTCAATTATGAAACTATCTCTCCCCACTCCTTGGTTTACCCTCTTCCCTGTTGCCTGAAGAGCACAGCTCTATAGCCTTGATTATCATCCACAGGAGGATTGTATGCTAGGTTGTTTAAAGAACATGTCATGCTGGAACTCACCTGGTCACGATGTTGGGGAATGCCAGATACTAGGTATCCCTTTCCCTGCCCGTATTTCCTGGAACAGATCCCTCTGGCTCTCTTTTCCTGGTTTATCATGAGCCACTTTCCTGCTCTTAGGTCAAGATAAAAGGTGACTAAGGATGGAGCAAATAGGATGAGATTAAGGCAAAGAGATAAGTGAGGGCTGAGCTGCTGGAGTTTTGGAAATAAAAGTGGAGAAACTTGAGATTGTCACAAAAGATTAAAGAATTTGCAGAAAGGGAGGGAAGTGTTTGTGTATGTCAGTAGAGAGAAAAGCTGGCAATGAGAAGTGTTGTCTCCCAGAAAGCTTGGTTTACCTTGGCCTGAGTCACCACTGCTGTGGATGCAAACATTAAGCTTTGATCACAGCTGCCATAATCTTCCCCTGACACCCAGTAATGAAAGCAACAGAAACAGGCTAAAGCATGGCAGCTGTCTGGCTGAGATGAAACTGCATTTGGAAAGGAAAACAAAAGAGCAAAGTGCTGCTGAAGGTGGAAACAAGAGGTGACAACTCAGGTGGCAAGAGAGGGCCTTTTTGAGAAGGTAACTGGCTGGAATGGACTCTGATTTTTCCTCCAGCAGATAATAAGAGTGTCAGTGCAGGGATAATGTACCACCCACTGTCAGCAGAAGCCCTGTTTTGGTGGGTTTTTTATGGGCAAAGAGGTGAAACAGTTCCTTTCCCAAGAATTTACCTATTTCTTTCAAGAAAGTGCATGGTAAGTGTTGGAATAAGAGGAAAGTTTTAATTAGAGACTGAAAGTCCTGGTGAAAAGATAACTTGGTGTCGGAGTCTGACCATGTTTAGGAGGTCACTGCTTGTCATTTCTGGGAAACTGCTGCTCCAAAATTGCCTTAGATTGGAGGTTCACAACTCCCTGGTTAACCTCACAGTTGATGGTACACCAGCTGATTCCCCCTTCCTTACCCAGAGACATAAACACAGTTGTCCCTGTTACATCTGCCATTTCTCTTGATCAGTTTTGTCACATTGCTGATCCAATGCTGATCCAATCCCTTCTAAACCAAGGAATTCCAGCTTTCTACAACTTTCAGCTCAAGGAATTTTGTCCAATGCTGGTCCAGCTGGGTCTCTACACAAGAAAATGGGAATGAGAACAGCACATCATCA
This sequence comes from Manacus vitellinus, assembly GCF_001715985.3. Classification (NCBI taxonomy): domain Eukaryota; kingdom Metazoa; phylum Chordata; class Aves; order Passeriformes; family Pipridae; genus Manacus; species Manacus vitellinus. The sequence continues at coordinate 7,911,204 of NW_021939632.1, read as the reverse complement.
GTGTCCACATTCCATGAGAGTTTTATTTCACCAGCACCACGAACTAAGGATTTCATAAAACAGGCAACAGTCTGGACCAACAAGTTCCATGTAAAATTTACAGAGATTTTCCTTCTGAAGAGGATGATTTTCACAGAGGATCAATTGAGAACAGATTTTGTGAAACAGAAGAGGGTGAGGTAAACTGGGAAGGAGTGTAAAAGGACCAGGACACTACCAGAATCCATCTTAAACTCTCTATGTGTTGAAAAGAGAGAACTGCACAGAGAGAGAAGTTCACACCAACCTGCAATCTTACACACCCTCACAGAGGATTTGACTTATGGAATAATTGGCTTTAGCTGGACACGTCAAGTTGAATACAGTTCTTCCTGAAGGATTTCCCACTGAATTCTGGCCTTAAACTTGAAAGTTTCACTTCTGTCAACAAGAATGATCTTTGAGGGAGGGGTTTTTTTGTTAGGGGATTCACAGAGCTGAATGTAGAAATTCCAATCCTAATTTATCTAAGGCAGACAAAATTTGTTTCAATGGGAGCATTAAGCATCCTGCAGCTTGATATAAAGGGACAGACTCTTGCTTACTCTTGGCATTTACTCTTGCAAATGAATCACTGTTACTTCCGCCTCCCTGCCCACCCCTCCACTTGGTTTCTTCTTAATTTCACAGCTTCCTGAGCTTGACACTGGGAAATCGATAAGTAATTTAGAGCCCAGTAAATACAGACGAAAACAAGTTATTTTGTACTTTTATAAATATTTGGAAACCAGAATTATCTAAGAAAGCAGGTGCTCAGTTGACTCAGCAACCCATCCATCAGCATCACACAGTTAATTGCATAAGATCATAAACATTTATAATTAGAAGGCAAACAAACAAGAATTTTATAAACAGCCCTCTTGAATCAGGCTGCGCATTAAATATTTGTGATAAGGTAATTAAGAATAGATTTACAATCCTGGCTCAGTGTTTAATACTTCGTAGAATGGATTTGATTCTATGAAGAATGTTCTACAGCCAAAGAGAAAGCATTTGATTTCAAGTCTTTTATCCCAGGCTTAAGGTGGCCTCTGAGAAACACTGGCTCTCTCATTGATCAGAGTGAAATTTCATTCATTACAGATCAGACAGCTCATTTAAATATATGTCTAATGTCCCTTGTCATGGGCTGATCCACTTCAGGCCTGCTTCAAAGCTCCATCTCCTTGGCTGGATCTGCAGGCTTTCCCTAAGTCCTGCGTTTAATTGTTGATGCTTTGATCAGACCACGTCAGAATTCTCAACCATGTTTCAAAGCAGGGGGGGAAAACCACATTTTTCTATTATGATGTCATGGTGTTTGGTTATGAAAAGCCAGCACCACTGCAGGATTACAGCTGTGTAATCTCAACGGCCTATGGGAACCAGAGAGTAGAGCTCTCTCATACTGTACTGCCCTATGCCATGCCCTGTCCCAAAACAGTCAGATCTGCATACTTAAACTATCCAATGTAATTACTTCTACAGCCAGGGAGCAGGCTTGGCACCCCATTTCAATGAATGTGAGAGTCCCCCTGAAGCTAATCTGTGATCCAGTCAGCAGGGCTCCTAGTTATGCTTAAAACCAGGCAGGCTAGAAACTCAGTCTGTACTGAAGCAGTGATTTAAACTCTCTAACATCAGATGCAGACCCTGAGAAATGGGGTGGCTGCATCCCATCAGTGAGTAATGAGGAGATCAGCCCTAAGGGTAAGATGACCTTCAGGTATTTGGGGTTTTGCTGTAGCACGGGTTTACTCCAGTATTATCTGCCATCAAAAACTAGAACAATCCAGGAAAGACAGGTGGTGGCTAAAGCTGTAGCATTTGATTCATTGGGAATAGCCATAAACCACTTTATTCTGTGGTGACTATCATCTCTCCACACATTGTTGGTCAAGTCAGCCCCTTTGTTTAGGCATGATTTTGATTCTTATTTCTTGTGGGTCTTTTGTTCTTGTACTTTTACACTTGCAACAGGCAGGTAAGAGAGCTACTCTTCCTAGAAATGTTTTCGATAATCTTGATCTTGATTGAGAATGGTGAAGCCATAGTCATTAAGAACAATGAAGGTGTCCATGTGCTAACTCACCCAGTCCTGCCTGCTGGTCTGGCTTTAGTTGCATGGAATAAAAAGGCACTTTCCTAAGAGACAGATGGCTGCAAAACAAGGAGACTCAGACCCCCCTCATTCCACATAAATCCCATTGTCTAGCAAAGCCTGTGGGATAAATTACAGCGTGCCAGCTAATCTACATGAGATGTTGCAGCTTCCTCCAGCCCGAGTGGAGAAGAACACCTCTGTGTTGCAGCCACTGCTGGACCTAGTGCTTCCTAAGGGTCTAGCCAGAGCCTGGCAACTTAATAATAACAGAGCTTAATACTCGAGTACTGTCGTCATCTAAACAACTAAAATTATTTAATTCCTTATTCATCTGGCAAGGTTGGGGAGGATGATGGAGACAGCTGGGAGATGAGATAACTGCTGGGTGGAAGGGCCTGAGCTGCTCATTCTTTTTTGAATGTGGAGACCATTAGAAGTCAGGTGTCGTGCAGCCCAGTGCCACCCCCAGACATCAGCTCTGGTGAATGCAGGTGGGCAGCAGGACACACTCAGTGCACACACTGTGAGCACACACTGTGTGAGCTCATCTGCCCTTTCTGTCAAGTGTGCTGAGTTCCCCCTTGAGACGAAGCAATGACGTACAGCGAGGTACCTGCTCTGCAAATGAGCAAAACTTTGCCTTGGATAACAAACCACTTACGGGAATAGACGGACCCTTTTTTTTGGCTTGATTGCTGCCTCTGGCCTGCACATGTGTGTCTGCTCTGCTGCTGTGTGTGTGGGGAGAGACACGGGCTGTGCACACACATGGTGCTGGAGCAGCAGCCGTCACTGGAACATCGGATCCAGTTACACCCCCTCCAAACACACGCCGTTAGCTCAGTGAATCATGCCTATGCATCATGAAAAATTAGTCCAGCAACTGAGGAACCTCAGGCATTTATTGGTAAACAGATACTCTGTTGCTGTAAGAGCATAACTCACTGTGCTGCATTTACGATCCTTTTATAGATGGCTGAGATAAAACTGTAATCCTTTTAATTCAGGGGGAAAAGGGATCCAGGAGAGGAGGAGCACCAGTGCTCTGACTGTCGGTAATTAAAATACAGGATTTATATGGAGTAAACACTGGCTGAGGGAGAGCTGAGATTAACCAGCTAGCTGGGGAAAGGTGCTGGGGTAGGTTTGTGGTTCTTTCTAAAGTTTTGTTTCTGTTTTATGTTTATTTCTTTCCCACTTCCCTCCAGGTCTAATAATACACGAAGGGCCCTCGGTTTACCGGATTTTTAAACGGTGGCAGGCGGTCAATCAGCAGTGGAAAGTGCTGAACTATGACAAAACAAAGGACATGGAGGAGCAAAAAACAGGGACCAGGACAAATCAGCGCCCCTCCTCCCAAACCACCCACTCGTCCTCCACTGGTGGTACAGCCACTAACTCCGCTCCAGCCGACAGCGGGGCACGGGCTGCCGGCCATGCCACAGGCACCCTCTCTGACCACCACTGTGCTTATACCATCCTGCATATACTCAGCCACCTGAGGCCTCACGAACAGAGGAGTCAGTCTAGTAGTAACAGAGAGCTCGTCATGAGGGTCACGACGGTCTGAGCCGAGGAATTCAGGAGGCCTTAACATGAAGCGGAGGAGACAAAGAACTCATAAAGCAGAGGAGCATGGTGTGCCTTTTTCTTTCTCTTTCCTTTTCTTTTTTCTCTTTTTTTTTCCTCCTCTCCTTTTCATTTTTCAGTAACTGCACAAGATATAAGAGGCGGCACCTGGCCAGCTGAGGAAAAAAGCAGGTGGAGGGAGAGCTGCACACTCATGCTAAAGAGGTTAATGTTTTCCAGCCTGTTTAAAAAAAAAAAAAAAGAAAAAAAGAAAAAAAACCTACAACACAAATCACAAAAAAAACAACAAAACAAGTGCAATACAGACTACAAACTGAGTAGGCAGAGTTCTGGGGAAGCAGAGGAACAGACGGTTTAGCATGTCTTACAAATCCTATTACCTGGAATAGGTAACGCTCTGTACACACCCCCCGTACACACACGCACGAGCACACAAACACACACACATAGTGTGAGATTTATAAAAACATGGAAGGGAACGAAATATTTGGAGTGTTTTTATTTTCCAGACTGTGATTAACCAGGGCTATGAGTTGTTTTGTTTCATTAGTCACTGGAGCTTTGTTTGATTTACCATGGGGTACCTGAAGTTAAATGGCTGGGGATTTTTCAGTATTGATTTACAGAAGGAGAGATTGAAACATCTCACCAAAATCTTAAAAAAATACAGACATACGCAAATTTCACCAAAAATCCTTTTTTTTTTCATAATGTTCCTGACGAGGGGTTTGTAAGGGTAGAACTGGGAGGGGGGAGGGTGCTCCGTGACCTTTATTCAACGTATAGGCATTTTTGGCAAATTTTGTACAAACGTTCCGCAGGTGTTTCAAGCACAAGTACTGGTGTGATTCATGCCTTCATAACCCCAAATCCAGCATCCAAATCTTGCCACTCACACACATCATTTTCCATACAGACATTCCAGGTTAATTTCCTTCCATTTTACTCCAATCACAAGATGACCCATCCTCTGTGGGTGTCTGCTCCCTTGCCAATTCAGACACTCATGCATTAGAGATGTACTTTTTTTTTTTTTTGTGTCTGTATCCCTGCTGCTCAATTTGCAACAGTCTCACTCAGTCTTGTAGGCTGATCCTTTCACATCCAGTCTGTTAGTTTATTACGGAGTCTATTCCATTCAATCATCCAAAAGAGAGTTAGTCTGAAGAGGGAGCACAGTTGCTGATTGACTGTGTAACACTTCTAATAAGTCTCCTTCTCTGGGATATATCCTCGAAGGTACCGGTTGCTCTTCAGGAACATTCTCTTTTAATGCACAATGGCTGAATCATTTGTGGATATTAAAGGGACACTGTCAAGTACTTTTTAATAGTTTTTAGGGTTTGGGCTTTTTTTACTCTCCATTGTTTGTAATATTCTCTTACAAGCTTGAAAATAAAATTTCTTTCCCTACCGATTTTGTCCTTTTCCATTTGGGCACGTATGGTTCTCTCCACTCACTCCATTCCTTTCATCATCCCTCTCCCTCTCCTCCCCACCTTTCTTCTGCAACAGGAGGAAATCCATATTGCTGATTTCCTGCTGAATGTCCTGGCTCTGTGGAGGGTATGTCCCAGCTCTGTGGTGTTTAGCTATTTTGCATCTACCATGAAGAAAGCATAAGAGCAAGAACCTTAAAAACAGAGAGATTAGCTAATTGAGGAGCAACAGCTCAGCAGTCCTAAAACAATGAACCTGTGGTGATCAAGCCTGAACCCAGCTCCCCCGAAAATCAAGATAAGCACTTCAGCCAAACTGCATCCATTTAGCAGCAGTGCCGAGCAACGTTGCACAATGGCTGCATTCAACTGCCCTCCATATCATACCAGCACCTCTCACAGCTTCTATTGGAGACAGGGCAAACGTGGGCTACCAGCTCCTTTGGCACCCAGGCTGTCATAGGTCAGGTGTTTCTGGACCAGAGAAGGTGTCAGACTTCAGCCCCTGGGTTTGAGCGCACCAGCCATTCTGCAACGTTGAAGATGGAGGTTAGCGTCTTAAGGCAAGGCCATATTTTTCACCTCAATTACTTGACAGTGTCCCTTTAAATATCAGGATGCAACAGAACAGGTACTTCTGTGGCAGAGAGTGTGGGAGGTGAAACACCATTCAAAAAAGCTGATTTACTGAGGACCCATGTGAAACATGGTTTCTGAGGCCACTGTACCTTTATCTGACCAGATTTACTATCTACCAAAGAGTGCTTTTGGTGGAGAGGAGAAGGGGGTGTTGGTGGGCAGAGGGAAAGGGAAGGGGCAGTTCCAGTCATCTCTGAAAGTAGCTATCCCCAGAAGGAAAGTGTTGCAACTAACAGCCTCTGGAAGAACTGCTTCTGATCCACAGTAGAGAGAAACCTGGCCAAAGCAAGCAAACACAGCAGCCTTTCGCCCCTATACCTGTTCTGGAAGCTGTCCCCATTCCAAGAGATGAGTAATTATGGTGGTTTTGGGAAGGGGAAAGCATATGCAGATGAAAGGACAACTGTAACCCATGATGTTGTTTCCCTCCCTGCCCTCCACTCATTTAATATGGAGAAGTCAAATTCCTTTAATTTGGCTAATGGCTAAAAGTTTATGAGGTCAGAAGCACAACTTGCTGTGAAAGAGTGGTGTGATCTGGTACTCTGAGCACACAGGACTCTGCATACTCTCACTCCAGCTCTGCCACTGACTCTGTAGCCTTGGGCTGTTTGGCTCAGTCCCCCCTCCACGCAAAGGGGGAATAACAATACGTACCTACCTCACAGGGATGTTGTGAGAACCCACGTTGGTAAAGCCTGTTGAAGTGCTAAGTCTACCACCGGTAGTCACGAGGTGTGTGGTGGGGGTGAGCAGCGCTGCCCTTTTGCTGGTTACAGTCTGAATCACTCAGCAGGAGTTCCATCGGCCTTCTCCTGCTTGGAGATCCTCCTTGATCCGAAGCAGAGGGTGTCGTCCAAGTGCCCTCTCCTCCATTGCATGACATTTTAAGCGGCTGTGAGGTGCAGGGTAGTGACAGACATGAAGTCCTACTTGACCAGGGATTTGCTACAACGTTTTCTATATCTGTGGGGTTTGTTGGTTTGGTTTTTTCCATATATTGTGCTTAGAAATAAACTTTCCACTTAGGGCTGGCGGTTTGGGGTCTATTCTGTTGCATGGCAATGTATACAAGTCTTTTTGTCTGTCTTACTGTGCAAATGATCCCGCAGCCCAATTTCAGAGATGGGTGTGGTCTGAGCCTTGTCATAGTGGCATAAGACTCAAAAGCCTGTCTAGACTGTTTAATATTTAAACAACACTATGAACTTGTCAATTGTATGTGTTCTGTGCAATACAAAGCATGTCATTAGCTGGCTTGATGGGCAGAGGGGCTAATGGAAGGTCAAAACTTGTTCAGAGAGCTTCATACACGTGCCAGCACGGAGCCGAAGGGCTGCCACCAGCAAAGCAAACTTGAGGAAGGCATTGGAAACTGTTTTCAGAACAGTTTACTCCAGAACAAGGTACTTCTGAGTTTATGAACTTCTAGGCTGCCAATCTGAGAGAACAAGTGCAAATTTAGTGTGGGGGTTGGGGTTTTGAATTCTCTTTTTCTTTCCTCCCCAAAGTATTGATGGAAGAAACACTGATGAGGATCTCTTCCTTCCATAGCACAGTTCTCTCATCTCCCACAATCTCCCTGTGCCATCCCCTTTGTGCTACTATGCAGGACTTTCAAAGGTGCAAACAGAGACAGTACACTCCTGAGACATGAAAAATAAGTTTTGTGTTGTGGGATTCTAGCTGACAGAAGAGATGGGGCAGAGCTATGCTACAGAAGGCATCTCTTCTTCCCCATGTCTTTCCTCTAGTCTTGTCTGATGGGTCCCTGAAGAGACATTCCCTGTATTTTGTTACAAAGCTGTCAGATCGCCTTCCACTGACAAACAAAGCTTGCAGAATTTGGCAGCTGTTTCTCCCAGTGGAGAAAATTCCAGATCCTATCACTGTGGAGACCCTTCAGTTCCTGGGCTTTGTGGTCCTCTGACATTGTTTGGGGGTGGTCAGTGGGTTCAGCCTTCATCAGAAAATGTGTGTGTATGGTCCTGCTCAATCTTGTGATTTCTGCCAGTCCCCTGATTTTCTGTCAGCTTTGACAGTTCTTTCTGGTAATTCTTTTCTGGTTATGCTCTTCAGAGGTGTTTTGCTCTGTGTCAGTTGCCAATGCTGTTCTTGACTACTGAAACATCAGTGCTGGCCTCCAGCTCCCACAGCTCTTCTATTCTTGCCATCCTGTCTCTTGGTAAATACTCACTGCCAAGTTCAAACTTTCTTCCTCTGTGCCTGCAATGGATCAAGCACGTGCACTAACCCAAGGGTCATCAGAGAACACAGGGACCATTAAGAGTTTGTATCAATAAGTCAAACTCTATAAGCATCAGTCAGTCTTCTTTGGTATGTATTTTCATTGCCAGTCTCAGTGCCTGCTGTTAATTGGTTGCCACAAAAAACCACAATAATGCTAGCAAAACCCATATACCCAGGTAACACTTGGTTTCTAATTTAAAATGTAAGAAATGATGGGCTCCTTTTGAAGTAAATCAGGTATGTTCCCTTTTGTGGTTTCCCAAGCAAGGTGCTGAAGCATGTCTTAGCTTACTATGATGGATGACCCAAGGAAAGAGCAAGTCAGCAGCATAGATTTTAGTTGGGAGAAGTGTTGGCTGTCCTGTTTTTACTCAGGGAGACAGGAAACTACTGCTTATGCTGCCAGGTCCCTGACTCTTCTCAAAGGCCTTGATCCGGCAGCAGTAAAACATCATAGCCAATGCCTGTAGCTGGAGGACAACTTTGAAGACTTTCCAGTCCTGAAGACCATCCTCTGCCCACATGCTGTGGTCAGTCATTCAAGCATCCTCTGTTTTCCTCAAGAGGAAACTAAAGCAAACTAAAGCACTACTACGCTTGAGTGTAGGAGGAGGCTGCACCATTAGCACTTCCAACCTGTGGCTCATCTGCCAAGATTCCTGCACATCTCCTTGTGAGAATGCACAGTCAGAAAGACCTATTCCTTCCTCTTACTATTGTATGATGGGCAAGCACTTGTAGGGGAACAGTCAGCAGTGCAATTAGTGACTTAGTGACTAAGTGACTTAGTGACTTAGTGACTACTGGTTGAGTATCCTAATCTCCACTGTCACCTCACCTGTGACTGCTCCTTCCCATTCCTGAGCCAACAGATGCCTCATCCCCTCTGCTGTCCCTAGACTCCAGCCCCGAAGATTTCCTGAGCAGACACAGAATTCCTCACACACTAGTTTTAAAGTCTTCGACATCCTTCATGTTTCCAGACAGGCAAAATCATTTCATTGATGAATAGTGATTTATTTGAATAAGTGAGAGGGGAAACAAGTGTAGGAGCTTATTGCATTGACCTCCACCTCTTCTTACATGTTGAAGGAGATGGTGAAAACACTGATTGATTTCCCCCATTCAGCAGCAGTGAATCGATGGCTCTAGGAATATTTCCCTCAATAATGCAAGTCTGACATACTGCAGTTACTGAAGGCAGTCTTTGATCTCCTATCTCTCATGCTGGATACAAGGAGAGCAGAAACTGACAATCCTGTGCTGTTTACACAAACATCAAAAACTATCCTAGTTCATTATTCAGATTACCTCCAGGTCAGTGGGTGAATTTCTCCTTTGATGAAAGAATGATGTTTTCTCTTCCAGAATCGGAATTTCAAGATAAAATATACGTAAACATACATGTATATATTTATAAATGTTATCCTGGAAAGATAAAGAAGAGAAAAAAACTCCTAAAGAAACCTGAAAGAATACTTAACTGCACTGAATAAGTCCGACAGGAGCTAGGGAGTTGCCATGTGGAAAATGCGACGTATGATTTGACTCCAGGCAAAGAGAAGACAGAAGAGGGAAATGCTTTCATGTGACTTCTGGCCTATCTTTGGTTCATGCTCATTATTGTATAGCATTTAATTAAGGCAGAAGTATGTGGAAAACAGATGCTCAGCTCCAGCAGTGGGAAACAAACTGAAGACCCCTCAAACTTATCTGAGCCATACTCAAAAAAGCACAATGATGCAAAACCACGAGCACTCGCCACCACAACTGTTTGAGAAGAGATGGATTTCTGAGTGGGGCAAGAACTCAGACAGAAATTCTTTTCCAAGCCACATTGTCAGGACCTTTTTCCCATATTTTTAATTTTTTATTAATAACCCTTTTTTTTCCAAGCATCTTGGGAAAGAAAAAGAAAAAGAAAAGAAAAATAAAAATAAAAAGAAAAAGAAAAAGAAAAAGAAAAAGAAAAAAGAGAAAATTAAAAAAGAGAGTTCTGATATCCAAGTCTTAAAGAATTAAATAACAGTAGAGAAGAGGTACTAAGGGGAGATGCTCCTTTATATGTTGCATTACTCATCAAGGTGTGCTTTACCAAACAGAATTAGGACATCACTTTCAGTTGCCTGATTGCTCAAAGAAAGTCTGAGTGATCAAGTCTGCTCAAGGAGCCTTCCTTGTCGTCTGCAGAGGACCACAGCTCCCCTCTGGATGGGATAGCCAGCATCAGGCTGTTTGCCTACAGTTGCCTCCCTCTATGGCAGGATGACCTCCTGTTGTTAGCAAGTCACTGTTGGGCAGCATCTATCAGCTTATGTAGGTTTTGTTACTAATAAACACAAAAATTGCACATGCCCACTGTGCCCCTGCAAGTGACCTGTCTCATTCTTTCCCAGCACAATTTGGTGAGGGAGCTACTCTGCTCTTTGTCCTTCATCACAGGACAGCTTTGCTTTAAAATCCAGCCTAGCACTCTTCTCTTGGAGTTCTTCCACTACATTTTACTGAGGTTCTTTTTCCTATAAGGATGAACAGACTTCTATTCTAACCCACCTGATCTTCTTTTCCAGCTAGAGAGACAAAAATTGATGTTCTCTGATCAGCTAATCTCAGTACCTATGTTCTTATGAGATTATATTCCCCCTCCCCTTTCACCCACTACTCCATAACCTTTGCTTTCCTTTGGAAAGGGGTGATCATTGCTACTAAATGGTAAAACATCTCTCTGAGATGGGAGTGTGGACAGCCCTTCTACTCCTTGCTAACAGGCACACAAACCTTCCTCACATCCCTCTATAATGATGTTGCCAGCACAACCCTTTTTCATGGAGTTTTGCTTCTTGATCCAGAAGAGCAACCAGAAGAGCAACCACTTTCAAGCTATCGAGCTGTGGGATAATGGCATGGGGAATCTTTTGTTTCTTAGCCTCAGGGTAACTATAGTGGATGATGTACCTGACCCAAAAACACAGTAAGGACAAATTCCTTGTAGATGGTGGCAAACCTGGGTGAGGTCTGCTCTGATGATAGAGGAGCAGGAATCTTTGTCAGATTTATTTGGTAGCAAATCAAAATGGCCTCGTCCCTCGTGTTTTTAGCTCATACACATCAGTTCTCAACTACAAACAAACCCTTTGTAGGCAATGCAGGCCAGGCTTGGTGGGGAAATCTTCCTCATTCCAGAAGCACAACCAGCCCATAGCTATGCACAACCCCTTCAGGACTTTTGCCCCTGAGAGGCTGAGCGTAAGAACAGAGGTAGCAGGGAGGGCAAGAACACTTCATCTCCAGTGGGCAGAGTCCCAGTTAGGCTAATTTTGCATTTCTACATGTAAGTTGCCTTTGAAATCACTCCTAAGGACTCCTTCACTACTACAGGGTCTGCCCAGGAGAGGAAGCAGTGTCTCTGCATGGATCCTCAAGGTCTGTTGCTGGGGTCCTCATTCAGGCCTGGAAGAAATCACTCTGTTCACTGAGGGTTGAATCAATGGTGTGTCCATGCAGAAATACTCTCTTTGAGACTTCTACAGAGATGTCTGTGGCGTTGGGAGGGAGGGGGTGGTTTTGTCCAGGGCAGGAAGCATGGGGAAGGGAAGGCTGCAATGTAAGAAAAGATCAGCCACAAGGGAGGGGTTGACTAAGAGGAATGACCATGTCAACTGTGTTACTGTCCCGTCATTCTCCTGAACCCAGAATGGAAACTTCCAAGTGCTCTTCATGAGCTTACGTTTATTAGAAAACTATTCCTGGGTGTTCAAGGTTGTTTTCTAATGAAAATATACATAATAAAAAAAGCTAATGAATGACTCTTGTTAATCTTTTTCTCTCATCTGTTAACTTTTAACACACTGTGAAACTTACCTCCTTTCTTGTTTGTTTACTGCAATAAAAATTCTTTCTTTCTGGTCACAGTTCACACAGGGCCTTATACAGTAAGCTTTCATCTTCTGTCTACACATCAGAGGCCAAGAATTCACGTAAGGAGATTTGAACAAAATGCCATAGCTCAATGTGTTATCACTTTGACTTATCATTTGTTTATGGCATTAAACAACAAAAATCGTTCAGCAAACATCACTCTAAGGTTCTTGTGTAGTGCCTCCCCTTTGTGCAAAAGAGAAGCTTGAGGCAACCATGGTAAGTACAGGCAAGCACTGAAAAGTGCTGCTATTTTCAGAATACCCACTCTGGTGTGCTGGGTCCTTCCCAGGGACGGTACAGAACTGCCCTCAACAGTGGACATCTGTCTAAGCAGTGCTGGAGTCAGTCCTTACTTCAGGGCTTTATCTTCTACAAACTGCTACGTGAACTCCAGACAGGGAATGCTCAGAGCAAGTATGCACAAAGAAAGGGTGGACAGTGGATGCAATACCAAAGGTGATGGTAAAGAGCTAGGCTAGATCTGGAGCTCCTCTCCTGAATGCTTGGCACATGACAGCAACCTCTGCCCCAGGACATCTTCTGAGGCTGCCCCTTGCTTCTGTAGTGCCCACTGAATGCCTAGAGCATCACTTTTCAAGGTGCAATTCCTAGTGCAATAAACCACACAGCCAACCTGTCTCAGGAGGAAAGCAGGGGCAGTGTTTATCAGCCAAAGACAGTAACAAGAAGCTCTGAACACTACTTATGCTGAAGCATAAGAGAATTTTCCATATTTGCACATGTGAGGATCCTGCTCTGGAAGACAGGTAGAGTCTGTTCCTCATCCTTCCCCTGGAAACTGGTTAAGTCCTTTTCTTTTCTTTTCTTTTCTTTTCTTTTCTTTTCTTTTCTTTTCTTTTCTTTTCTTTTCTTTTCTTTTCTTTTCTTTTCTTTTCTTTTCTTTTCTTTTCTTTTCTTTTCTTTTCTTTTCTTTTCTTTTCTTTCTTTTCTTTTCTTTTCTTTTCTTTTCTTTTCTTTTCTTTTCTTTTCTTTTCTTTTCTTTTCTTTTCTTTTCTTTTCTTTTCTTTTCTTCTCTTTTCTTTTCTTTTCTTCTCTTTTCTTTTCTTTTCTCTTTTCTTTTCTTTTCTTTTCTTTTCTTTTCTTTTCTTTTCTTTTCTTTTCTTTTCTTTTCTTTTCTTTTCTTTTCTTTTTCTTTTCTTTTCTTTTCTTTTCTTTTCTTTTCTTTTCTTTTCTTTTCTTTTCTTTTCTTTTCTTTTCTTTTCTTTTCTTTTCTTTTTTCTTCTTTTCTTTTCTTCTTTTCTTTTCTTTCTCTTTTCTTCTCTTTTCTTCTCCTTTCTTCTCCTTTCTTTTCTTTTCTTTTCTTTTTCTTCCCTTCCCAAACCTTCCCTTCCCTTCTTTTTTGTTGTTTTAATATAGATCTATTCAAATAAGTCTATTGAAATACACAGAGAGACAGAAAGGGAGAGGGGAACAAATAGAGAAAATAAAATGAGTAGGACAAGGAGCTGCTCAGAGAGAAACAGCTGTGCTAATCAGAAATGGATGACAGAAAACAAGGAGAGGGGCTTTGGCAGTGGGAGAATGGATAGGACTGGCAGAGAGAAGGAAGATATGTGGTGTGAAGAGGCTGGTGGCAAATATTGATTACTGCAGCAAAAACACTGATGGTTTGGAATAAAGAGGACAAGACAGGCCCTAGAGGATCCTCAGGGAAGGGAGGAAGGAGCCAGGAAACATGGACAGAACTGGACTTCATCAAGTCCTCTCCAACCAGTCTTTCCATGAGTCCAGTATGAATACTGGGTCTTTCACAGACTGCAGCCTGACAACCAACCTTCTTGCTAGATTAACAAGCCCCTGATTAACAAAAAGCTGCATCACCCAGGCTAGGAAAACACAAATTACTGCACACATTAACTTACCTCTAACCCAATTATTTCTAACGAAATGTATTGTTCCTAATTCAAGGTGGCCTCCAAGGGCTAGTTTTATTCTGTGCACACAGCTACACTGGTAAAAGCCATCATGTTGCCTGCACATGCTCAGACCCAAAGTAATTTCCAGCACCAGCCAGCCAGGGCTCTGCAGAATTGTAACAGCAATAAGACAATGTGGTCTTCGCCAGCTCAGTGGATTTTAGGAAAACGGGAAGGCTGAAACACTGGGTTACTCTTCAGAAATGTAAGGTAGTCTGTTACACAGGAAGGTTTGAGTGATATTGCAGCCTGGATTCCCTCACACACAGACAGGAGTGTTGCCAAAACATTGGGATCTGAGCCCAAGCTGCAAAGTTCACAGCAGAATTGCAAAAATCACAGACTCTAGAGTAAACAGCATCTGAGGCAAGGTGGTGGCAGGAAGATGTTTTCACCGCTGGAAACATGAAACTATCTTGCTTTAGAAATGGGTGGAAATTTCAAAACCTAACCTACAATGAATGTAGGTGTATCTGAATGGGGAATATATTTACCTGAATCTTAAAGAGAAAATAATGTGGTTTGAGAATTTCAAGCAGTGAAGCAGTGTCTCCCATCCAGAAATGGCCACTTCTAGAGGCTGTACAACAGCTGTCTGCTCAATGGCCAGAGGATCCAGTACCTGAAAAAAATGTCCAACAACTGTCTGCAATTACAGTGATAAAAATCCCAATGTAAAGTAAATCTATCAGACAACTAGTTAATTAATTTTGAATGAGAACACCTAAGGGGTTGACATAAACCTGACTGAAATCAGCAAGATTTTTCCTCAGGCTTGAGTGGGCACATAAGATCAGGATTGTGCCCTTGGGGCATTTTGTACTCCCAGCTCCTCAGGACTCAGTACTTTTCTGGTTTTGCAATCCAGAAGCAAAAGCACAGGAGAGCAGTTAGTGGATTGACTCTGCAAGGTCAACTGAGTCAGTCTTACTGCAAGATTTGTAAAAATTACTATTTTTACCACCCACTACCAAAAAACCCCCTCGTCTTCCAATGAACTAATAGCCATTAATCTTAAAGTATCATCTTTGCAACAAAATTTGTGTGAATCTGCACACCTACATCCAGTCATGCTTACGTGTGTAAATACATGCCTGTGCGAGATGGCACTCACACTGCTATGGACACACACAGAGCTGGTGCAGGGCAAACCCAGGGGTGTGCAGCAGCTACACTGAGATGGCTGCTGGCATGCATTGTCCCACTGCCCCACGAACTGGCATCAGCTGAAGTGGAAATGTAGTTGCCCTGCATCTACAGGGGAAAAGAGCCTGTTCACAGGTTATGGTAGATTGGCTCAACCGTTGTGAGTTCATTACCAAGATCAGTTACTTACATATCTATAAACAAAGCCTCACATCCCCAAAAATAGTCAGCAGTAGCCCCATGCATCCAGGCTAGACACAGTCACAGAGTTGCACCCCTTACAGAGAATAAGTATTCCACTCACTCTCATTTCGAGTTTAGCTGGGAGCACTGATTACTTAATGTAAATAGTGCCCTGGTTATTTAATGCACTAAATAACAACAGACATCCATAAACTCACTTATTTTATATACTTTTTTAATGCCCACAGCCTTCTCTAATTTGTGAATGCTGTCAACTTTATTGCACCACTAAAGCCTTATCAAACTTTGGAGCTGTCTCAGGTCAGACCGTAATGGATCATTTTCAAAGCTATAACTGGAGTACAGGGAGGCTAAATCATTTCATTGGAGTCCCACTTTCACATGCAATCCATATGTTTGTCTTTTCAATTCAGATAAGGTTTCTTGGTAGTAAAAGATGCCAGATATGGAGTTGTCTGTGTTCACAGCATATGGAGTGACCCTGGAAGCTGTGTCTGTCCTCAGTCTCCAGAAACCACTTCTATGAGCTGAGCAATACTTAAGACCACCTATTTCAATCTGCCTTTGTATTCAACGTGGGCATCCACAGCTACAGCTCACCCAAATTTATACATGTAAAGGCCACTTGTCACGTTCTAAGTTGCCTTAGTAATCATCAGAGAAAAATAGGTGCCTCCTAGGAATTATTCATCCTGATTGTATTCACCACCAAACTGCCTACACAGCTGTCTAGTATGATTTGAGATGCTTGACTGGCCTCCACTGTCTCAATTTTAAATTGACACCTCTCTCAAAAGTTAGGAATAAAGCACCTGCCCCTCTTTGGCATATACTGGGTATCCAGCAGTCCCATCAGTCATCTTTCCCATGACTTTTTTTAATCAGGGGGAGCAGGTTAGGCTTCTCAGGCTGATATGAGATGGGGTCCCCAAAGCATTTGTTTCTTTGCTTATGTTACTGAAAAAGGGAGA
The DNA here is from genome assembly GCF_001715985.3 of Manacus vitellinus. Classification (NCBI taxonomy): domain Eukaryota; kingdom Metazoa; phylum Chordata; class Aves; order Passeriformes; family Pipridae; genus Manacus; species Manacus vitellinus. The sequence goes on along the minus strand of NW_021939632.1, from coordinate 7,894,985 downwards.
AGAAACCTAAGGAACTTGTGAAGTTCCACCATCCACAGTCAGTATAAGACTTCAACTACCAAACCTCTTTTCCCTGCAGTTAATTGTGCTTATGGTCTATAGCTTGATACATCTGTTGCTTGCAATGTCTCCTATTCTTAACTTCTGTTCTGAATTTGCAAAAAGCATGGAATAAAATACTGTTCAACTTTTCCTGGAAATAAAAAAAAAAACCACTTTCTAAACCAATTTAGGGCCTTAAAATTACTGTTACTTCCTAAAAATTCAAGCCTGAATTTCTAAACTCTCAGTGGAAACCCAGCATTTTTTAAACAGCAAATTCTGCAAGGCTGTGGATGAAGCCTGGCAAAGAGCTGTTCTCTTAGCAAGGCAGCTTAGTCCTATGCCTGTCACCATTTGTGACTCTCATCATTACAGCATGTCTTGTAACAGAAGCATCTTTCAGAGCTTTGGGGAATTGTTTGTTTTCTTGTTTAAAGACTGCAGTAGAAGGGAGAAAAATCCTGAGAAAACAGAAAAGGGAAGGTAGAAAGAGGCTAAGTACACAGGCAAAATGGAGCGAGTACAGCCACCATAGCCAACAACTGGCCTGACGGAAAGCAGAATCTCATGCTAAAGGATAGCCCCTGGATTAGAAAGCATGCCTGAAAATGTTTAACTAAGGCATTTGCCTGATAGCCAAAGCAAACAAGAAGAGGCATACGGAAGTGTGTTGAGGTTTTAAAATACTATTTGCAAGACTGGAGATCAGAGACTCCACAAGTCAAAGTTTTTGGTGCCCATTCTATTTTCCAAAGTAACAGATCTAAGAAAAGAAATCACTCATGACCTCACACAACAAGCAACTGATGTTTTCATCTGCTCCCAGCAGACATTCCTTGGACTGCTTTTCTCAGCTACCCAAACAGTAGTGCTCCTCTCCCCATCACTTGACCTGCAGCCTGTCTCAGAGTCCCCTTCAGGAAAGCCAAGACATGCTGTTCTTCTGCAGCGCAGATGTCACTGGCTTCAATTCCCCCCCAGCAAGTGGCCACTGGGCCTGTGCACACAAGCACCAGCAGCTATGGTGGGATCACTCCTATACTGCACATGGACACCATCAAAGGGACTGTTCCTTGCAGTGGACTTGATTTGAACCCATCAGGTTACACTAAAACTACAGCCCAGGAGGCACTGGAAACATTCACAGTACATTCTAAGCACCCTGTTTCTGAACATGCGTAAAATAATCCCATTACTTTACTACTCCAGAAAAAAAAAAATCCACTGTTGCCTTTGGCATCTGTCTTCACACTTCTTCCACACTCTTCTCTGGCATGTGATGGTGGTGGTATTTGCTGCTGTTACTGAGATGCACGAGATTATGCAACTGTCTAGCATTTTGATTTAATCAGCTAGGGGGAAAAAACCTGCTCCAAATTCTATTAATAACTAGCAGCCAGCTCCCTCCTTCCCTCACTCCTCAAATTCCCTTAGAGGGAGGATCACAGACAGATCCCTGCAAGCACAAACTAGCAGCCTGACTGGATCAATAACATTCACAGTGCCAGGAATTTGCAATGAATTCTGGGTAATTAATCTGCCAGGGAAAGACAACCTTAATTAAGAACAGCCAAGCTGTTCTTTTCCCAAACCTTTTGATTAATAAAGCCACAGTATTGGTTTGGCCAAGGATTTTGGTCTTAATTTTAACACGTTTTGTGTTCCTAACAAATGTTTTGAAAGCAACCATGCAGGCAGCAGTAAAGTCTTCACACAACAGTCAGAGAGGTAACCCCTTTGCCTTCTTGACACCACCCTAAAGGTGAATGACCTCATTATGTAGGATGGCCTCAGTGCTGGGGAGAAGCACTGGCTTCACAGCTGGGATGGACAGTGCCATGGAGAGGTTGCCCCCATCCTCATATAAAGGGACAACAGTTGAGATAAAACTACGACCTTCCCTCCACTTCTTCTCAGGAAGAGCATCCAGGACAAAAGGTTTCCTCAGTAAACCAAACTCCTTGCTTTCATATCCCTTTCAGGCAATCTTGGAAATACCATTTGGGAGCAAAGGCAGCTTGCCAGCACCCGTATTAGGCTGCAAGCAGCTATTTGGATATGAGCACTTGTACAGGTCACTCTAAAGTTCCTGAAGCAGCTGCTGTCACAAGGCAGTGAGAAATCCTCCCAGGCATCACATGATGATTCAGGAGGAGTATTGATTACATTTCAGAAACATAGGATTTAAGTTCTTTGTTCTTTTGCTTCTGGTTCTACTTCAAATTCTTCATTTAATGCATGATAAGTATCTATGGCAACACGTATCCTAGTATGCTCAGTGCGCTCAGAACCTTTTTCTGGTGCTGATGCCAACTGGTACAGACTCAGCCGTGTCCAAACTCTTTTTCCTCAGGGCAAAAAAGTCCAAAGGGTGGCCGCATCCAAACTGCGTATTGCTTCTGATCTGTGTTAACTCCTGAGCCTTGCTGGCTACTCTCATGGAGACAGCCTGGGCCAAAAGCATGTCAAAAGCCGTGCTAACAACTTACCAAGACAATCCTGGGAGCGTTTCCTGGGCATCCATTCATGATGGAGGACATGTCTCAAACGACTTAGGTAGAGTATATGCAGAAAGTCCCAGGAAACTCCTCCCAAACTGGCACTATACCCCAGCAAGGACTTAGCTGAGAGCAAAACCCTCCTGAAGCAATTTGCACATCCAGTTTTGAGGGCCTAAAAAGGTGTGTTCTTTTTATTACTCCAAGGTAGAAAGGCTGTTTTGGTCTGTGAAACATGCAACAGTTGACTGCATTTCTGTCTTAACACAGTGCAAACAAGGAGACCAGACGGTTCAGGACAGGATGTCTCTGGAGGCACTGGGTGAGTCACAAAGAAATTCCAGAGTCTTTCAAAGGGATCACTAATTTCACCAGCCCTACTCATCTTTGCTGATCGAACTCCACTCACCTATCTGAAGACAAGGAGGGTCTTCATATTTATTGGGGAAAATTAGCATTTTCCCTAATAGTATCCTGGATACAGGGTAATTATGGTAAAGACTGATGAAAATCATTTCACTTCTACTATGGGGACAGCATGATGACAGCTAGATTAAAGATGTCCTTTATAAACCATCACAAAGCAAGAGAACATGATAATGAATGAGTTAATTACACCAGTATTTGAGGCTGATACTACCCATCTGCCGCTTTGATTAATTAAAACTCTGATGGATAACAATGAGGCCCTTCTCAGGTCTGAAGGCAATTAATTGCCAAAGTCCTCAATAAATCCAACAGCATCACTGCCTGAACTGGCAGAAGAGACCACTTCGAACAGGCCCAGAACAGAGGCAGCAGAGCATATCATGGAGTTCAAAGCATCCCCACCATGGTGCATTAATCTTTTGATGTAACACTGGGAGCTGGGGCCCAGCAATTTTAATTTCTTGTTTGATCTCCTTCTCTCTCCCCTTTCTTTCTCTCCTCTCAACATCAGTGGAAGGTGCAGTCTGAGTAAAGGACATGAACTGCTGAGGAAATTAAGGAGGCTTTGGCCCTTTCTGTCCTTTGTCCAGACTCTCCAAGCTATAATGAATGGGTTAAATATTGCTCTTGAGTCTCTGTTCTCCTTGGAATAGTTGTAACCAGTCCTAACAAAGCAGGATTTTGGAAATATAATGGGGACCCAAACTCTTCCGATGCTTCCCATGTTCATCATTCAAAGAATGACAAAAAGCATCACCAGTTGCTCAAAAAGTGGTGGCAAATTAAATTTTACTGTGGGAACCTCAAGGAAAGACTCAGAAACCAGACACAGACTGTGTGTCCGGACTTGGTCAGGAGAAAAGAGAGGGCGTGAGAGACAGAACCATAGAACATCCTGAGTTGGAAGGGACCCATAAGGTTCATTAAGTCCAACAAGATGAACCCAATCAAAGGACTTTCTACTGTGAGAAATCCTAGACTCCAGAACCACTTTCCAAAGAAGGAAAAAGAGGAAATCCCTAATGCACAACCATTTAAATGCAAAAGATGTTGTCTGTGTACTGCAGGGAAAAATGGCCACAGCCAGCAGGAAGGAATTAGTCCTTTTCATTTTTCGCCCTCTGTCTGCACTGATCATCAGTCTTGCAAACTAAGCCTGGCTGGAACACAATGGGATTTTGAGGAAACACCATGAAAGACCATTTTATTTTGCAGCAAACAGGGCTGGATGACACCAGACTATCTTCAAAGACAGTGCAGCTCACATGTGTAGTTTGGAGACCTTGCACTGCAAGGTGCTGCTTTTTTCAGAGGGAAAAAAGCCTTTTCTTCCATTTTTATCCTACTTATGCATTGTTAAGCAGTTCTTGCATTTCACCTTGAACAGTAACAATTGAGGAACTAAGGTTTCTTCCTACTACAGATCCAAGACAATAATTAATAACAATTATCAGCAGTGATTAGTTAATACGACCATAATACAACAATCCCACTGACTGCCAGTCAATCTTAGGCATCAGTGTGTTGAAGCATAACAGCTGTTCTCATTAAACACTGCCTCTCTCCTGAGGACAAAAAGAGAATCCTCTTTGCAACAGCAGCCTCAGCTGAGCATGATGCAGGCTACAACTTCCCATAACTTTCCATGCTGGAATGGGGCAGGAAACAGTGGGATTAGACATGTTGAAGTCAATACAGAGATCATTGCTCTATAATCATAGAATGGCTTGGGTTGGAAGCAACCCTAAATGTCATCTACTTTCAATCCCCTGGCATGATCTGGAACACCTTCCACTAGCCCAGGTTGCTCAGAGTCCCACCCAACCTGGCATTGAACACTTCCAGGGATGGGGCATTCACAACTTCCCTGGGCAACTTGTTCCAATGTCTCATCACCGTCACATTAGAGAGAAGGTGATTATATTCTGGGTGCATGGCTCTTGCTTATTGCTGGGTCTTTAGTTCAGTAATTGAAAACAAACCACCTATCAAAGAGTAAAACAGGAGCAAGTAAGCAGAAGAAAATAAATACGGGGCTTTTGTTTCAAACTACAGTAGCTGGTTCTTAAAGTGTTTCAGAAGGGTTTGCTATGGAAAGGAACTTTTAACATACAAGTAGAGTAAACAACAGACCCCTTTTCCAGTTACATAAAAAGAGGTAAACAATCAAGGAAAGAAATAGATCTGAAAGGGCAGTGGTAGGAAGGCACTTTCCAACAGATGCAGCGGCCATTTCCAAATACTAATAACTCTTTGTCTCCATCTAAACAAAGGAGGGTGAAAGACAGATGCCACATACATACCTAGATTTCCCAGGAGAAGACTGGAAGAGAAATTAGGACAGAGCAGATGTTCAAGGATTAACATTATTGAAGAGTAACAGAAACACTCAAGGAGCTGTCATTGCTCAGGTGAGCCCCAGCTGCCCCAAGGTATGTCTGTACCACGCAGAACAGAAGCATGCAGGTGTGCCCTAGGCATCTCAGAAAAGTCAGCTAGGTCAGAGTCATGTAAGTATCTCTTCAGAACACTGTGATCCCCTGAGCCCAAAGGGCAAGAGGAGGTTAATCTTCTGCCAGTGCATTTTAAGCCATCTTCAGAAAGCAGATAATGCAGCATGTCTCTGCAGATCAGTTGATGTGACAGATATGTACAGACGTGTGCATCCACTGTGGAGTGAATCCATCACTCAAACTAAGATTTGGGTCAGATTTTCTGACTCCACCTGCAACTCAGCTAAAGACCACTCTAAAAAAAGAGAGAGCAAGGATGTGGGGGGCGGTTGGGGTTTTTCAATTCTTTTACTTTCAATCCCTTCCCAGTATCACACATTTGTCTTATTCTCCAAAAGTCCTTCCTCTCTTGTCCAGCTCCATAAGACTGCACATTCAGGAAAGGTACCAAGAAACAGCTCTCCAAAGGCAGGGATATTTTTTGTCCCTGTTTTAGGTTTAAGCCCATTTCACATATTGACTTTTAATGTTAAAGCCATAACTCCCTCCAAAAGATCAGGTTAGAAGAAACAACTTTCATAACAACAGGAAAGTCCTACAGCATTCTGCAAGCAGAACCATCATTCCAAGCTCCCTGCAGCATCTGGCCATTACAAAGTAAGATGGGGATGTGGGTATAACTTTAGCTTCAAATTTCTTTCTTACCACTGTCAGTTCAAGGTAAGCCCCAATGTTATTTTTATCCAATGTATAGACCTAGTGCTACAGAGGTACTTAGTGTAACCTGCCACACTGCAAAACAAGTGTCATATTGAATTAGCTATTCTCTACTACACTTCTGTCCTGTTCATCCACAAACAGGCATGTAGTAGAAGTGTAATAAAAATCACTTTCTAACTCTCATTTTATAAATCAATTAATACCTCCAATTACACAGCACTATTGTCATGGACAGTCAAGAGAAACATTAATTAGACTGGCACATTAAACACTTGTTAATTACAGTCTCAGTTCTCAATGTCAGGAGAGTCTCCCATTTGTACCTTCAGGAGCTGTGAGAGGAGGAAGAAGGGAAAACAAAACCAACTCTTCTCTCTGATGCTGTTTGGTTCTTGGCTAACCAGCTACTGCAGTGTAGCTGCCTTATTTTCATATATATGTATGCATCTGGATATGCAGAGGGACTGATTTTATCCACAAGAATATAAAAAATAAGCATCCCTCTGCTGAAATCAGTGAAACTGTATTGTTATGTAAACCAGCAAAAAAAAAAACCAAATGCAACACATTGTTCCCAGAATTTTGATTTTGGTCTGAGACCTGCAATCATAGATTACGTTTCAGAGTATTTCACTCAGGTCTGGAGTTGAGCAGTTTGGTCCAGTTCAGCTGATAAGAATGCAGTTCAAGAGACAGAAGCATCATCAAGGCTTGAACGAACTAGAGATAATAATGTTTGATTGAGGCTCCACTCTAACTTGACCTATCTTCCCCTCACCCATTTATATGGTACATCTTTTAATATCTTCCTCTCCAACAAAATTATTACACTTTTCTCATGCCTTTCCATCTCATGTGCTTAACACTGCATTTTCACACATCCTTCACAGGTGGCCTCTGAGCTAAATGTGCCTTCTGAAGCACAGAAAGGGGAAGGATGTCTGTCCAAGAAACTGTAAAAGATGTGTTGAATTTAGCAAAGGGCTCAAGAACTGCCCAGTAAGTTGCTTTCAAACAAAGGAGCACTGAAAGTGCATTGTCCCTCTTGCATAGAAACTGAACGAAGCAAAGGGCGTACCAGAAATGACAGAGTGCATGTGCTGAGCAGCACTGAAAACTGCAGTTAACGTCCTGCTCAAAGCTCTGCATGGACAATTGACCTAAACTACCTCCCCTGGGGTTAGAAACTCACAGCAAAACTAAAAAGTAGAACTCATAAGCCCTAATTACAGGTACCACCGATTAACTACCAGCACATAAAATATGGCTGGCAGCACACAAGATCTTTGAAATCTTTTCATATGCTTTGATTTGCCAGGCAGAGAACAACACCAGCTCTGATGACACATTCCAGCATTGTCTCCTCCATCAGCCAAGCTGCAGCAGATAGCAAAGAGTGCACAAACAATCTCTTGCAGAGAAGCAATTTTGTCTGGAGCCCTCTTGCATGCTCCCACGGAAATAAGCATAAACAGATTATTAGATTCCTTTAATAGTTTTACAAATGTTCTTTTAGACATTTTAAAAAGCAATCAAGGGAGTGAAGGCCTAGTTGAAAGGGGAGTATATTTGTTCCATTTGGAGCGAGGATCTCAGGCAGCTGCATGAGACAGTGAACCCCTACACACTGGGCTACAGCAGTGTCCTGGTTTCAGCTGGGAGAGAGTTAATGTTTTTCTTAGTAGCTGGTACAGTGCTGTGTTTTGGATTTAATATGAGAATAATGTTGATAACACACCAATGTCTTAGTTGTTGCTAAGTAGCATTTACCCTAAATCAAGGACTTTTTAGTTTCTGATGCTCTGCCAGTGAGCATTTGCACAAGGAGCCAGGAGAAAGCATGGCCAGGACAGCTGACCAGGGATATTCCATACCATAGAACATCATGCTCAGTATATAAACTGGGGGGTTTGGCCAGGAGGCACCAACTGCTGCTGGCGAACTGGCTGGGCATCAGTCAGCAACTGGTGAGCAATGAATTGTACTGCACACATGAAGACATGCCACCAGCATCACTGCCACACTGGCTTTGACTTGCCCAGCTCAAGGGTGCAGAGTCAGTCCACAAAGATCTGTGGCAAGGACATGACTTGTCTGCCAGCCTAGAGCCCCACCTGAGGACTGTGCCTGCCCTCCTCCAACAGACACGGTTGGGGTAACAGTTGTGCAGGACGACAGCACTGAAGTTGTGAATTTACAGATCCCCAGTTGTTGCTTGTAACAGTGAGTAGTTCACAAGCCAACTTGGTGCCAACAAATAAGGAAAGTTCCACAGTGAGTTTTCTTAGGATACCAGACCACCATATCACACATTGCTAGACCAGCTAAGTGCAGGTGCTCTCTCAGCTGCACTATATAAATTCAGACACAGCTCCATCCACACAACACAGTGACCCCAAAAACCTCAGCAGCATGGGCTCATCTCAAGACCATCTTTTTTTGCTGAGTAGGTGGAGCCAGTATCAGATGAGATGGCTGAAGCTTTTGCTTTAGGATCACGATTCTATGCTGACTTCTCTGCAGCCTGTACCAGCTTTTGGCCTTGAAAGCATACATGGGTGACACTCTTTCCTTTCTCATGCTGATCTACAGATCAATATGAACCTCTTTATTATCTAATTATAGCTGCAGGGGGCTCTTCGCAGCTCGAGAACATTTGTCTCCCTGTGATGTTAATACAATCAGGCACAAAGATCACTTCATTAAAAGATCATCTATGCTCGATCTTATCTGAGCTAAAAAAATCACTCCTTTTTCATACAAACTGCATGGAAAAAAGTGCAAAGCTGGATGATTCGCTGTAGCCCAGCGAGCAGAGTTCAGCTCCAAAGAGCAGCTGGAGGCGGACCTGTCACTAAGTAAATGCAGCACTTCCACCATGATTCAGATGGAAGATCCATCCACTGCACAGATAAATGGGCACTCTGCAATCATGTATGGTGAGGAAGTGAGGAGTACATTGAATGTAAGGTGCAGAGAATCTTTGGCAAAACCAGAACAAAGTCTAGCTCTCCTTTACTGTAAAATTATGTCTTTTTTTTTTAAGTTCACCTTCCTACTACATATCCCTCCTGAAGTGCAAAATAAAGGGTTTGTTTATTTATAGTGCAGTCAGATAGACACTGTCCTCAGAGGAAATAGGCTCTCAGAGCAAAGTAGCTGGTGGTCCAGAGGGGATGTTGTCTGCAAAGGAGGCTGAGAGTGTCCCAGCAAATGCAGTTCTAGGTTGGTGCTTCACAGTCACCTGATAGATGTAGCTTCCAGCTGGTTGCCAAGTGAATATTACACTTATACAAAAAAGCACATCTTCAGTGGTAAAGACTAAGATTAGAGATTAACAGCCAAGAGGAATCAGGTAGAGGAAGGATTTGAATTTGAAATTCTGTTATTGCTAGAAAATGCTTTAGCCTCTTGAGTAGGATATACAATAAGGGGGTAAGGGAACAGCACAACCAGCTTGCCTTCACTAGATTTTTTTCAGATCTAACCTATTTTTGCAGACATCATCTGAGGACACCTACCCTCAAGGCCTGTGGATGGAGAACAGTTTCTTTGTAAATTCTGCAAGGAAATCAATGCAGCCTTTGGACACGGTAGCATGCACAGATAATCTGCAGGCAGAGCACAGCCTTTGCTGCTGTGTCCCAGTACAAAATGGACACCTTAAAAATCCTCCATAGAAACAATCTTGCCTTGCCTACATCTATATTTCTACCAATACTAACCTGTGTTCATATTTCCCTCTACAATATAAATCACTCATCTGAAAAATAGGAGCAACACAATGTTCTTTTGAAAACCTCAGGATGAAAGTAAGCTATTGCAGCACTCTCTGTGCCACTAAGTTATTAATAAACACATGAAGTTCTGAAATCTTTTTAGCAGATTCTCACTGCAAAAACCCTGTACTCTAGTACATGCTAGAAATTCAGCAGCAGGGAAACCAGAATCCTTGGTTCGTCATTTGTAGAAGGTTCTGAACATGAATTAAATATACCTGCTTAAGATCAGAATTGCTCATATAGCAGCACCATAATGCAAGTTGCTTTCACCTTCTCACCCAAAATAATTTTCAGGAACTAGTGATCACAAGAAGACTCAGGGAGATACAATTATAGGTCACCAGGTTGACACTGGCCTCAGAAAACAAAGATTACTTGGACAGCAGGAACAAGATGAAAAGCTATAATGGAGCACCCTAGTGCTAAAGAAAATAAATTGGCAAGAGGTCTACCATGCAGCACTGGAGAAATAGCTATATCCCCAAAGAATGGTGTCTTGAAACCTCCTTGGTATCCTTCTGGAGAGCTGAATTTTGAAAAGACACTAAGACAGAAGGATTTGAGGGATCTCATTCCAGCCCCCAAGGATCAGAATCAGATGGCAACTTCCTGCAACCAGTGGCTGTGACTCCCAAACCTGGAGTGCAGCACACATTGCTGAATTCATCTGAAGGCAAGAGCTGAGACTGGAGCACAGCAGCAAAACAGACTGGAGGGAGCTGTCATATGGCCGGGATGCATCCTAGTAAGAGTAAGAGAGCAAAGCTGGACAGACACCTGTAGCCAAGTTCACAAGTGCTTTGTATGTGCATATGGCACATGAAGGAGGCAGGGGAACACATTGAGAAGGTGCCATGCATGAAAAGAGATAGAAAAAGAAAAGTTACAGTGCTCCCATGTGGGGTCCTCTCTCCAGAAACCATCACATCTTCACTTTCTGCTGACCAGTGAGGTAGAGATGGTTACAGCAAGAGCCTCCATACATTCAGCCTAAGGCAGTTTGTAAACCACCCCTTGCTTATTATCCTCTAAGTGTAAATTGGGACCTCTGCATTCTCAAACACATATGCAAAAGCAGTGGGACAGCAGTTGTACGAGGAGCCAAATGTGCTGAAGGTAAGAGATACACAGCAGAGCCATGGCAATGGTAAGGGAGGAAAGAGAAGACGCTGGATATAGCACACAGAGCCAGGCCAGCTCACTTCCAACACATCTCTGCTAGTTCACAGTGGTGGCATTTCCCTGACTCTTCACAACAAAGCATGAAATTCTGGAGCTGCTCAAACACCAACCAGCAAAGCCACTGTCACTCAACACAATGCCTTCCCTTTAAAATCTCACAGACAAGTATCACCCAGTTGAAGGGATTGATTTGTTTTCTGTCCTATACACGAGAGGCAAAGTATGTGAATACATTTTACGCCCAAAGGCCTGCTGAGCTTGAGATGAGTGAGACTATCCCCAAGTTCTGATAATAAATATAAAATATACATTTCATCCTAGGGTGCTAACAGTCAGCTGGTCAGCAAATGAGCCTGTTAATGATCTCAGGGCACCAGTAAAAAAAAAAAATCATACACACACAGCCTATGACACCTCATAAAGCACTAACTACTTCTTGCTCCAAATTAAAACAGCATGCAAAGACAGGAGAAGGGCATAACCCATCTATTTCATATTTTAAAAATTAATTTGGAGGATGTCAGTGTTTGTTCTGTACCACTGTGAAACTGTGGGCTTGTATGGGAGCATCTGTCACTTGTGCACATGCGTTGACATGTTCACAGACATCATCACCACAGAAGCAACCTTTCCCAAAGGAAATGAAGAAAGTGAGAGCCTGACTCCGGGTTACCAAAAAGTTCCCACCATATTGAACTCAGAAAAAACAACTGCACAGGGAGTGAAGGCTGTTTACATCATCATTTCGATAAACCTTTTTCTATATGTTAGTCTTGTTTTGCTGTAGGTGGAGCTTCCCAAGGATGGCTGCACAGGCAGGCAGGAAGGATAACTATGATACCCCACCCTGGATCCCCATACCTGCACCCTTGATACAGACAGGCCAGATGCACCTTTCAAGGTGCACCTTTCAGCATTCTACAGGAATGCAGGCAGAAGTGACAAATTTGGCTTCAATCAGCCCACTGAAAAAATACAAGACAATGGAACTGTCTGGTCTGGAATGCATGACTGCTTATGAAAAGTTTGGTGTATTAGAGAAATTCTATAGCCCTATGTTGTGACTTCTTTTTTTTTTTTAAATGCCCTCAGTGAGCAATGCAAGCCTGGGTAATCATTGCTTAAAGCATTCCATTAAGGAACTACAGCTCTAAGACACCTGGATGTTACCTAGAAACAGCTAATGGGTATTAATACAGACTGGTTTATACACTACAAATATGGACAAGCTCCATTCATAGAAGCTACAAGAACTCTCTATTACCAAACAGCATTTTGAGCTGATGACACACAACTGAATCCCAAAAGCCACAGAAAGTCCAAGAAAGAACTTCTTTTTTTCCTTTCTGCAGTACCGTGCTGCTCCTTAGGATCTGGGTGTGTCGGTCTAAATGAATCCTAAGGGAATGTTCTTGATATGATTTGCTCTCTTCTCATACTAAATTATATCCTTATCCATTCGATTTCATCCCTCCTTGTCTTGAAGCACTATTTTTTTCAGTTACTATCCCAAACTGTGTATGTATATTTTGAGTTATCTTTCCCTTCTCCTCTCTCAGTTCCCTTAATGCCTTTAATTCATGCAGGGAGCAATTCGTGCTCTACAGACACGTCTGGTTTGCAAATCCCCAAAAGAGCGTAGAGGAACAGCATTCACAGCAGTCATGTAAGCTTTCCTGCACCCTGTTGTCAGAGCTTTTAGAACCTGAGCAACCAGGCTGCCAGTTCTTGGCACACCTGGTGATTTTGCCTCAGTATCCTCTGTGCAGTCATTGCTATCCAGAGGAAAACTGGTACAATGAAGACATCAACTTCTGCCCCATTGGCTGGTTTCATGCTGTCTCTGAGAGCACACAGGAAATCCCCAGAGATTTCAGAAAATCTTTGTACAATGAAGGCTACAGACACAGGCAAGTTATCTTCAGACGCATTTGTTCTTCTAGGATTTGGAAGGTGGGGTTGATTCTTTAAAGAAACATGGCAGAGTGCTTGGACTAGGTGGCCTTTAAAGGCCCCTCCCAACTCAAACTATTCTATGACTTAAAGCCAAACAAAATACAGAATTGCATTCTAACAATTCCGGTCACTCTGCAGCTACTGAGTGAATCACAGAAGTGTATTTTCTTCCGTTTCACTCATCCCATTGGAGCAGTTTTTGTACCACTCTCAAACCATCTACAGCCTGGCCCAGAGTAATTTTTTAGATACTGGCAACCTAAAGGCCAGATTCCATCACAAGGAAATTCCTGCACAAAAACTCCAGCAGTTAAACCTAAGAGAAGGAAACAATTTGTTTTGAATACTTAACATATATTTCTCCACATAGCTGCGATTTGTCTTTCAATTCTCTTTACCCCACAGTAAATCTCCGAAACTGCCCACATCTTTTCTGTGAAGAACTACATTTCACTGTCCAGAAGGTAAAGCTGGTCCTGCCTTCCAGCCCACACTGACTGTGTAAAATATATGCATAATTTTATGTTCCCTTGATTTCCAGTGGTCCCCTTGGGTATGTGTTGTTCTTGTGTTTCAAGTTACACTGAACTGCTGGTAGCAAAAGGTTTTTCTCTCTTAATGTTTGTTCTTTTTCACATGCCCTCTGTTTCATCACAGTTCTTACTTCTGAGTCATCATCAGCTTTAAGCTAACAGGGATTATACACAATCTCATGTGTAGACCTTGAGCTATGAGTCATTCAAATGCTAAAGCTCCCATTTCCTGAGGATTGCAGAGAAATCTCTTGCAGACAAGCCACAACCCAATTACGTATTGTCTTGCTGGACTAACCCTATTCCTTCCACATTGATTTTGTCACTGCTGCCCAAAGGGAACTTTGTGACCATTTGCATTTTTAAGTAGGTCAGTGTGTGTGTGTCTGGGAGAACTGTAAGTAAATGTTCATTATGTAAAACAGCTCATTCTTTCTGGACTGTGAAAGAGATATAGAAAGGCTGTTCTTTTTAATAATAAGCTTTGAAACCTCATCTGTTTCCTCTCCTTGCCTTTCAAAGTCATTAAGTGGAATAACTGATCCTCCATTTCTCCAGAATATCTCGATCTTTGTCTGTTTAATGTCTGCCTCTCACATATTCCTGCTGCCTTTGAGACACTTAATGGAATTCCCGCTGCTCCACTTCTCCTCAAGACTAATGATCATGTTCTCCTCGTGTCCCAGGGAGCATCACAATAACTTGCTTTTTTCTTCATTTACTCCCACCTCCTAAATCTTTTGCCATAAAACTTTTGCACTGACATACCCTCTCTATATGAAGTCTCATCCAACTGAAGTCCCTCAAAAGTCTTTCAGCTGCCTTCCCTGTGAGACACCAAAAGTAAACAACTTTTCCCAATTGCAAAGGGAGGATAATCAAGAGGCAGAGAGAATGAGTAAGTGGCCCCAAATGAGTCTTCTGCAGAACTAGGAATAAAACCCTACTGTTGCTGTCCTCTGCTAGTGAACCAGATTAGCTCTCTTACATTCTTAGGACATAAGACAATTAAAAAAATTTAATGGAGCTACAGGGACACAGCCTGTTTCTCTGTTCAACTTCCAGGTTGATTTAGTATTATTAGTACATTATTAGTATTATTAGTACATCACTGAGGATTCCACCTGTTACAGAACACACCTCATCTAGAGTACCTTCTTTATCTCCCAAGAAGCCTGGCCACCAGATCTCACAAATTTTTGAATCATCCCTTTTGATAGAGCCACAGGCCCCTTACAAACAACATGCAGCAAACCCAACCAGCTTAGCTATGCATATGGTCCCTGCAAGGGAAGGTGTCCTCAAGTTTTCCATGTTTGCTAGCCATCAAAAGTGCATTCAGATCAGGGCCTTCTGTGCTGCTCTGCTTGGGACCTAAGAAAAAAAATTTCTCCCTGCCACCCCCTCCTTTTTTAGTAAGTAAAGGGTCCCTAAACATTCTGATACAGCTCCTGTAACTCTTGTGAAAAGTCACAGAGTACAGGGGGCTATTTCTTCACATTGTGGATGCACTGACTCCATGGGGAGAGAACCTTTATCATTTGACTACTTGCATTAGCAAGCTGGAGAAGGAATTCTCATACATCCAGCCATGTAAAACTCCAATAATCAGGTATTAACAGCTCTTTTACCTTCCTTTACCTAGCATTATGTCTGATCCACATGCTTCAGGCAAAAATATCTGCACCACAGTTGGTCTCCTCAGGGGCTTGTTCTCCCTTTATGCATTGTCTCAGACAGCAGATAGAAAATGTTTCTAGTTATACCCTCCACTAGAGGTATTTCTGTTTTCTGTTAATATCTTGAAAGCTGCAAGATTCACTCCCTTCTGGAGGAAAAGAAAATGACAGTTATTACTGCCTATTATTGCACATTAAAATAGGAAGAAAGGATGAGACAGTTGGAACTCAGTAAGATTGTGAAGAAAAACAATCCTTTTGTTTGATACATTTAAAGCAACAGTAAATACATTTCTATGGTCAACCTACTAATTCCATCATAGACTTCCCAAAGTCTCACAGGAGTGCATACACTTGACTTGATGCATACAGAGGGGTCCTAAAAATTAGTACACCAGTAAATATATATATGAGTTTGAGTACTTTTTAGTGGTGTGAAATAATTCATTATTTGGTAACAGCAAGAAGTACTGTGAGTTGCTGGTAAAAGAGGTTGTTTTGATGGTCAGCAGTTGAGACTTGTATTGGTGAGGCATCAAAAAGCTCAGAATTCATTTTACTATGTCTTAGTCATGCTGGCTTTGCAAAGTTATTGGGAAGAAGCAGCAGATTAACTTCTGTCCAACCTGAGTCACTGAAGTACAATAAGTATGGCCAGAGAAAGTCAGATGAGTGAAGGTTCCATTACAAGGCACTCAGCTCACAGATGCACTAAGGTTATGCCTCGTCCATAAAAACTAGAAGAAGGGACAGCTTTTCTAGTTCCTGTTTAGTTATTTTATTTTCGTAAATGCAAGCACTATTCCAAAACACTATAAGGGGGAGGTTAGAGTGGGATAATAACCTTTCCACTTAATCAAAACCTGCTGCATGGAAAAATATGATTAAACTTTAAGCTAAGCTATGTTCAAATGTTTTCCAAGTAATTTTCTTGTATAGCAAAAACTATCTCTGCCTCTATTCTAAATTTTTATGCAGAGTTCAATGTGTTTTTTCATCCTTTGGAAAATGGAATAGAGGCTAAAAATCACAGCCTTGTCTTTTTTAATGTATCTGTTTTAGTTCTCCATATTAGATTATGACAGTATCACAAAAGAAAACTATTCTGGTTTCCTTTATTTTCTTTAGTATGTGTAATCCATTCCTCTAAAACTTTCAGGTTCAGTAATTGCAAGAAAAGAAGAGTCCAAGCTGGTGCAGAACTTCTCCCAAAGCTGCCTTCAAAACAGTGCACATAAATCCTATATATATAAACACCACTACCCAGAAAGACAAGTCACCTCTTGCAGAAAATGCTGCCTTCATTTACCAGCACCTTTACGTGGTGGAGGCTTATAGAGAGAACTGTTCTTTTCTGTGCAGGAGTTCTTCAAAGCATTTAGAAACACAAGTGTGGGTGGGCCTCCAGTCCCCTGCTAGTACTAGGAACATATTGCTTTTTAAATAATCTTTGTAACCTGCATCTTAAAAGAGGGACAAGAAAACTCAGAGGTTTTCCACATCTGATATTCTTAAGTGCTGCCCCGCACTGCACTCCATTACTGTCCTGGTAGCAAGAGAAGAAGAATGAAGACAGAAGGGAAAAGGAAACAAAGCTGAAGGTTTGATTTGAAAAGTAATTCTATCTCATCTGAGGTCTTTACCAGGATTTTCTCGTCATCTCTACAATATGGTAAAAATTATTTTATTGGGTTGTTGTGAAATTTAGAGTTTGTAAAGAATAGCATAAGTAATTACACTCTGCTTCTGTAGAGGAATTTTGATATTCTGTGTTCGTATTGTAGGCCCAGGAAAGGGGCTTTAGATTGTTTCTCTTAGGTACTGCATTGCTGGTCACCTGATTTTAGCAAACACAGTTCTGAAGACGACAAAAAACAATTTTTAAAATATTTTTATTAAACAAACAAACAAACAAAAATGAAGTGTAAAAAAAACCCCAAACAAACCAGTCCATGCTGTACTCCATAAATTGGCCTTAAAAGACAATCAAAACACTGATCAAATATTTCTTATTTACAGTTGAGAAATATAAAATGCTATAAAGATCTGCAAAGATCACTAACTCCCAGCCATCTGCATTTGAGAAACCCTTTCAATGAACTCACCTGGGACAGGATGCAAGAGAGGGGAGAGCAGGCTGCTGTCAAGGGAAGTAGGGGCAAAAAGCAACTGCTGTTTCCCACAGGGGAGCTGTTGGTCAGTATGAAGTGCAGATATTCCACAACATTTTGGAATTACAGATCATGATTTTTTTCTTTTTTATGATCTTAATACTGTTTTTTACACTATGTTTATACATTTATCATAATGGAATTAATCTGGTTGTAACAAACCAGCCTGTGTGAAGGTGTCATTACTGTCTCTCTCATCTGTAATCAAATTTGAGTATCTCTTTCTAAGCAGTATTTGACCACTTTGGATTGCTCTCCTGGTTCCCAGTGTTAACTATTATCAGTTATCTGTCACAGGTGTCAGTGCACAGTTAGTACCAGGTGTATCTGCAGTAACTGTACTACTTAGAAGTCTAAACAAATCAAAAATCCCAGCACATGAAACAGGAAAAAGTATAACAGAAAGGGACAGACTTAGAGTTGCTGTTGAGCTGACAGAATAGAGAACCTGTAATATAGAGATGACCATAATTACTGATTTGGGTACAGTGTGGCAAAATCAGCACACGTGGCTCTGCTGTGTGCTTTAGATTCTGTTGTGCATTTCAAACTATTACTTTGTGAGTCCCTGGCCTAGAATTTCCTCCTGTTCCCCCCCCCCAGTTTGTTTTTTGTTCGTTTGTTTTTGTTTTGGGTTGGTTGGGGTTTCTTTAAAAGCATGAAAATAGTGGCTTTTTCCTTTCTGTAACCATAATGCTAAGGGGTTACCTCCACTAAAGATTCAGTATGACCTGGTAACCTCACTGTGACATTTCTGTCTTCCTTCCCAGGCAATGTAACAAGAATTTCAGGCACCAGAGCAGATTCTCATTAAATTTAGTAGTGTTTAGCTGAAAGCAATACCAAGGACAAGCTAGATTCAGTGTTCTTAAAAAAAAAAAAAAAAAAAAAAGATGCCTTAAAGCTATTATTACTTCCCAAACACTTCATTTCAGTCTTCTTTTCTAGTTTTGAAAAGTCAGATGATATTTATACCAGCTGGAAGTGTTTCTGGGATTTCTGCTCTCATTTGAGAAAATAAAGATGGATGTACTGTCTTCTCGTTAGCTTCTTTTTTTGTGCCCCATCTCACAGGGAGATCTCTTCCAAAACTTTGGTTGTATAGTCACCATATATTACCCAGTCACATCATGTCCAACTGCAAACAGAAGAAACAGATTTGAAGGGAGCAGCAATGTGTCTTACATGTGTTTAGCACTTAGAATACACAGCAAATTTGGAAATCCTTATCATGTAACATAAATGGATTGTACAGAGCTTATTACTAAGTTTCTATAAAGTACAAAAGCAAACTTAAAAATTTCATCTTCCTATAAACATATGTACAATTTATAAATTTTAAAAAGTACAATCTAAAAGTAGAAATCTGTCTGTTATTGAAGCTTCTTTAAAACCATCTACACCATCAGCTTAAGCCTTGGAGTCAGACTTGTAATGACTCAGTCTGTAAAAGATGGCTAAAATATTTATTAAAAACCCTCTTGAAATTCTTGAATTTCAGCAAGTCTATATAGAGAAGTTTAATTGAGAAGATTAAAACATCTTTTCTTAAACAATTTTAGTTTTCAACCCATACAAATAGCTGATCAAGAAATACAAGCTTTGTTAAATGCTATTATAGTAAATTATAACAATCCACCATCAAATGAGCAGCCTCACTGGCTGTTTTGAAACACACTAGAGGACACATTTTGCCTATGTAAACACCTATGTTATGTAGTAACATACTATTTGCCATCATGAAATTACACACCTGGTTAACTTTTACGATAGCAAATAAGTAATTTCATGTGGCTCTTTTCTGACTCAATTCCTTTAGCGTTTTCTAAGCCTTTAAGAAGTACTCGTGCTCTCCCATTGCACCTTTCAGTTACAGTTGAACTCTAAAGCCACATCATATCTTTATGGTACTCACCAAATCATCAACATCACCACCTTCATCTGTGGGAGGCAGAGTTTCATTTTTACTTTCTTTCGGAGCCAAGAACTGAAAATACAAATGTATTTATGTGATACTGACAAAGCTGAGAGCATTTCAGGCTATTTTAACAGAATGTCTCCTCTCTGTATCAAAATAAATCCACCTGTAATTAAAAATCACAAAGAAAGTTTTTTCTGGTTTCCCCTCTCCAAAATCATCTTAAACTACAAGAAATTTCCTAAACTTGCTTTTTAAGGATTTTATGGTGAAATGTGTCAAAAACTAGACAAAAGGATATGGTTCTTCAGACAACATATGGTTAAGGCTGTATAACACCCTACAATAAGGATGCTGCAAATATTAGCCCCCCCTAGGCTCAGGGGGAGATGGGGAAACTTCACAGAAGAGAAATCATCTGAAATCTACTAAGTTCACAGAAACAACCTCAAGCATAAAAAGTTCTTGAGACATCAGTGGCTGGAGCCTGGGATTGTACACTTTCCCCTACCCATCTGTTTTTGTCCACTGTCAAATACGGGATTCTGGGTTAGACAAAATTTTGTCCCCTACCATTTGGCCATGTTTATGTTCTTAAAAAAATATAATTTTTAAAAGTAATATTGTATGTAGCTACAAAACACTCAAGGATAACAAACTGGTCCCCACTGATATAAATACATACATGAGCTGACCAATGACTTAAGATATTTCCTGTGTACAACATTGTAGTTCTGTGTAGAGCACAGAACTAGTTCTGTGTAGAAGTTTCCCCGCTTAATTCAATTAACATTTAACAAATGAACAAAGACATGAATTAAAAAAAAAACAAAACACCCTCAAACATGCAAGATGGTTAGAATGCCAGTCTTTAAAATTAGAAAATTCATTACGTAAAATTGTATTGCTGTAGCTGCTGATACAACTCACCATATGCCCTTCACTTAAAGCATGACATTCATAAACAGAACAAAAAGGTATGTTGCTCAGACACTACAACAACTGAAATCAAACATATAGACAATACCTGGAGTACTGCTGCCTCTGAATTATTTTTCCCTCAGCCTAAAATAAAAAAATTAGCTAGAATGGTAGAAAAAAATACCAATACTTGACTCCTACTTAAAAAAGCATCCAGTTGTCTACAAGTTTTAGTTACAATCTTTTTATCAATATCCTTAATATAAAATAATTTTTTTTCCTTATTAAAATACACCAGAACAAACATACAGAGCCAGGAACAACCCTGCCCAGGATAAAAGACAGATGCAAAGCAGAGGAGGTAGAAAAGCCACATTCCGTGACTTTGAGTTCCATCATCCTTAAGAAACAACCTCACTGTAGGTCTAGGTGATGAAAGAGAACAGCTAATTAGAAAATAACCACATTAAACAGGCTACAAATACCCTGCTTAATGTAACTCTTTCATGCAAACAGATGGTTTCTGAAAGCAAACTGCTGTTCAGCTGAGGACCTGAACTGTAACAGCCATGGAGCTTGTGTAAGAGGCCATGGGATACCTACCAGCACCACCAACCTCTGAGACAATATACCTGTACCGTGAAAAGCTTAAATGCTATTTTAAACAAATAAAATATTCTGATCCTTCTCTAGAGGACTCGTGACAGCTTCAGAAACGGGATAAAATACTGTGACATTACCCACTGCATCCCACCTGTGGGAAAGAACCAGATATCATATGCACTAGGATGAAAAGCAAATACATTACATTTGGTTAACACCAAAGACAGAGGATGTAGACAACCTCTGCCTAGTTGTCTCAGAAGCCAAAGGTCAGACCTTTCCTACATCCTAAAGAACAACATCCAAGAGGAATGTAGAAAGCTCACTCCACAGACAACACACGTGCGGAGTTCAACTTATCATAGAGATTTTGTAGCTGAAAAAAGAGAATGTGACAAGGACAGAAGGAATTAGAATTTCAAGATGCTGTATGTCTGTGTATCTTTTTTGTTGGAAGAGTTCTTAATCTACTAATCTAGTAGTAATATAAAGCACATACTATGAAACTAAAAGCTAATGACACTGTCAGCTCTCGAAGGTTTTTTGTGCCAGATCAAATTTCATTTTTACACACTTAATTAAGAGTCAAATGGCATTTCTGAAAGCAGCACATTTTTCAAAGTTTTCAAAATTAGTTTTCTCACACTAAATTAGGTAAAGAAAGCTAAAAGCTAGAGAAATGTATGATGAAGATTTGCAATAAATTGAAACCTGAAATTTCCATCAAATGCTGAATATTGAAAGTTGGGGTTTTTTTCCAAAAACCTATTTTACATTTATGCAAAAGGAAATTACATATAATAGCTGTGCTGAAATCCATTATCTTCCTCAATGCAACCAGAAAAAGCACTTGACATTTCTGCTCTTTTAACCTATCATCCTCATGCTCTAAAAAGAGTACCTCCACTATTGCAAAAAAAAAGCAAAACCAAACAAAACTATCTAAAATCATTTTCTCAGTGATTGGAAAACATGTATGGATAACCTACCTTGGTACAGATGAAAAAAGCAGTTTCTAAAATACAACCTTTTCCTGCTCATTAACTAATTCATGGAGAACCTACTTCTACCCACTTCTGGCTATTGCTACTTCAAGCAAAAAAGAAAAAGGAAACTTTTACATGTTACCTCTCTAATAAGCAGCCTTCCTTTCTCCTGCAGACAGCAACCCTATAAAACCTGAAATCTTAGAGCCTAAACAGTCCTGAAACTACTGTCAGGTAAGAACCAAGATGTAAGAGAAAAGGCTTTTGTGTCACATAAGACCACACTGACAGCCAACCTTGTGACCTACAGGTTTGCACATGACTTATTACAGAGGTGAAGAAAACTTGCCTCTTACCCTATTGAGGGATATTTGAAAAATCCAATATAATCTTTTAGTGAAGGATATCATCTTCAGTACAGAAAAAAAATAATTAACCACTTCTGCAATCTACTACAGACCTATGAAAATGCTGACTTTGTATCACACAGCAAACCTGTGACTGGGTTTAACTGGACCAAAGAGGACTAGATTTTAGACCAGCACCATAACCTCAAGATAAAATTTTCTATCCCTGCACATCTTCTTCCAAGATTATGCAGTCTTACAGTTTAAGTAAAAAGTCATATGAGCCCCTGATGGGGCAAATTAGCATTCTGGTTTTAGTTTGGACAATGTGTGGGGAGGTGGCTATCTAGTGAGTAAGTAGGACTGCCAGCTGCCTAGTTAGGAAAGAGATGCAACCCAATTACTCTGGAATTTAAGGTAAGTGCCATGTTAGAGAACTCTGCTGCAGCACTGATTTCTTGCATTCTCTCATTCCCCCAATTTAATGGGAACATATGGCTATTGTATGACCCTCAATCAATCACAAAATAGTTTCCTGTACTGCAACATGAGGCTGATTGTAGGATGATGGTAAACAGAAATGTTAATGTGAAGTCACTCTATAAATGCTTTGTTTCAGCTTAGTCTGGCAGCTGTAAATTAGTCCTTGGTACTTTATATTTTGTGTTGCATTCCTGTGCAGGCATAGTATTTTTTAGCTACCACAAGCTCACAGTTAGGACAACAGTATGCTGTAAGGTCTTGATGGTTAGTAGAGATTTCCTTACGGAACAGCTATTTCACAGAGCATTAGCATACTTTTTGAGTATCAGTGGTAGTTTCAGACTAGAAAGTAAAGTTCTCAAGAAGAACGTTGTCTTAAGAAGTTTCCAAGTAAATTCATAGCACTTGAAATAAATAAAAAACCCTGATACTCTTTAAAACCACCACTGGGGAAAAAAGTTGCTCTGTACATTTATGTCTAATGAAAAACAGCCATTAGGTCCTTCATGTCTAGAAAAATCATCATACTTTGTCATTTGTACCCTGCACACATGTTCAGCTTTCTGGACTCCTAGTCGGTTGGCTTTCCATTTTCATGACATTTCTGTGCCTTCTTCACCTTGAGGTAAACTGTTAGAGATGAAAAAAGCAGTTTCTAAAATACCACCTTTTTCCGCTCATTAACTAATTCATTGAGAACCTACTTCTACACACTTCTGGCTATTGCTAATGGAAGGCCTGAAAGCTGCAAAAATCAATGTGGCTTCTTTTATAAAAGCTACTTCTCTGCAAAATACTTAGTGATTTTAGCCACAGGTTTACCTTCAGGGGGTCTGTAATACAAGGACCTTCTTTCTCCTAAACTAGCAGCCTGATACAATAATCCCCATTTTACCCTCTCCACACAAATACAATTTTTGACAGCAGCTCTGAATTCTGCTTTATTCCAAACAGAAGGCAGCATTCTGCCTGTTAGAATTCAGTCATTTGTAACTGTGACATCCTTCATTCATCACTGCAGTTACTGAAGTGCTATGTATCTGTACGAATTATACCTGCAAGTACTCCAAAACTCTCATTTCCAAAAGGATCTAATATGATCACAAATAACACCAGCATCACCTATGTCATCCATCAATCACCAGGGCTGCATAAAGTGGAAAATATTGGTATCATTGCATATATTATGAAAACTAGCCATAACAACCTTAACGGATGGAGTTCCCAACAAGTTTAGACAATAAAAAGTATATGATTTTGGAGCTCGCGCTACCCGTGAGAAGACATTTCTTTCTGTGGAGTTTGAATAGTGATCTTATATGTGTAAACAGTATACTGCTGTTCCACTACACAGAGTTGCTGAAGTTTCTACTCTTTGTAGAGGATATTTTCAGATAATGTCAATACATGCTACTTTCTAAAGACCAATTAAAGTAAAACGTCATTATACATGCTAAAGAATTATTTTTGCTCTGAATTGGGGCAATTTCAATCATGTGGCAAAAGGACACTCTTATTCCTTCATACTGATCCTGTTTCATTCATCTAAAGGTTTATCCACGTATGAAAGTCTTCTATTCCACTGCAAGGTCTCTATACAAACAGATGCTTATTAAAAAAATGATACCTTTTGAGCCTCTTCGCTGGTCACTGAACTTTCCTGTGCTTCATCTTTACTGATCAAAGAAATTCTGTCTTAAAAATGAAAAAGATATATAAAAATATCATTAGAAGGCTTCCCAAAAATGCACCTAATGTTACAAATGAAAAACATGTTCCAAATTCCAACTTCTGAATGTGTCATCATTACCAGCCAAAAAAAAAAAATATTGCTCAAAGGAAAATGTGACTTGCATAAATGAGTCAACTATGATATAAACTATGATACAAAAATAAATTAATGAGCATATTCATAAGCTTGTGGAAGTATCCATTTAGGAAACTGCTAATATTATGACAATCAAACTAATGAGACACTGAAATCATAGATCACAGATGAAATGCTGAAAATCTATTAGAAATTACACTTTTAGTGATTCACAGCATGCTCTTAGGTCCTTAGAAGAAATTAACTCCTAGCATACAGACGCTTATGCCGTGATTACCTCGAGTCTTAACTACCAAAGTGCTGGTCCTGGCCCATCTGGCTCCTTGCTTGTGCCAGTACCTCCATCCTGTGCAGTGAACCCGCCCTCTCCCACTCCCCCCAGAAAATCTCCTCACCACTTGGCCACACAAATGCTTGTGCCTAATAAGCAGCTGTGGGTGTGAGAGCAAAGAACTGTAGATTCCTAAAGGTTCAGCAGCAGCACAAATGTAACACCCGTAGAACCCCATGGCAGTTCCATGAAACAAGTGAACTTGTCAAACAGACCTGCCTTCCTCTTGAGCTCCTAACTCATTAACTTATATCCATCCTCTTTTGGTGACTGCAGTCACTCATGACAAGGCCCAATGCGCACCACATTTGGTAGAAAAGAAGGGATGGGTCATGTGGCCAGATCAGGGAAAAGAGGACTTCTCCTCCTGGTAGCAGCAAGCAAAACACAATTTCAGCTGCTTACTGAGAGCAGTTGGATTATGCATAAAGCACCATGATTTCACCATGCTCTCAAAAAGATACCATATTTAATATGAAAATATCATGTCTCTTTGTCTGTGGGTTTTTTTCCCCTGAAAAATATACTCCAGGTCGTCAAAAACTTGGATTCGTACTACCTAAAAATTATTCCAGCATGGCTTTAAAAGATCTAAGTTTCCTGCTTTCAAAGTTTATTGGTTTCTTTTTTCTAATTTCTTCAGAGAAAGTCCCTTACAACACTACTGAATATAATATTCTTGTCAGTGTTGTCTTGTGCTGGTTTTTTTGCGTTACTAAACAAATTCCCATCCTCTATTTTGCAGAAGTTGGATGAAGCAGACATTACAGTGTGCCTGGAGTTTATCACTTTGAAAGGTACTATACAAAAGCACATCACTGCATTTTATAGCATGCACTCTTAAGAGTTACATCTGGGCATTTAACACATTTTCTTAGCATTGGCTCCAATTAAAAACATGAGTATGATGTAAAAGATTGTTTTTTTAGTCTACTGTGTTTCGTATTTGTGAAAATGCTCCTTTATTTATCACTTGTGTAGTCTCTGAATGTCTTTTAGAATGGCACTGCCTTGTATCTCCTGGTTTAATCAGGTAGGTGTCATATTACTACATGTTCTGTCTTTTAGGTTACTTAAATACATAATGATCAGTGACATATTTCAATGCTATCTATGACTTTTGTGAAGCTTAAATTGGAAGAATCTTTTTAGATCTTTGCTGCATGAGTTTCTTCCATTTATTCTGAAATTCAGCTGAAATTGTGTCTCCTTCTCCTTACCCCGTAACATTTAATTTGTCTCTCTTCTTCCACAATTAATCTACCATTGCAACAAGACTTGGCAAGGCATTATGAATATTGCTGATATGAAACTATTAGTGCAGAAAAGGAAGCTGCAACATGAAAGATTTTTTAGACATTTTTAAACAGGCTGCAGGAATGAACCATATCAAAATACTGCTGTGGGGTAATTTAAGCGTCCCACTGCTAACAAAGTTTTCCTCTTACATAACGGATAAATGGAAAATACAACTAGAAATTGGGGTTTTTTTGGTTTTTCTTAATGCCATCCTACCTTGTATCATGATCTCCCAGAAATCAGCTAAGGCTTTATCTTCCAGCTTTGATTTCAGGGCCCGCAGAAAGTCATTAAAGCACTGCACCTTGGACAGCTGAAAAAAAAAACCGCAATGGTAAACAAGAAATACTTAAACTACTAAGGAGCACTGCAAACTTAATTCTTCATGAGTCATCTAACACAGTGAACGCAAAAGTCACTACAGAATTTGGGTTTATCTCTATTAAAACTACAAGTTCTAAGGAAAGGTGAGCCACAAAAACTGCCTTTCAGAAAGCTAGAAAGAATTCCTTGTAAACAGCTTTATTGAAGAAGAAAATTGTAGGATTGCTTATTTTTCTTACACCAGCATCAGGTCATAGGCCTTCTGTTTTATGTTTAAAAGAAAATGAACAACAGCAAATAATACCAGAGAAGCCAGTCACCATTCCAGTAAGAATAAAAGCCTGCATAAAATGCAACTCTTTCTAAATTTTCAAACATACTTTAACCTAAAAATCAATTCTTTTTGCTGCAGCAATACATTATCAAGTTTCTAATGCAGCAAACAGGCCTATCATGACTTTAATTTGAAAGAGATAAGAGTATTCACATATTAACATTACCTTCATGGCCTCCTCTCTGAAAACTCTGATACAATCGATCCCTTTCATGTAGTACTGTGAACCTTTATTTTCCAGGAACTGATCAATGCGGTTTATCAACTGCTGACTCACTGGAAGACAAGGAGAAATAAATAAATAAATCAAAGGATGCACACTTTCAAGAAAAAAACCCCCACTTTTACATGTCTCTTTCTATTCCACATGCATCTAAATAGTTAATCATACCCACAATGCCTCAAGTTACACAAGTTGATTATTGTTATCTCAGCTACTGAGAATTACTTCAGACTCTCTGGAATAGCTAGATATACTAGGAAAAACCCCAAGCATGTCCAAGACAAAAGCGTTTTCCCTGAAAGCCAAGGAAAAAAGCGCTGGTCTCGCTTGTTTGATAAAAAGTAAAACCAGAACATTCAGGATCCTAAAGCTTAGGGAGATTATGTTCTACAACACCAGCATATACCCTAAACATCCTTTGAAATAGATGCATATTTCAATAAAAGCATTAAATTTACAAGGAAGGTGTAATAATGTCAAAACAACATCTGTAGGGTGATTGCAGTTAAAAGACTACCTTATTGTTATTGACATTAGAGTATAACTTGTCTCTGTACAGGTAGTTCAATGATTTTTTCATCAGGGTAACACTGTTTATCATTATAGAGATAAGTATTATAAACTGTGCCTGCGTGACAGAAAGAAGCAGAGGTAAACAGTGAGACCTGTACCAAAAAGAAGGAGAACACCAGTTTTATCCTTATGTTCAGCTCCTAAAAGGTAAATAGCTGTAAACCACTGCAAACAAGACAAGTAAAAATGTCACTCAAGAGCTCTGCAAGCCCTACTAATTTCTACTGGATTTTATTACTTTACTTCACATTTAATTACAAATGAGGAACTGTCCAATTTTACCCTCTGGCAGACACCTCAGCCTGGGAAAAGATAAATGTGAGGAGGATACAACAGTGATCTATAAACTCAGAAACATACTGAAAAAGATGAATAGGGAGTTGATAGTTCCCTGCCTCTCTCAAAACAAGAGCCAAGAGTTGGGTTAAGAACTAAAAAAAAAAAAAAAAAATACCTCTTTAAACATAAACCAGTTAACCCCCTTCACCACAGGCTGCTGTCAGATGCTTGAGGTTTTAACAGCTTAAAAAACGTTTGAACAAGTTCTTATAATTCTTAAAAGAGGATCTCTATCAATGGAGATTAACAGTGATGTTGCCATTGAGGAAGAAAATTCAGGACAGCATTCTGAACAAGTCACAGCATCTGCCTGTCCTGTGCTCGTACTATTAAAAACCAATTACTGGATTAGCAGAACCTTTTGCCTGACCTACAGCCCTTCCTATGTCCAGATGTTATGGGCACAGTTGTCACTGCAAGTCTTTCAGCTAAGGACACATCGACAGAGAAAATCATCTGCCAGAGTGGTGGAAGAGAAGGAGAACTAAACACATGGAGACATTGTTTAAGTACTGTATTCCACTCTGCTCACTGTGAGCATACACAGCACAGGTTGTTATATTATTTTCTATAAAATGCCCAATTGAACTGAATCTGAAGGACAGTATCTCTGAAAAGAGCAAAACAAGGCATGTTTGATATTCTCCCACTAGTTTTTGACAATTTTTAGAAAAGGAGGCTGAAATGGTTCTGCTCAACAACAGCTATAGCACAAGAAAGTGTGTTGAAGTGCCTACTGCGCCAGAGGTGATCAGCTCACTCTCTATTTATTTCACCAGTAGCTGACAAACTAAATTGAAGCCTCACTACTTAAGCTCCCCAAGTTAAGTCAGTCCATTTTTTTCATGGTTAATGATTTTCTCATTAAATGTTCTAATTTCTTATGAATTGCACTAATAAAAGCAAGTCCTGCTGGTGTTTTCAGTGGTGATGGTGGTTTTTTAAACACTGCCTTTTCATTGATGTGTTAAATTAAAACCCCAGGCACTATGAGGGTGCAGTAGAAGTCCTTATTGTCAGAATGATTCCAGCACATACTGTTTGAAATTATCAGACACTCTACTACTTCTTTTGCATTTATTTTTTTTAAATCCCTTTCCATTTGAATGCCCTGGCAGCCATCAGAAGAAAAGACGTCTTCTTGCTACTGACTGTGAGCCGCCTCCTTTTGAAATTTGTTGTAAGGAACCAGAGGAAACCTACAGTGTTTTACTAGGCATTGAAATACCATAATATATGCAGCAAACAGGTTACATGGCAACAGTATTTTAAGTCAGATTCCTCTAACATCTTGAAACAGCTTGGCTGTTTCAAGCTTGGCTAAAGCTGGTTCTGTCCATTGGTCTCCCTTAAATGACAGGCCAATGAATCTAGAATACAGAAAATTCCTGTGTTCTGGTTAGACTACCAAATTATTTCAAGGGGCCAAAGACAATACCAGAGACAGTAGATAAGGATTATAACTGGAAATTTTCGAAGTGGACTCTGTTCCTTTACACTTCTAGGTCTGAGAAGTTTGTTGATTTCCTGCTGTCTTTTCATTAGTCTGAATCTTTGGGTCTGGGTGCTGCAAAAAATAGATGTCCCTGTTTTTGGAGCAAGGCATATTCTGCATAAAGATGTCTTTTCAACTAAGCTGTGATAAGCATTAACTCTGATGCGTCCCAGACAAATTTCAGGCATTGAAGTTTTGAAGAGTAGGTCCTTGAGTTACAAACTGATAGCCTATTCAGGCCACTGCTGTATAATTATAACTTCTTTTCCTTCCCCCCCAACTTACTTCATTCCACACACATATTTAAGGAAGTGAACTAACAGACTTCTACATTTTGCATTAACAGGAATTCCAGCACTCTTAATAACCACCACATTCTGTAGAACATCCCAAGAAATTTTAATCTCCTGTTTCCTCCTTCTACCTTGCCTGACTGGTTAGATAACAAATGTAGCTATTAAAGGTTGAAGAATGGCAGGAAAAAAAAAAATCATAGAAGATCTTTTAGTTCTAACAGAATTTAATCCCTTCCCCGCTGGCATTCAGATACATTTGCTACTCTAAAATACATTCAGTAGTGCTGTCATTTCTTGTGAAATATGTCATGAACAATTATATTCACTTGTTATCTCTGAACAGTTATAGTACAAAAGTGTAGTTATATTTTCATGTTTTTTCAGTTTAGTTCTTGGTCTTGATTACTATGCCAACCAGATGACACAATAATAATAGACAAAACTGTCTATTATTACAGTCCAAGTTCAATTCCTTGGGGATTTTTTTCCCCCCCTACAAAAATAGATTAGGTTAAGAAAACAGTTCTTCCTTAGACAAAAGTCTCCTGTTGTTGTCAATCATTTGATTTATCTGCTGGTTGGTGGTAATGATTTGTATTCAGGGACAGGGCTTAAACTAAGAATCACTGACAAATCAGTTAAAACATCTGATAATTTTAAAACACCGCTCTATAAGTATCACCTTTTTATAATTGAAAAGAAGAAAAATTCTGAACTGAAAACTGTCCTAATTTTTGAGGACTTCCTTCATCTTTAAGCCAAGAAATATGAATTTTAACATTAAGACCTGTTGAACTACTCCAATATCCTATGAGATGCTGTTCAATTTTGAAATGATCTCTCTAAATAGCCTGTGGGTATGGATCATAATGATTTAAGCTGGATGTCTGAAGGACATATGACCCCAATTCCCACTCAAAACAGGTTGCTGTGGATCAGGTGGCTCAGTGCTCCACAGACTTAAGCTCTGCATAGCTCCAAAGATGGAGAGTCTCCAAGTTCTCTGGGCCCCTCTTTCTTTGTTTGAGTACCATCATTGTGATCTTTATTATCTTTTCCCCATAACATCTAATTCAAATTCTGTTTGTTGCAACTCAGAGCTTTGAGTCTCACCCAATTGCTGTGCCCTTCAAAGTCGAATCTAGCTTCATTTTCTCTGTGAAGCAGATACACGGAAAACTTCAAAGTGATTCTATATACTCAAGTATTTGGTTTGCAAATACTCTTCTGATGACTGAATCATTTTCAAACCAGTCTGGCCTACCTAGCAATAGAGTATGAATAGTCTCGGAAACACACAAAAACATCCAGTAAGAAAAAATGCAGACAAACTGCAAAAACATGCCAGCAAAAAATGAAATTAAATATTAGCTTTTCTAAAAACTAACTTAGGTCCAGAAAGGTAATTAACTATACCTATTTCTACAGAAAATCTTGCAATAAAGTATCATCTTTGTTCTCCTGCAATTACTGACCCCTTTAACTATATTTTTCTAGAAGTGCCTAGGAGTAAAAACATTAACAAAATTTCTATAAATATAAAAATGAGAGTTTGGTACAGTTTGTCTCTGGACATTTTTCCTTATGTCCATAAACTGTTGAGTTGTCACTGCAGATTTCTCTCCCTGCTGACAATCAGTAAAATAAATGAAAAAAAAAGCTTTTCAACTGCAGGACTTCTGGCATCATGTTCTCAGACAGGAGTCCTGTAAGATGCAATGAAATCTGGCCTATAAACTCACACAAATCAAAGGAAACACTATGCATGTGTCAATATCTTTTTTTTACTCCCCTGATCCTTCTTCTACAAAAGCCTATGAAAATACAACCCACCACATCAGACACAATCTGCTCTCCAGAGATGCAGACATGGATGGAAACATCTAAATAGTCCAACAGGATGAACTGGTAGTCATGTGGCTACTCCTTTGGCATTAAAAAGACGACAATCACTCACAGCATTTGAGAATCCTCTCTGCAGCCACAGCAATGAAGGAACTCATTGTACATCCTCGGGAGCAATGATTAGATTCTACTCAGGTAAACTAATCTATTTTATGTGCATTCTTTGACAAAAACATCAAGACATCTCTTTGTGATGACTGTGTACTTGTAACCTGCTCAAAATAAGACCTGCATAAAATGACATCTCTCTGGCCCTGAATGCAAATATGAAAGTAAAGATATCTACAGGGGAACACAATTCTAGTTACATGAACATCAACATTAACCACTAAGTGACACCATATAACACAACTCATCATGTAACCCTTAAGTAGGTCCCTACTGTAATAAACTACAGTTGTCAGTTAAAACCAAAGTCAATTACTGTTTCAGGAATTGAGCTGCCAGTCTCAGAAAACCTATCCCTAAGATCCTTAACAATTTAAAAATCTTTGATTTTCTAAAAATATGCAGGTACATATTAGTGGCCCAGTTCTAACTAACACTGAATGCATCATTTCTCCTGCTCTGGTCTGCTGTGGGACACAGCATCAGGCATGGACCAACTTGCACTTAGGCTTCTCCTGGGAATGGCACAAATCCTGACCATCAAATCCCAGTGAGGGCATGGTGGAAATGTATTGGTACTCGTTTTTTGACGATAAATACACCATCAGGACTTCCTACAAACTGTTTAAAAAGAAAAAAAAATCCCCTTGGCATCCTCTGGTACTGCTAACTTTACAGTTTTGGTGAGAGACTTGCTGTGGACTGAAAAGGATGTGTGCCATTAACCTGTTTACATAACCAGAGTGCAATACACCAAGCCATTAAAAACATCCCTGCAATGTTTTATGTATTGAGCTACCTAAAAGGCCCTAAAGCATAAAAAGGATTAGCCAAAAGAAAGAGATAATATGCAGAACATGTTTTTATTTATAGTGGCTCCTATCTGTCCTTTAAATAGGTGACTGCATTACATTCTGTTCAACTACATCTTATCATTATAGAGCAGATCACACAGAATAAAAGTAAATTGCTCAGAATTTCAGAACCTTCCAAACATGTACTGCAGTTATCTATCTTGCCCAGCTACCAAGTGAACATATTTAAGCACTCTTTAGTTAAGCCATCTCCAAGGGTAATCACTATACTCATTTCTGCCTTAAAGCTTTCCTACATGATAAAACTTATTACTGTAATGAAGTAGTCAACTGTTTCACAGTGTCTGTATTCTAATATGTTGCACAATGCTTTTTTACTGCATCTTAATATGTTTGAGATTTAAGAACATAATTCCAAATATCTTTTCAATAAACAATTTCTTCTGGATCTAATACAAAACCCATGTAAAAAGCTAGCTAGCTGGCTTACAGGTCTGGAACTTCTGGAGAGAAATGGCTGTGTAGGCTTTAACAGACTATATCCCAAGTCAATATACTACTCAACACACTCCTCAACTATGTCTAAAAGGACCAAATGCCTTATTGAAATACTTAGCACATCACTTAAGCACCTCTGCAAATCTTTCTTTGAAAAGAAACATGACATTAGGGACTATTTGGCAGATCAAGTTTACATTGCCACAACCTTCAAACCACCCTTTAAAAGATAAAGGACCCCATCCATCTTGTGCATTCTTTTTAAGATACCTTTGGATTACCTATATCTCTACATAGCTACTCTACTAGGGAAATACCATACAAACAAATGATAGTTCCATTGCATTTTCAGACTTAGGGCATGCAAGACGGTGCCTGACCTGTGCTTTGTATTCTTCCTCTCCTCTGTATCAAAACCCTGTCTTGCTGTATCCTGAGGATAGAGTCAGTGCACACAGAGCCTCCTCTCACCTTTCATACACACATACTACCTGCCTATAACACCCTAAAGTCACCTTTGCTTTCTTTTGCTCACAAGCAGTAAGAAATGATTTTTGCATGTAAAGATTTAAATCCCAGGCATCACAGTCTTCTTTTTTCTACATGGAACAGAATAAGTAGACTGCAGAAGACAGGTTTCTCACCCTGTGTATACCCAGCAGCCCTCCACACCAAGCCAGAAAGATCCTGGGAATGAGAAGCTGAGATTCAGTTGGAATGAGGCAGTCAGTGAATACCAAGGGATCTTCTGTTAGAAACACCTGTGGGGTTGCTCAGGTGCCTCAGTGTAGCTGTGTAGGGCTGTTTCACTCAAACACAGGTACCTGAGACTTTTAACTGGGGAAGGTGACTATGGAAATGGGAATTATGAGAGACACCTTTCTTTGCTAAGTGGCACTAGAAACTAACCTGTAAATTCCAGAGCATCTCACATAGCACTAATTAATCATATTGCATTTACTGAACCCTGAAGTTGCCAACAATATAATTAAGATGTAAAAAAAGTCATTTACCATCTTTGAAGTCAGCGTTTTTCTTCCTCACCAGAATTCGGAAATCTTCTGCTGGGTTAACACTTCCTACCTACAAAGGTACAAAAATGATACAATTGTCTGCCAATATCCATCTCTCTGTTCTTGCAGAGCAACAAGAATCTTGGCATTTCTTTTAGTTTTAATATGGAAACAGAAGTTCTACACTTCTCTGCATGCAGACTCATAAAATGTAAGTCTTCCAATGTGTGTTAATGCACAGTACTCCCAGCAAAGGTTAATTATGACATGAGCAAGATGAACTTACACTCACTATGCTGCACTGTTACCAGTCAGCCACATTCTCTGGTGCTGAGAGGACACAAGGACAGTAATTCAGATTACCTGCTAGTTCAGCTTTGAGACCTTCTGTAGCACAGACCTCTTAGACCCCCCTAATCCAGCCAGATGCCTACTGAGGAGTGGGAGCTTCCACGCACATGAGTACAGAATCAGTGATTTGCCATTCGAATAAGAAGCCCAAAATTAAAAGCTTGCCCTCAAGTCATCTACCATTTCTGGCACAAACTCTAAATGAGCATACAAGTGCAGAAACCTTAGAAAGGAACTAAAACCAGGTCAAATATAAATTAACACTTAATGAAAAACGGGTGCGTTAACTCTAATAAAAAAAAAAAAACAAACCCACACTGCTTAAAATTTCCTATCAGGAATGAAAATTCTCTTAAGTTTTTTTTGAAATTTTTATGCTTTGCTGTCAAAGTAATTTGTGGACTTTTCAGTAAGTTTGTTTGGGCTCATCATGTTTCTTCTAAATCTGGCAATGCTACTTTTCAGGAAATATCATAAATTTATATTAGGAGTACAGAATATTGAAATCGTTTTAGATTTTAAATCTTCTATAAGTATCAATAATGTATTTTTAAAAATGAACCTTAAAGAATAGCATGGTTGAAAACAAGGGAAATTATCTCAATACGAAATCTTTTTTTTTTCGCATCATAGGAAAAAAATTCAAGTAAAGGAAGGGCACAGTCATGATACAGGTTTCACCTACCTATAGAATTAAGTTAGATCTAGCAGCAAGATTAAGCAAATTTCTGATTTAGAACCCCGACTAATGCAGAGAACAGTGTCTAAAATCTCAGCAATATCTTTAATTAACTATAAAGAGGTAACTTCTATGTTGCAGATTATATGAAAGACAGCAAGAACAAAATTCAACCACTGAACTCCAATTCTGTTTTCTTCAGATCCTCAGGCTTGCTTTTTAGAGTTCTAAACACCGGGAAAGAATTCTGTCCTAAAATATCCAAGACTGACAGAAACCTATGCTAACATATGCTTAAAGGCAGAGAAAGTTGTCTTTATAATCTCTAGCAGAGACTCAAATGTACAAGTAGACAGTATTTCAGTCATGTTTCAGCTAGAAACCCTCCTTTAATCAGGAATTCTGCATATTCACTATAATAGACTTAGAGAATTAATACTCCCCCTTCATAATCAGATTTGTAAAAATATGCTTACAGAGGTAATATTGCCTTCAGCAAGTTTTAGGATGCTAAAGCCCTCTTCCTCATCTTCAGTTTTTGGCTTCTTAAGGCGGGGTTCATCTTCGCTGCTGCAAATGAGAAGGACAAAACTGAATATAAACACTTGAAGTAAATTGTCCTGCCTACTAACTAGGGAGTCAGTAAATTAATGAAATATGCACTGAACTAACTGTAACTTCATTACACAACTGTTCCAAAACCAACACTAAACCATGCCTCATTTTTCCCCATAGACTGCACAAAGCAGACAGTAGAAACAGAGATCAAACTTTATCTTAGCGTAAAGCAAAGGCATCACTTGTTGAAGGTATGAGATTATTCGTGCTTATTTCAGGTGTAAATTTACTTATACACACCTTCACCTTTTTAAATACAAAATACCTCCAATCACTTTATTTGGAACCTGTATGTTGAGTTAACCTTAATAATTTACACTATATATACATGACATTTGGTGTTCTCACCAGACTTGTTTTAAACATGAAATGGCAATGAAAATATAACATTTAAGTAAGCAATTAGTTTACTCTTCAGTCACTACCTGCTAGTTCTTGTCTTGGAATTTATAGGTAATACAAACCTGTTTACACAGTGGCTTTTGAGTCTAACAACCCCTATTCTTCATCAGCACATGACAGCTTTATAAGATTCCACTTACAGTCATCAAAATCTGCTAGACAAGCCCCAATTAAGCACATCACAACTCTCTTATGACATTTTAAGCTACATCTCAAAATGCTTTCAAAAGGACTATTTGTTATTTTTAAAAAGCTAATTGTGATTTTAGGCTTCTTTCTCGCTTTGTCCTTACAGATAACATATACCAAAGTGTACGTTCATGTTAGGAACTTAACTGTAACATGGAACATATTAAACTTTAGAGCACATCTTGGCAACAGGAGAAAAATCCAGATAATCACAAAAGGGGAAGAAAATCAGATACTACATTCTGTGTCACATAATGTGACAGGCTACTGATACAGAAAAATTGATTTTAGTTTAAGAATGACTGAAAGCTACTCAGCTATCAAAACAGCAGGATTTGTGTTCAAGCAATCTCAAAACAAAGTAACAAGTTTTTATGAAAAATTCTACTACTGTAGGGAAAAACAGAAACTGCTTGAGGACACAGGGACAAAGCCAGAGATCCTGGACAAGGTGCCACTTTCTATTCTACAAGGTTAGAACTGATTGCAAAAATTACATTGCACGTTACAGAAGCAATCAACTATTGGAAAGAACTTGTACAGTCTTCCTTTTTGCTTTCTGTAGCACACTCCTCCCCTACTTTATAATCAGTGTCTATCTCACTTTGTTTCTGTAGTCTTCTCATCCTTTACTTTATTTTGTCACTACCGAAATGAAATCCCTTCTCCTCAGCAACTCCTGTCATTCAGCATAACCTTACTTATCACTCCAGGAGGAATGATGACTTTAGTTATGCCTCAGGACAAGGATAGGATACCTTGCTTCATTCTCAACTCCGCTGACTTTCTGACTAACCTTGAACAAGTTGTTTGATTGTTTTGAACAGCCTCTGTCTCTCTGTAAAATGGAGAAATTGATACTTATCAACATCAGTGAGTTTAGAACTTCCACTGAAACCAAAAATCTTGTATATTGACGTGGTTTGATAGAAAGTGCAAAGAACAATGAAAACTCTCTTTTAGAATATTTTTCTCCAAAAGGTGTGTGGCAATCAACTGGAATGTCCTGAAACCTTTTTCTTCCTGCGTTATTTTTACTGATTCAAAATGCTTTGGGATTGTAGGAAGGAGAAAATAAATGATGACGCTACATTTAACTGCCTAGGACCAGATCTACAGTTGTCATTAATCAGTGCAGCACAGCAGAAACTAATGAATCCATACCCATTTATACCAGCCAAGGATCTGACATTTAGAATATGCACTGATTAGCGGTATTTTTAAACTGTAAAACGTGCAATTACTATTTGACAAAAATTAATAAAATACAAGATTAATTTAAAACACCCACTTCTACATTAATATAGAAGCTTCTCACATGCTGCAAAGCTGGATGAGGTAATAGCCTCTCCACAGCCAACCTAAGAAGGAAAAAGTAAAATGCTTTCTTTTTTACTGGATTTTTTTTAACTAGAGAGCTTAGTAAAAGTGATACAAATGAATGCTGAATACTGAAATCTGTATTAAGGTATGATGTCTACAATTATGCTACCTTAGTCTCATTAGACCTTAAAAATTAAGCAGAGAAGAATCTGGTTAATATGATGACAGGGGACACAGATCAGTTTTAGGAAACAAAAATAATGGTCAAGAGATCTTCTAGTCAACTTTTTCACAATACTTCAGCGTGAACTGCCTATATATGATAGTTTTAATAAGCTGAATCTCATAGAATACAGAATTTAGAATCACAGAATGGTTTGGTTTGGAAGGGAACTTAAGTATTACCTCATTCCAACCCCCTGCCATGGGCAGGGACACCTTCCACTAGACCAGGTTGCTCAGAGCTTCATCCAACCTGGTCTTGAACACCTCCAGGGATGAGGCATCCACTGTGCCAGTGCGCAGTTGCAGAGTGATGTACTTGTCTTTATCAAGTGAATATCACTCAACTTTTCCCCAAACACAGAACAAAACCATACAGTTAGCACTACTGTTGTAGCAATGACAATACTAATGCTCCCATTCATTACTACAGCAATACCATTTTTATTTGCAATGTTTTAAAATCTTATTACCATTCATTCTTCTGTTAATAGTTGAGTCTGTATTCTTTCACTGCCTTTACAGATTTTTTTAAAAATCATTTTAATGCCCTACAATTTCTATCTCAATTACTCTCAATTAATCTCAATTTCATAGCTGCTTTTATCATCTCTCTAAAGAAAAACAGTTTTTAAGCAAAATAGATTTCCTTCTTCCTTGTCAAATAGATGCTTTTGGGAAGATATATTTTTAAGCAACTACCATGAATAGGTCACTGCTTCTTGTTTAAATTCTCTCTCTAGCTTGCTTGAACCCAAATTTGCCCCCCTCCTTTCGTTTTTTAAACAAAGGGTTGTATCTCTTTTTAAAATACACATATAAATGTATGTATGTACACACACACAGAGAAACTGGGGCACGGAGTAAGGAAAAGAGAATTTAATCAGTATGAATTCACAGACACGCCAAGGTAACACAGGCACACACTGAAATCAACAACAACAAAAAGTAAGGTGTTTCCCAGTCTGTATGGAGAAATGTGGTCATTAATCTTGAGCAGCAAAGTGAGGAGTCTTATGTCATTTTTTTCCCAAAGATAACTGGGGAAGAGGCTCTAGCCAATCCAAGGTAAAGGATATATGACAGGCAAGCTAAGCAAGAACTCAAAACACCTCAACAACGTTGTTCCTAGTGCTGAAATGACTGAACCAAAAACGACAAAAAGAAGGGAGAAGGAGCTAACTGAGAACACTCCAACATCCCAGGGGCCCCACTAGTTATATTACAGATTTCAATAAGTTAAGCTCTAAGAAGCAGATTTTGTTTGAGCAAATTGATTTGGCCGGGATGACAGTAGCGATGCAGTAGCAATTCAGCATTTATTCTTCCTATTTGCAGCACAAATAAACTAAACACAGTATATTCAACAACAACAAAAAAATCCTACCTTGAAACTGTTCAAACAATAGGTATTCCAGGAAGAGTCCATAACAGTTTGATTTTTTCCAAGAAAACCACATTAATTGTACAGTTGATAATAATGAAGCTGCTTTTCTTGTAATTGGTATTCAAAATGAAAGCTACAGAATGACCTAAATCAAGCATGCTAAGATGACTCCACTTTATGGCTAATTTAAAGCTTCATGGCATTTATTCTAAACTACATTAGACTCCCTTAGTGCTGTTTGAACTACTTTATAACCACCAGTAGGACAATCTGTCTGATCAGAAGACAGTAAGCAATGCAACAGGTTGCCCAGAGAGGATGCACAGTCACCATCGTTTTCAAGATGGTTTTCAAGACCAGATTGGATGAAGGCCTGTTTAGACCTCACAGGTGATCTTGCTTTGAGCAGCAGGTTGTACAAGAAACCTCCTGAGGTCATTCCAACCTGATGGATTTTGTGATTCTGTGACAGGAAATACAGACATATGGAAGTTACAAACCGGTTGCTGGTGTCTAGCACTGTAACAGTATGACCACCACTATTCACAAAATACTCCAGACACACTGTGGCACCACAATATTCTCCATCCATCAGCACCTTTTCCAGTGTGTAACTCATTGATTTTCTGTTAAAAAGACTCTGAGCCTGCTTCATCCAGCAAAAACAAACTTGAAGTGTAAAAAAAAAAAAGTTTCAAAAAAATCCATAAAACATCTCCAACTTACTTGTCTTTGAAGATGTCTTGAGCAGTCTTCTCTTCTTTTTTCTTGCCAACTTCCTTCAGGGGAAAAAGTGCTTTTACTCTTTCCAGAGGAGCCTGACACCTTTCTTTTACCACAGAGGGCATCTCCAGCATCTCTAAAAGGTGCTGCTCTATTGGCGGCAGTGGCTTGTCAGGGTGAAAAGCCTTATGCTGCAAACACTGCAAGAGACAAAACAGTTTGAGCAAAGTAAAACTTTTATGTGCTTTTAATATAATGCCCATATGCCTGACATCATATGGTACATGCAAAATATCCTCCATATTAAAGAAACTACTTTTGTATTGCTAGAAAATATTCCAGCTCACGAATGCATTAAAAGTGATCAGCTGTTTAAGGAGATTAATAGTGATATTAAACAAGAATACTGATGCATATGAGTGTTTCCACACTCACTGGAATGAGTTCTACAAAAATTATTAGGAAAATCCCAGGAAAGAAACAATCATCTGCAATTGTTCATATTTTTAACTTCATACTACCTTTAAAATGCAGTTCTATTCTAGTCATTAGTAGTGACTAGAATAGTCACATAGGAAAGATTTCCACACATTCCAAAATTAGGCAATGAGATATATCTCAACCATGTATTCCAGTTATTGTCACAGTCCACTGTCCCTCAAAGAAAATTTTTCTTCTTAGTAAGTAAAACTTGGTATGCACACAGGAGAAACTTTCACCAGTTTAAGAGCAAATGCAAAGAGAGAATGCTAAATGTGCACAGGTGAGGCACAGAACATATGTGTGTTTAGAACTTAGCTCTGAAAGGAGAAGGGAATGAAGGAGACTGACAAATGTACATCAAAGTTGGAAGAGATGGAAGGAGATACAGAGGAGGTTCTTTCACCAAGTGTGAAGTCAGTGCACACACTCAGGGAGCCAGAGGGCGAGAGACGAGATTAATGAGGAGGGCTACAGAAATTCCATTGTGAAATTTAAAAGCAAAGTAGGTATCTTTACAACTTTGTGAAGTGTGGGATAGCATTAGAGAGGTGTGTGCATTTACAAATATATACACAGATACCAGAGCACGCATACACATACATCGAAACATGTGACGTACATGGGAGAAAAATTTTTTCCACTACCATTGCACTGGGTGCATTAGACACCAGGGTGAAGGTAACTATTCAGTAAACTAGGAATACAGTAGATTTGCTCCCTTGTTGGCTGTCAGGCATGACATTAATTCAAAAAACAAAATCAAAGCAAGTAAAACCCCCTATTCACTTTGAAAAGCTGCCAATAAAGAAAATCCAGACCATATGCTACACATCAATACTAATGTGTTTTCATGCTGCCATTAAGATTCCAATCCATACTAGAGAACATAGTGTCCAAAGGAGGCAACCGTATAAGGCTACCCATTTGGAAACACTTGTAATGATTTAGGGCATAATTATTTTGAAAGAGAGTAAAAATGTTGCTGGAAGCTGCAGTAATGGCTCTTCTGATACACCCCCCCCCAGTATTAAAAAAACATTAGGGAATTGAATTAAACTGACAAAGCAAACAACCTAATTACCCTGTTGTGAACATGTTTTTCAGGCTTTCATATCTGAAATCTTTATGTGTGCAGCTGTAAGAGCTGAGCAAACTGCCACAAATAGCCACAGCCTCCGCTTGTACCTGTTTTTAAAGTAGATGATCTGAGATAGTAGGTACCATCAAAACTCAAGTACTAAATGGAGATTAAGCTAAACAGACAACCTGGGGTTTCTAAACCCACACAGTCCCCCTTGACCTTGCTTCCCCTTCCTTCTGTGACCAGCAAGAACTATTCCTACCTTCACAGGCTAGAAGGCAACCCACACTATCATTGCCTTCCAGACTCGCCGTTCTATTCACA
The DNA here is from genome assembly GCF_001715985.3 of Manacus vitellinus. Classification (NCBI taxonomy): domain Eukaryota; kingdom Metazoa; phylum Chordata; class Aves; order Passeriformes; family Pipridae; genus Manacus; species Manacus vitellinus. The sequence goes on along the minus strand of NW_021939632.1, from coordinate 7,853,119 downwards.
CATGTTGTCACCAGTGCACCAGCTCCTCATTGCTCTTCTTAATTTCCTTACATTTACACTTTAGAGACATAGCCAGCTTTCAGGAACAGAGGTCACACTAAGATACTGGTCAACGGATGTAAAAGTAGGCTTTTCACATCATTAATTCCATGATAAGGAATGGCACAAAGGCACGAACAGGCAGAAATTTACTGCAAGAAAGCATTCTGCCTTGTTTCCTTTCGAACCACATCTAGGAACATGCTTTTGTAGAACTATATTTTAGCAAATCTATAAATTCTACTGGAATCTGATAGTACTTAAAGCCTTAGAAGATGGGAGAGAGATTCAGCTATCTAAAAGATAAGCATTTAGTCTCTATCAGTCACCTACTCACTCTAAAAAACCATAACTATCATGTACTTTTGATCTCCAAAATAAGAAGGATCAATCACTTGGCCCAAGTTCTTTTTCATAATTATGAAGTAGATCTGGACAACTCAGTTTACACTGCTAGCTGGCTTTTGAGGTTAAACCTGTGTGAACTGAATCCCGACACAAATGTCTTCAGAGTTCAGTTTACACCCAGTTTGTGACGATTTCAAAATGACCTTCCAACAACAATTCAACTAAAGATAAGATTACTTGTGAGGGCTGAAAGCCCTCACAGACATCCATGAGCAACCTCACCTCCCCAGTTGCTCTGGGTTTTGAAAGAGAATATTCACACAGTCCAACCACTTATAAACCAGCTTAATCCTCTAAGGTCACTTACCCGTGGTTTAATGAGAGCCATGATGGCACATTCAGATGGAGACTCTGCAACTGGATTCCATGAACTACAAAATGCTACAGGGCACCATCCCAACAAACCTCTCCCCATGTCTGTCTCTGCACAACCACTGCTGAACAACTTGTTTATTTGGCTAGCAAATAAAATGCACTGCATTTCCCAAATATCTTCGGTGCTTCAAATCCCTGTATTTAAGAGGGACAACTTAAACAATAACGTTGGAAGTCTGTCACTACAAAGCTCTGGAAGTTCACTTAGGCTTTTCTGGAAGCAAGGAATAAAAGTTGAAACTCTGGATATAGGATATTCCTCATCTTCCACTCCAGCAAGCAATAACAACTACTTTCCACCCACTCTGTCATTTCCTAATGCCTACCACTACTTCCAGAGATATAATTTAGCTTGATGTTTCTGTTTAAATTCTGGCTCTTGTCACTTATCATTCCAAATATCTTCATGAGGCAACAAAGCAAGGAAATGAAGGAGGAGTTCATCCTTTTCTTCAGAGTTATTTTTCAAAACCATTTATAGGTCCTGTTCAGCCCAATCAATTTACTGGCTATAATCAAAAGATGGTGTATAATTTTTCTTCATAGTTCTTAAGGAACCAGCAGCGGCACTTGGCCTAAGAGCAAAATACTAAAAATCCGGAACATTTTTGCAGCAAAGGAAAGAACAACTTATATGGATTAATAGTAATTTTGTACTAAGACACACAAATGGGGCTGCGCATAGCCAAAAGAAAGCACTAAGAGGACTAGTAATTTAGGGCTTTCTAAACAGCAAGCATTGTGGACAGAAACTGTATCCTACCTTGTACATTCAAACAGTCAATAAATACTTTTTCCATCAATAGCATTCACCCTTACAAAATCCCATTATCCTCTAAGGAAACTGGTGAGCTACGCAGTTACTCTCTTCTAGCAGCACTTGACTCAAATGCTGGGACAACATCATCATACCATTTCAGAAGACAAACAGCACACCTATAAAATCCTCTCTTTCATTGATAGGTGGCATCCACTAAACCAAAAAAATGCAAAATTGCATCTAGCAATATAACACAGGAAATTCTATCCCCTATGTGTTTCATTTACAAGAAAAGCCATATTTGTTTTGCAACACCCAAGCTTAACAATCCTTCCTAAAATAAGAGTTGTGCAGAGGTCAGTTCATTTTAAGCTCTTGCCCTGCAATAACCTTCTACTGATCAAATCTTGCATTCAGTTGCACACTTGTCTTGTCAATATGACTGGCAGAATTTGAAGAGAACACTGAGTTCTTCAGGTGTCAATCAGAGTAGGATTTGAAGACTGAGCTTACATGTGTTCCTAAAACACACAATGACCTTCAGATCCTTTGGTTCTTTTGACAGTACGAGGTAGCAAGGCTTTGGGAAGTTAAGGTAAGTTTTCTTAACTTAAAAAGTATCTTCTTCCTACTTGTAAACTGAAATAAATAATTCGGAATTGCTGAGATATGATGAACATAGTTGCTATAATACCATTTTTGGTCAATTTTCAAAGAAGAGTCACACATTCAATATATCTCCATGGTTCTGTATACTACACAATTCTGCAGCTGCATAAATTGCAACATAATTTTCCTTATTTTTAAATTTGCTGTGTCATTTTTTGAACACTTGAATTCCAATGTATAATTAAGTCTCTCATCCTCACAGTTGCAATGAAAGTCTTCATTATATGAAAGGATGTAAATCAAAATGCAGACAGCTTGATACAATAACTGCAAGAAGTGTAAACCATTCTGCTTGCCCATAAAGTGCATCAGCTTAGACACCCAAATGGAACATTTTAAATGTCAACAATGTTAACCATTTACTACTGAACAAGTTCACCTCAGACTGACCTGGTTTGAAATCACTGCTAGATGCAACAATGCACAGAAAAGTGATAGGACACAGAATGAGAAGCTAAAGAGATCCATGATTTTCAGCTCATTTTTCTCTTTGCCCAAAAGCTGAAGACAGTCTATGTCCACACTGTGATCACTGCAACACAGTCTGAAGATTCAAGTTTTTATTTATCTAGTCTAAGTGCCTGTGAATATCACTGATGCTGCTGCAGAGACCTCAGCACGGGTATAATTTCTCTTGCTTCCTGGGAACTGGAAATTTTAAAAATAAATCTATGTCAGGGACAACATAAAAGTCACCAGCTACCCCATACTTAAAATGCAGAAGATTTTATAGCTGCATCTTCACAATGCAGATCTTTCCAATGTGAATCAAAGAAAGACAGAAAGATGAAAAGTCTCAACAAAAGAAGTTTTTAAAAAATGTCAAAGAGTTCACCTCACCTGATATAACCTCTGAAAGTGAGGGTTTGGGATTTTGCTGGGCTTAAACAGGTCCTCAAAAGTTTCTCCATCTTCATAAACCAAATTCATAGAATCAATCAATGAGTCAACAGCAGACAACTGATCCACTAAGGCAGCAATTACATACAAAGAAAAATTAAATACACTTCCAGATGGATGCATTTCTTGAAACAATTTATAAATGAAGATTCGGTTCACATGAGATCACAACATGAGATTTTTACCAAGTCATTACACGCCACAGAATACACTGCAGTTTTAGATGTACCAATAAAGACTATGGATAACGGACAGAATAATAAACCCCTGCTGTATTTAAGGACTACAGTGTAAAGTCATAAAGCCTTTTCTTTTTTTCCCCAAGACCTCAATTATTGTTGCCTTTCTGCTTTAATTTTTTTTTCTTTTTCAAGATGTTTTCATTTGCAACAGAAGGTTTATAGGCCACTTAGAAAATAAGGAGAACAGTTGGTTTGAAAAACTAAATGGCACAATATAAATTTTTAAAGTTATGACTGCAAATTAACACAGTTCACAATAGCCAACTACCGCTTTGGCAAGACAGGTTTTAAATTTGTTCTTAAACTGCTGGTTACAGGCAAGAAAATAGAAACTGTTTCAGAAACAAACCAGCATGCTATGTATACCCTGATGTGCAGGTGCCCATTCAACGGATCTCATAACAACTGAAAGAAGTAGGAGTGGATTTTAAACTACAACCATTTAGACTCATTGCTATACAAAATTCTCTGAACAGTGAGTCAAGTTTTGTGTGGTTCAATGTCCTACGGTTCTCCAAAGATGCCCTCCATCTGAATCTGGACACCAGTAAGTGCATAGTTTAATAAACAACACGCCACAGAAAATACAGTCTTTGCCTTTGTGCACTATATTAACAGGCCACACTGCAACTGGCTGCAGGACCAAATTTACACCAATGGAGCAGCTGCCTCTGTTCTAATTCTAGCCTGATAATCACACACTGTAGATCCCACAAGGTTTGGCCATTTAGTCTCACAAATTAGTTCAAAGATCAAAGGACACAGAGGAGTAAATCTCAGATCTGTCATACAGATCCTGTGAGACTGATGATCCCACAACCAGAGCCAGAAGTCATTTAACAGAACAGTTTAAAGGACAGCCTGCAAACTTCAAGTCTGCTGAGCTTGCAACTTAAAGTGGCAAAGTTTGTTACACACTTACACTTCAAGATGACATCACCATAAATGATGCCCAAATGGTTGGGGTTTTTTTCCCCCAAGGCAAAATAATGACAATAACTTATGTTTTCATTGGATAGCACATCTTAGAAGACGACAAGAAGGTTACTTTTCCAGTTGATCAGCAAATACCTCACCTGTAGGAATGCATTTTTTATTGTTTTTCAAGGATGAAAATATGTACTGTCTTAGGTCTTCCATGTAGGGTAGTTGCACATAGATGAGACACTGAGCAAGAGGAAAGAAGAAACAACTAAGCCTGAAGAAAAACAAATATCTGTATCCCCAGAGTGCCATATCAGGACAATATAAACATAAGAAAAATCTGAAGACCTAATGTTTGTGTGTATTAAAATATTTAAATAAAATATTTACAGAGCAACAGTTTTAATCAGAATAAAACACACCATTATATTTTATAAGATACTGATGGTTGCACTCCTCATTTTTCTACTGGTGGAATAAAGACCTGCGAGACCATCTGATCCCTTTTTCTTGTGCAGAGTTTCAACCAGCCATGCTTTAAATAACCCATATATTGGCGCTTTGGGAGGTTTTATCATAGCTTACTGTGTTTCAAAGTCAAAAGCTGGTTTTGGTTTCTTAACGTTCTCTGCCTCATTTTTTCTTTACTGAAATACCTCCTCCAGTTCATGCCACCCTAAAAAATTCCTTTCTATCCTTTATGTTTATACCCTTCAAAAGTCTGAAGATTGTTGTGTCCACCCCCACCTCCGTCACTGCTCAGCCATATACATATTTAGCTCTTTCAATAGTCTCTCGTAACTAAGATCAGTTGAAACATATGCTGCAAAAATTCTCACATACTGTGTTGCTTCTGGGTCTCTCAGAAGGCTCTCTGCAGAAGGGTAAGAGTGAAAAATTACCTCATATGCTTCCTTAATATACGGAAAAGCTACTCCAATCTGTGGGTTGCTCCTTCTATCATAAGCATAGCGCACGATAGCTACCACTTTCAACTCATCCAGTGCACGAACAAGGGCAGAAAAAGCAACTGCTGCATTCTAGGGGGGGAAAAGAGAGGCAACAGAATCATGCAAGTTCTTATTCATCTGCTGAAATACATCTTTCACAGTGAATTTAAAAGCACTTATTTAGTCAAGACTAGTTCCCATTTCAGCTGTAACTTGAACACAAGCATTTTTCACGTTCAAAAACTGAAGAAGCAGAAAGGTCAAATCTCATCCTGATAGTGGATCCATTCAAAGCTGAGTAAACTTCAGATCCAGCACATTCCACCTTTTTCACCAGAAGAAGAAGAGCTCTCAGAAGTATTACAAGAGGGAGGAAGTCAGACTCTGAAAGGTACTCATTAAAAGCACCACAGTGAGCCTTTTACCTACAATACTTAAAATAATTTGGAGGTCTGTTCTAAATAACACAGGACAGGACACACTGTTGCTCTACAGGAGAATGGACTTAAGCACCAATTTCAGGTTCCACATGCCCTTGCACAAACACAATACCAGTTGCTCATTATTCATGAGATACTGTATTCATTTGGGATCTAATCCAACTTATTTTCATCCTAATGGGCAATGGAACAAGACTTCTGTAAACTGCATTAAAAGTATTTATTAACGCAGAAAGACAGGACAATCTCAAGCGCCACTACTATTCTTTTCCATTCCACAGCAAAATACCTTCAGCATTAAACAGCATTTAAACTTCAGTTCACCTTACCTCATCACCTTTTGCTGCAAAGACCTTCAGAACCTGGTTGCCCATGTAGTAATGCCTCTGGATCTAGATACAAATGGCCAAAAGTAAGCCTGATGTAAAGAAAATGTCACTAATGCAACTGGACCAATTAAATTACAAAACAACTAACATCAAATTTTGTGGCTTCTCACTTGAATAATCACTGTGCACAGAGGTTAAAGCCTTGTATGTTAAAGTTCTGTAAGCCCATATCTCCATTTATCACACAACATGGATATTCAATCATATTGGGCAGGATATTCTTATACCTTCCTTCTGATGGGCAGGAATGAAAGACTGTAGTACCTGCAGCTGTTACCAGTCTGAATAATACTGCAGTAATTCAAAGGTCAGTGTGAAAAACCACAGTAGTTAATACAAGACCCAAACCCAAATGACACCACATCTATGCTATTAATTTTTTCTAGCAGAGATACATCAAAAAGGAGCTGAAAAAAGTCACATCCTTAATTAATAAACCTTCCTTGACAGTAACCTGGAGTATATATAGCTGTGCTGGCAAAGAAGCACTTCTGTTAGCAGACGTTTATTCTGTTCATGAACATGGCTGGCTCAGAAACAAAAAAACAAAAAATAGTTTCATGAAGGGACATCACTGGCATAGTTGGAGCTACAAAGACTGAGACACAAGCACAGGTACCCTGCAAGAGTGGAAAACTTGTCACAAAGACTGCACACTACTATGAACACTTGTTAAAATGACCTCTCTCTGTTAACGAAAAAACTCTTCAAATTACAGTCTCAAAACTAACTTCATTATATTATTATTTTTTTAAAAAAATTTTTTTCATTCATTTCATCTTTTTATTATACCTTCTTTATTTAGCAAATTACTGTAAGTTTGTTGAAGTCAGTGACAACTTGCACCAGAGCAGACCTATTTACTGTTACAGCACGATTCTTCAGCTCAGATTATTCTACCTACAATCATTCTCTGCTTTCTGTCTTTAAAAGCTCAGGAAATTTTATGTTCAGTATAGCATAAATAACTAGATGTGTGTATCACTACACCTTTTTTGTTTGCAAAAAAAAAAATTTCCCTTTGTAACATTTTCAAGTATTATTTCTCAATTTACATGGCACGGCTTATAAATTAAAAATCAAAGTTTAAGCGCCTTCTGATCTTCTTTCCTGAGGGATGTGAATAACTCAGGAAAATAATATGAGGTGGTTCTATTTCTTCTTTAATTATGTATTTGGAGCTGTTCCAGTTTTTCTAGTTAATAATAAATTATCTTTTCTCCTAAGTTTTAAAAAGAAACAATTTTTATAAAACATATAGTTGAATAGTGTCAGTTTTATGATTCCAAACAATAAAATTTAGGAGCCAAAACTTAGTGAAAGCATAGGTCTTGAAAATTCCAGTTTTAGTCAAAAAAGTTCCTGATATCATTATCTATACACTTAAATTTTAATTCCACAATCACACCTGAATAATTTTATTCCACTGAGTTATATGCTTCTACTATTGGTCATAACTACTCACACTCCTAGCACCAGGACCAGAGCACACTTTAGGATAAAATTTCTATCCATTATGAAATCCACAGACAAGAAAAGTATATACTAATCAAAAGCAATCAATATTTTGTGCATTGAAAAATAATAAAACCAAATAGTTAATTCTTCGATGCATATTTATGTGAACCAAAAATATTCCTAAAATTGATGGTATTCCTACAGTTATTAACTATGAAGTTGGAGGTATCACTGCACTATCTGACCAATGGTGGGAAAATAAAAACCCACGTGAAATAACAGCTCACTTACAGGAGCATGATTTACCTCATCTGTTTCCCTCTTCGTTTCCATTTTCAATAAAAGTCAGATTTCAAGTCAAAAGAGGAGGCCAGCCTCCAGTGTAAGAAATGAAGATAATAAGACTAAGCTGTAGGCTAATGACGTATGAAGAGATGCAAGAAATTGTCTCATTGAAACACTGGATTCAGACACATTTCCCTTGTTAGATCCAGTTTCTGGTGCAGGATGTAGCACTTCTCAACACTTCTCTGGCCCTGGCCAATTTAGGGCACGTAAGCTCAAGCCCGACATGTTTCCTCCATCAATTACTTGCAGTACACAAGCTCCTGTGTTCCTTAACAACTAAGTTCTCAAAGTCCTCAAGGAACAATCACGTTACACTTTCCATTTAGGCTGGCTTTGCATTTCAATAAATCAACATAACTTTCTAGCTTCTCAGTTAATAATATGTTTTTTGACACTGCACTGCAGTAGTCTAAGCACACATCCAGCAACACGCAGGAGTCTCTGTGCCAACTGTACTGTAAAGTAAAAGAATGTTTAGCTACACCTGTTTGGGAGTAAGCTCCCTCGGATACTTTCTATTTCATTAGCATACTTCCTTCCTGGTAAAGGTTATGATTCCTCAGCCTTTATCAAGGGTTCTATTTTGTTCAGGCATTGAGACATGTCAAAGAGCAGGAGGGCTGGGAGCTGTCAAAACAGAAGGCATAGAGCTGCCCTATGATTTCATTTTAGTTTTGATTGGTGAAGAGAACTGGGTGCAGATAACTCCAAGAAGAGTAAAGTTTCAGTCACCTTGTGCTGAAATATCCAGGAGAAAAAAAGAGAGGGAGCAGCTAACATTCCCAGCAATTACTTGGCACTCACATCTCTGTACTTTCTCCTCATGTGTCCTACTTCAAGAATAGTTTTGTTAAGCCTTTGTCTAAGGCTTTCCTAATTCTTAAGTCCTGGATTTCCTGCAGGAAATCACCTTGTGCTGGCTAACTTTTATTAAGGTACTTGCTCAATGTAAGTTTCTTACAACTGTCAGGTAAAAAGAATAGCAAAGTCACTACCCCAAGTACAGGTAAGTGCATACAAACACCAAGCATCTCATGGAAATACGGAGAGTTTTTGAATGATATTATCTTTGTCTAAGTTCTAAGAAGTCTTCATGACATTTAGGGTTTTTTTTAATGGTAGAAACAAGAAGAAAGTTACGGTTCACAAACTAATCCTTATGAAACTGAGGATGAATGAATGGACTCAGTTCTCACACTTTCTTTAAAAATAATGTTAAGGGAGCAGCATCTTCTGTTAAAAAGAAGCCACACTCGTGGCTGGACAAAGCCAAAAAGGCTGCTGCATGAGCTGAACAGAAGACAGACCATGTTCTGCTGCAGGTCTGACATCAGCATTTAAGTTTGTGAGATGAAATGACACCACAATAGCTCAGTCTTCACTTTGCAGAGATCTGAGTTCAGTGGCTCTGGCTTCATGTGAGGGTCCAATAGCCACATTTTTGAGCTTCGTTCCTTCACAAGACCACATACTGCTTACATGTACTAGACTCAGCAAGTAAGTCACCCCTGCATACCTGACTGTAAATGCCCAATTCCAAGTACTGAAACCCAGTACAATACCTTGACTTTAGTGAATTCAAACCAAAATTGATTGTACTGAATAATCCAGGAAGTTGAATAGGAAGAAATTTAGTACCATACCTGAGACGATCTAGTGAATCCCAAAACAGAAAAACATTTTCCTTCTGTTTTGTATTTCATTTGCTCTTCATCTTCCTTGGAAAAAGGAACTATATCGCTCCCATACCGAAAACCTGGAGAACAAGAGAAGAGCATCTGGTAAGCATATGGGCCTATGATTTTAAACACCAAAATTAGCTCTCTGAATATTTTAACAATGCATTCATGCCCCACAGCTACGTTCCACACATGCTCATCAAATTACTTTCCCTGTTAACAAAAAACACACACACCCATATATGCATTATGTACTTCATGAACAGCAGTTGCACTCCTTGTACATCATTTTATGTAACACAAGTACCCTCAGAGAGCAGGAAAGAAAATAAGGGAACCACACATCTTGCCCAAAGTTATCCTCACAGAATAGATTTCAGTAAACAGATTGCAACACTCCCTGCAAGTATAATATGAAAAACTTCAAACATACCACAAATCATACCACAGGAGATGACACCTGAAAAGATTCAGGGAATAAAATGTATTAACACTGGAAGCAAAATACACCCTCACACAATGGAAAACCAAATCACTCTTGTATGCAGAACTGGTCTTTCTATACATTTCCGTGTTTTACTTCCCATGCCTTACATCACAGGTGTATCTCCACTAAGCAGGAAGCTGTAATTTCTCAGAGGTATCATCTGTTCCAACTGCTTATTCCCCTACCTCAAGCTCCAATAACCTCACTGTAACATCATCACTTTATTGTACTGCCACAGACTAGGGATGATATATCCTCAGGTGCGAGGAAAGCAGAAGGAACAGAGGTAAATCCCTGGAGGAAAAACCTACAAGCAGATATATTTTCCTGCAAACTGAAAAGCAATGACACAGGCAGAATGAAAGAAATTTCACTATGGGTACTGCAAACACAAAGGATTCTCTAATTACAACATTTCTCAAAAGATCTGCAAAAGTCCAGGAGGCATCAGCAGCTCTTTAAGCATAAGAAATATCACACCACTGACAGGGAAATTTTTGGCCTCTTTTCTTCACACTAAACTTGCTTAACTTCTTTTTTACTACTATCCCACAACTACTTCCTAACATAAGCAGTCAGCAGATTAACTGAGAACAGTCACAAATGCTTCAAAATATATTTACTATAAGAAGTGGATTTTTTTATACATAGTTTTGAAGTTATAAAACATAAATAGACTATTAGCTTTTAACTATCATTTCCACTTAAAGAAAATTACACTGTCATTGGGACTTTATCTGATACTGCTACAAAACACCTCTATGAATACTAAAATTGAAAAAGATTAAACAAAAACCCCCAGTATTTATCTTAATTTTCAATTTATGTTATTCATCCAACAGCACTTTATATACTGTTATCTGAATAGTTCTGCCCTTTATAGTTAATATACTTGCCCTACTTGTGTGGGATTCAAACAGCAAAGGAAAGGAAAAAAACTAGTAACAAAATACATCTATACAATTGCAAAAAATTAAACTGATTTGCTTAACTCCATTTTTAAAAATAAGTACATATTTCCTGCTGTTTCTGGGGCCTTAGTCTTCTAAGGAAATTAATCTGCTCAGAAAGAAGCTGTAGGTTCTAAGAGAAGTGTTCTGCATGCCACTACTTCAGATTGAACCTCTTAAAGCTAAAAGGCTCTTGAACACTAAACCTTCCTTTGATGGTTTCATCTTTCCAATTGCAGAATAACTAGAGCAGTTGCTCATCTAGAAAAAAGCAGTGCTATGAAAGCATTTGCATTATCAGTACAGCTGGAGATCTGAAAACAGAACAGAGGAAGCAGCACTACTCACTACAAAACTGAGGTATGCACCTCCACAGAGCATAGTTTAGGAAGCTGTAGTGCCTCCCAAGTTCCAGCTGGTGGTATTACTATAATTCCTAATACTGGCAAAAGTAAGAATTTCCAAAATATGTGAAGACAGAGTCTCACATAACAGTTGCTGTGTTCCATCAGCCTGCAGAGCTTACATTCTAAGATCACAGCTAGGCATCAAGGTATAAACTAAAAGGCACTCAGGTGACTTAAGAGTACAAGCCATTATCTTCATTTTGTCTTCAGGGTGCACATAAAGATGCTGTACCTTGAATAGTATCATCTTTCGGAACCTCTGTCTCATCATCATCATTCAAGCAGTAAACAGTTTCTTTCTGCACATCATCTCTTCTAAGGGTTTTAGCATCCACAACTGTCCAAATTTTTTTCACCTTCTCTTCTGTGACCTTGATATCAGAATTCAAAGAAAAGGAATGTTTAACATTTCAGTAGGATACAGAGTACTTACCAGAAAAGGCAAAAAAAAAAAAAATAATCTCAAACACAGTGCTGCACTGTTTTGCCAATAAGGGACCAATAATGACAGCCCCAAATACGCATCTCTGGCTGCTACCACAGTGCTTCCACCACACTGTTTCATCTGTATGAGACCTAACACATGAACTGTAGCATATTTCTGACTGCATATTTCTCTTGGTTATTCATTAAACCCTTAGATTAAGTCATTTGTGGAAGTCTAAGTCACAGGATAACATGTAACTTGCTTGTTATGTATCTTATTTCCTATAGCCCTTTCTTTTCTCTCTACTTAAGTGCAATTGATGGTACAGTTAGTGCATGAGAAGAAAAGTGTAGAATAGGCAGAAACAGTAAAGACAGAATAGATTACATCAGCAGGGTTGCTGTATGACCTCAGGCCAGTCACTCAGTTCATGTTGCTTACTCTCCCAAACAGTTTACTTTCTGTGTAAGAACCTTTGGGAGGGGACTCTTTCTGCATATTTGAACAGGTCTGGCACAATAGCCTAATAAAAAATTATGAATAAGTATAAATAGAAAGCTGATCTCTTTCAAGGCTAGTATGCTTATCTGTCAAAAATCAGATATATTTCAATTTATATACCAGACTCCTAGTCCTGGGTTCAAATAACAAACCAATTAATCTCCATCTCACCAGATCGAGCAATACTGCCACACTATATAGTTACCTATTAACTATTCTATAACTGGACATTTACACGTTTTACGTGTTTAATTACACTTACTTCTTCCTAGCACTGTGTGAAAAATCCATATAAAATGTAAAGGAAACAGACTGGGCTCAAGCTCCACCAAACAGTACAAGAAAAACAAGCTAAAAAAATACACCTTTTTTTTTCCAAGTCTGAAATAACAAGAGATAGGATTTGAAACAATGGTTGGTAAAACATTTTAAGCCACCATTTTACGTACTCATGTGCAAAATTCCTCTCATGCCTGGGCCTTAAGAGATATATGTGTCTCACTGGAGCTGCAGACATATCAGTGATGCTGAATGTAAAGCTTCAACAATCACAGCATTCTTAATCAGGTTCATCGACTTCAATACCATTAAGTGTCACAGCACAGACAGCAATTACTTCTATTTCTGTACATTGTAAATTTTAGTTATTTAACATGTATACAATATGGTGAAGTTAAAGTTGCTGTGGGAACCACAGTTTTAGATGTACTGGCTTCTAAGCACATAGAAATCTCTACCCTAATTATCTGGTTGTTGTTTTACTTTTTATTTTCTTAACTTTCAGGAAAAAAAGATGCAGCTGCACCTAACTTGCTGCCAAATTACATTAAAATACATGACTTTATGAACTTACTGCTTTGTAGGCCACAATCCTTATGGACAGATTAGAACCAATAGTGAGCTGGCAAGGCCAAGGCATAGGCCTTCTTTCAATTTTCTTAAACATTGAAAGACGTTCCAGACTCTCTCTAAAGGAAGGAATCAGGAAAACAAATGAACATTGGTGAACTGTAATAAAATACTATAGACAGTACACTGTCTTTAAGGAAATGCATAAGTCCAACTATTTCAGCTTAGACTGCACTAAGCATTAGAAAATAAACTGTATCATTAAACATTGTCACAAAAGAGAATGAAAAAAGAGGTGGTACAGTAGATTATACCCATGTTGAGCCTTTACAGCGGGTGGTGTGACATTAAGGCTCAAAGACGCTGTGTTAGGTCTTGTGGTGAAACTACACAATTGCTTACTAAGCATCTTACATTTATCTGTGCTCACCCAATTAGAACATGTAGCTAAAACGGAAGAACACAAATTAGAAAAGGGTCTCTAAATGGTTAAAATGTTTTCTACAGTGAAGGTGAAGAATTCAGGTTCAAGTAAAAGGATTTTGTTTCTGTAGAACTTCACTTTTGACACTTTTTTTAATACAGTACTAACGAACTCATTATTTTAAGGATATTTTGTCAGAATGAAAGAAGTTACTTTGATTATTTCTAGCCCAATCAGCAGACATACAAGTTCAAAAAACACACACAAAAAAGAACTGTAATGATTTTATACTAAAAAGTGTTAGCTTAATTGCACAGCTTTAAGCAATGGAGTCCAAGAATTAAAAATTTACAGTAATTTATAATATATCATTGTGAATTCAAATAGGTTGACACCTCAGAACAGCTTTCAGCTCGTACAAACTATATTGGCTATTTTGCTGTAAAATTCCAACACAGACAAAGCTTTTTTATTGCATGAAGCACAGCACAATGCTGACCTCATCTTTTTCACATTACGATAAAACCCGAAATCTATCTCTCTCTTGATTAAAGCACTTGTCTGGCAGAAATCAAGATCAACTGCTAAAAACTCCAGTACAAAATTCATTCTACTTTTCAGGTTTCTAAGGATGAGCAGGGTTTTTTTCAAATTCTAACAGAAGCACAATGAAAGGGGAAAATGCACTGGGACTTTTATAATGAGATAAACACTGAATTTCCTCTTTTATTTTTTTTCCTTACGGAAAGGAAGGGAGGATTTTTTTTTCTAGCAATAAAGACGCCAATATAGGATTTTTAAAAGGAATCTGTTACTACATCATTAAAAGTACTGCAACACATAGATTCCAGGATGAATGTGAAAATCAAATACGTAAGTGCCAAATGCCTAAAAATGTCACTTAAGCTCAATTCATTAACTCTATCCTTTAATTTCTTGTAGAAGAAAAATGCTGCCTGTTATCAAAGACAGCTCATAAAAATCAAACCCTAGTAAATGTACATTTCAACTTGTATTTTAAGAACATGTTCCTTGTCCTCTGCTCTCCATTCCCTTCCCCCAGAGGCAGGGGATATTCCTGTCCAGAATATCACAATTTTAAAAAATCACAACAAAATTTCCTCACTTACTTTCCTGGCATGGTTAATTTATTCTTACAAGTGCTGAAATATTTTTACCAGCAGGAATAACAACTCTTGGAAAACGAAGAGTGTATCTGAGTTGGTCAATTATCACGACAGATTTGCAAAGCTGGCTTCTTAAAGCTTGATAAGCAACTTAATTGCATCTAAAACCTCACATATTCTTAAACAACTTTTTCAACTAAAGCTTTAATCTATTAGCCAAATGCCTGTTTATCCAGAGATTTTGGATTTCCCCTGGAAGTATGGCACAAAAACAGCTTATACAGCAGCAACAGCCTGGGATAAAAAAAGCATAAAGAAGAAGCCAAGCCACATGGTAGCTTCATGCATATGGATTATCCTAAAGGATAAACGGTCCAGGAAAGATACCAATTTTCTGTGCAGTCTTTTGATGCAATGACAAAGCCTGCTTTTTTCTAGAGTCTCAGACTGTTCTCTTGACTAGTATGGAACACATATACAGCGATACATATTTCTTCACTAATGCACAGTAATGCTCAAGTAGCAGTTTAACTGGCTGCTGAGGTACAAAGCCTATCAGCTGAGTTGGGTGAGGAAAGGAAACCCCACAAATAAAATGATGAATAACAGCATGCAAACCTACAGGTACCACCCTCCTGTAAAAATTACATTGGATAATCACATTACAGCTATGGTCTGCTGAGCTTCCTGTGGTCTAAAAGACCACACTTCATAACTGCAGAAAAGAAACAGTAACATCAGACTTCAATAAGGCATGTAGATGCATTTTGCCTGTTGCCCAGCTGAGACAACACCTATGTGGAAAAGTCCTGGATATATCATTAGCTATATTTTTTTCAGAAACACATGAATTTTTATTCTTTCATTGGGGAAATAAGAAGCGAAAAATCGTCTTTTAATTCTTGCATTAGGAATGCTGCTGAAAAAGTATATTGTTTGTCACAGTGGCACAGCAGACTGTGGTTAGAGAGCAGGATTCAACAAACATTACTCAAAACATTTGTGGGAGTTTATCAAACCAGTGAGCTAAAAGAAGTCTGAGACCAAGGAACACAGGCAACCATGAAATGCAAATGTTCTAGCTGTACTATGTCACAAATTTCATCTCTTTCCATAACATGCTTTTGAAATGCCATATATATAAACATTACCTCCAAAATCTTCCAACAATAAAGATGGAAGAAAAACTTTTTTTTCTTTAAATATAGATACAGAAAATTCATTTTCCTCTGAAATCTATAAGCTCTTCTACTTATTCTAAAGCTACTGAAGAAGCTGTATGAAAGGGACTAAGTGTACAATAAGTTATAAAATTCACTGACTTCAGTGAAACAGTAAGTCAAGGGATTGATTACTTAATTAATTTCATCTTTCAGAGAAGAAACCAGAAAGTAAATTTATAGTACAATAAACAGGATTAGCCAAGTTTACCTGAAAGTATAAATTTCTTCCAGCCCTCCTTCTTCATCCAAAGTATGCATGAGTTTCCTCACCACATCAATACCCCGTTTCTGTTGTTCAGTTAAACTCTTTATTGGAAATGAGTTTCTGTGCATATGAGAATGTACACTGGCAGTTGTATCTCCACTTCCATCATCAATACCCACTTGAAATGGCAGACTAAGAACACAAGCAGAAGCAGTTAGTTTGATTTTTTCTTTATTAAAATAACCAATCAAAACAAAACAAAATTTTTATCAGGATCAATAATTCTATTTAGCTGCAGTCAGATGTATAAAGAGTCACATGGCTTGGAAAACAAATGAAGTAGTATTTTGGGTCTAGTTAGCATTGGTGACATCTTGACCAGAGTGATGCACCGTTTCTGGGTATCATGCATCAATAAAGGCATCCACATACAGGAATGGATTAGATAGGAAAGTTAATGCTGATTAGAAACCAAGATCTATGAAAAAAGATTCAACAAAATAAAGCCCATAGAGAAGTGAATCAGATGGCAAGACAGCCTTACATATAAAAGGCTGTTGCAGAGAAGGAAACAATGAGTTCTTCATATTCAGCCTG
This sequence comes from Manacus vitellinus, assembly GCF_001715985.3. Lineage (NCBI taxonomy): Eukaryota > Metazoa > Chordata > Aves > Passeriformes > Pipridae > Manacus > Manacus vitellinus. The sequence continues at coordinate 7,836,341 of NW_021939632.1, read as the reverse complement.
CTCTGCAATCACATCATGGAGTCAAGTCAGATATTCAGAAACCTCATAAAGGTATTTCAAACCATAATCTCTAAAATCAACTGCCTGAGGAGAGAAAAGAGTCTCCACTTTCATGGCAAATCTTTACCGGAAGATTAGACAAACACTGGTCAGCGATGACATGCATAAAGCTGACCCAGTCTGAAGTAGAGGACTGCTCCAGATGACTTGTTAAAGGCCATTCCAGGCCTGTGATTCTGTATTGGTTCCAAATCCAGCAAATGGGACTGCAGTTCTCTGCAGTGAGGCTATTGAGTATTTCTGGAATAAATGTTACTCTTTGAGATTTTAATAGCTTACAACACTTGGTGAATTTCTGACTGAAGATGACACATTTTCCTGCACTTCATGAATCAGACTTAAAAATTTAGCCAGGGGTTATAGATAAAATGATTTTGCTGCTCTTCAAAATACAGGAGAGTTAACTAGGTATAATAAACACAGAAAAGAAAGATGTGTAAGATCCTCTACTCTGTGGCCCTCATAATGCCTGCAGATTTTTCAAGTCTTTTATCTGATTCAATTTTAAATGAACCACATGATGCCTTTTAGCACATTTCCACAAAGTAAAATAACTTTACCACTGTATTATGTTTCCAAAAAAGCAGCCTACAGATCTTTACCATACTTCCACCTCATTAGTCCTCACGAAACTTATCCATCAAGAAACATAATAAGCAGAGTTAACAATATACACAACAATGTCACATAAAGCAAAATTAAAGATCAAGCTTCAGCAAAGTGTTAGGTACCTTTTTAGGAAGCAGCATCCGCTGATAAATAGAGAAACTGTATTTTAAAGCTGTTATTACAGCAAAAAGTTTCAATCCTCTGATACAAAAAAGTTAGGCTACTTTCACTATACAATGCCTAGAGACTACTGTGATGAGAACTGCATAATACCTAACCCTACACAGTGCTCAGTGTGTGCTTGGCACCTGATAACAGGGAGGAAAAACAACTATATGCCAGAAGTTACAAATCTATAAACAGGGCATAAGACATGGAAGCATAGGCCATAATAAAACTACAAGGTTCAGCAAGAAATTATTTTTAAACTAGTACCTCGAGTATTTTACATTTGTACATGTATTTCTTAAATCATCCTTTGCTCGTGTGGCTGGGAGATAGTGTGTAAATCTGCAGCCAGTGCTGTAACAGCAACATTTCCCTTGAGCTTCTCTTAGCCAAAGGGTTTTTTTTCTTTGCTATGTTACAAAGAAAATGTAAAGATGTATCAGAAATCTCACGGAAAAAAACTGCAACATCAACTTGTGGTATCAGCATCTGTGCTAGCCTGCACAGCAAACAGGTATGGAAACAAGAGAGCAGGAGCTAAATACCGGGTCTCCAAAAGATGTAGTCTGACTGATTGGAGGATTCATGATGTTGCATCTCCACTGCTTCCAGTGCCAAAAATGGCTCAAATGAGCAGCAGGGTCATGTCAAGGCACATTACAAGCATACCTGCTTTTGCTGTGTAGACAGAACCTGACATTTTTACTTTCAGCCTCCCCTAAGCACAGGCAAAAAAAGATTTTTTGTGGAGGATCAGTCCATGATTTTCAGTCATGTTTTTCTACCTAATCTCTCTGTTATCTTGCAGATGGGTTGGCAAATGGCTTCAACGAATTTACTAAGTTCAAGCATTTTTCCTTACAGAATGCTGGATCCAGGTAAAAGTAAATACTAAAATGGCCTTAAGTAAAACTACAGCTTTAACTTTCTCCTGTTACATTATTTGTTATAAACAGTAAACACTAACATTCACACAGAGTTTTGCTTTTAAACAAATTTCTCCAGAAGGCCTATGGCTTCCTATGTTACCATCACATGCAACAGCTAATACAGATCTCAGCATCAACATTGAATCTTCAGATCAATGCCCATACCATGACAATCAAGGGACTCCTGTTATAATATGTAAGACATCGTTCTCATTTTCCAAGCCCATTGTTGTGAATAAAACCCTTCTCTTCAGACTTGCTCTTCCACTGACACCAGAATCAGGCTATAAATATCTGCAACACTACCTCATTAATTTTTCCCAGTAACTCCCTTACCTAAAAGGATCTAGGCTGTTGCTGTGATAAACCCACTGTTTCTGAGGCTATTTCTGGCTCATTGTTTCCCCTTTCTCTGCTTATACAGATCTTTTGTCTCCCATTTTAGACTGTGGTTCTAAGCTATAACCATAAGTGGAGAAGAAGCCATCATCTTAACATTTATTTGCACATCACTGAATCAAGAGGACTTGGTCCATAACTCGATTTCATGGCATGTAGCATTGATAGAAGTACTTATAATAATCATATTACTTACTGGTACACCTCTACAGAAACCATACACCAACAGATCACCAGCTCTTTCAAGATCATTATTAAGAAAGCATAACAGTTTCCCTTTAAAGAAATGGCATCGTGTATAACAGTCACTTTCATACTTACAAGAACTGAAGTGAAATTCCTGTTTTCTTCAAGTTAGCTATGATAATTTCCAGCTGATCCTCACTGACAGGACTATTAAGGTCTGTAAACAGTTCAATGTGTCTCTTCTCATATTTCTTTCCTCTTAAAGTACAAGAAAAAATACATATATTGAAAATATTATCTATAAGGCCTTTTGCTAAATATTTCCTTACAAAATTGATGCTTTACCAAAGTAATTAGCGTGTAAAAGAAAAAAATCCAAACAAATAAACCTACTTGGTAGTAGCTATTCTATCATAGGTTACCATACTTATAGGATTTTTATCTTTATATGATTCCCCCTATTTCCTCCTATCCCCTAAAATTGAGGACTCTAGTCCTGTGACTGTATAAATCACTAACTACATCTAAATGAGTGGAATTCTGCCAATTTTCACCAATGTAGATAAAATGCTAACAAAATACGTTAGGTTTTTTATTGGTTATACTGGATATTTCCTTTGCAGCTGTAAGTATGTTCTTGTGAAAATGTATTTTAAATTACTGCTGCTGGTGGGGATTCCATCTCAGTACTCTAATTCAGTAGATTCAATGGATAACAGGGACTTTCAAGACCACTTAACACACTAAGAAGTAGTACCAATACACATCAGGAAGGTCTGCCAGTGACAGAACAAAATTCAGTTAAAATGACAGAGTTGTGACCTGCATGTTGTTGCATAAGGGTGATTTTCTTGAATTTTTACCCTACAGTATTTTCTCAGCTGAAGGCAAACTCCATATCAAAGGTTTTAGCGTATACAGGCAACTTCCTACAAAACAACAAAACCAGTTGCCCCATAGATATTTAAGGTTATACTGCCATAAGTACAGTGATTTTAATTCACAACTCAGTTTTAACCATTAAACTGATACAGCTTTCTACACTGATTAGACCTTATTCACAAAAATACAAATTGCATCACTAAGTCTCACCTTCTGCACTCATGATTAGATCATACAACCTTTTCAGCAACATGTTCAAGCTTCGCTTTGAGAGGAAGTACAGTTACCTTCCTTTCTCTGGACCATTAGTTCACTGAGTGCTAGAAACACCTTTCCAGCCTAAATACATTCACTGACAACTTCGTAACACTTGTCTCAATATTTTTTTTCACTTTAAAGTGTTTCGTCCTACAAGTTCATTTCCCGTAGTCTGCATATTTACAAACTTAAACCTTACCTCCAACAGGCTTCAAATTGCTAGGCTGAGCAAAGTCACCTTTCTTGTTTAATTTGTAGCATATGCAATATAAATTTGATAGCCCTTTCCTAAGCATTTTAACATGCAAATTTTGAAAACAGATTACAAAGAATGTGACACAAAGTGAAGCCTTTGTGCCTTCTATAATGGCATTAATAGACTCATGACTGTACTACAAAGTTACCAGTCGCCTCAGAAAGCTCTCAGATTGTCTAGAGAAGTCAGATGTCTCATGAGGACTCTTCAGAGATAGACTCCTTTAGTGTGCTGTTTATTTTTAATGTTTGGTTCTTTTAAAAAAGCATTTTCTGTATTTACACATACTGGAAATATAATACTGACAATCAGATCAAATCAGCTTCAAAGTGCAAAGTCAGAATTCTGTAAAAGGCTTTGAGTTACATACTCACATTGTTTCCTTCTGAAGCAAGTCCATACACACAATAATTGCATCCAGAACTAAGCAAATTTAAGAAAAATGTCATTTAGAACATGAACCATGTCACAAGTGTTTTTTCTTTGAAACAATGTAATGTTTTCACTCCCCCCCAAACACTGACAAATGCGCATTTTAGTTAAGGAACACTCTTTTGAGATAAATACTTCTAAAGTGACTACTGTGCAAGAGGTTCCTGCATAACTTGTCTGTTTTGCGATCTTATTTCTGCCCCATTTACCTGATGAAACAGTTAAAAGACTGCTTCAGATCCCAATCCTTTAACTGTCAATGTGAGGCTCAAGTCCAATGAAGGAACAATATAATCTTTAGAATGTTCCTTTGAATCCACCAACAAATATATGATACCAATTTCTCCTGCAAGTTTTCCTTCAAACCACCTGTCTCTGATAAACTTTTGATGGTTTCTTCCTCATCACAACTGGGAACATGTGAGCCAGCTGACTGGCTGCACACTTCTCTGAAACAGCTCTGACTACCTGAGTGGAGCTCACAGCAATCATTTTATGGCCAGAAAAAGGGAAGACAATGCAGGAAATTGAACTGTATGTTCCTGAAACACACAAAGGAACACCATATAGATCACCTTCTTTTAAAACTCTACACCTCGTGCAACTAACAACAGAATACATTCAAACATGAACAACATTCAAACCAGGAAGTGATTCTGGCAATGTAAGAAGTACTTTATACATTAATCAACCCGATAAATCTGTATTCTGCTTTGTCTGGGGTAGAGTTAATTTTCTTCACAGTAATTGGTATAGAGCTGTGTTTTGGATTTGTGCTGGAAACAGAGATGATAATATAGATATTTTAGTTACTGCTGAGCAGTGTTTGCACAGAGCAAAGGCTTTTTCTGGTCCTTGTACCACACTGCAAGGGAGGAGGACTGGGGGGGGACACAAGAAGTGGGAGGAGACACAGCCAGGACAGCTGACCCCAACTGACCAAAGGGATAGCCCACCCCACATGGCACCATGCTCAGCACATAAAGCTGGGAGAAAGAAGGAGGAAGGGAGGACATTCAGAGTTGGTCTGGTGGGGAGCGAGCGAGTGCCTGTGTGGGGCTGAGCTGCCAGCTGGCCTTAAACCACGACAGTCTGGTTTCTGGTACTTCTGCTGATAGATTGCATAAATAATATTTTTTATTAAAAAGCATAAACCAAATTCTGCAATGCTATTTTTAAAAACACATGGCTTATTTGAGGCCTAAAATTATATTATCTTTGTTCTCCTTAATTACCAGAACACTTCATAAAAGCAATTACTCCCAAAGGCCAAGACTCCATCTGCTAGCCTAAAAGAATGTCAAAAAGCAGCTAATCTGCTTTTGGACAAACTTACAACCACAAATTAGCTTAACTTTGATAGTAGTTAAAGCTTGAGAGGCAAATCTGAGCCCATTTCACAACACTGGCCTCCTGTCTCCTACATAGCTGAATCTGTTCAAGAAGTGTTCTACAGCAAAAGGATACAGTCTGCTTGTTCAGAGCCTGGTTTAATCACATCTTGAATGTCTTCCAGCAGATCAAAATCTGGCAGCATTAGTGACCTATGTACAGTAATGTTTTGGTATTGGTCCCCACTGGCAAGACCATTCCTAGTACCATGAGTGCCAAACAAAACTACAGCGACCTCATCTTTACTCTCAGCAAAAACCTGGAGACACAGAAAATAAAAAAAACAGGTAAAAAACACAGACAGATTCATACACAACTATGTTAGGCAGATTTCAGCAACCTGAACTAATGTGAAATACAATGGATTTACTTTTCCTTACTTTCAGTGCTAGCCTCTCAAAACATCATCTTACAGGGAGTTCACTAAGCGAGACATAATTCAACTAACAGATTGACATGAGGAGACCCAGGAAAAACAAGTAAAATTGGCTGACTTAGTACACAAAATGAGTCTTCAGGGTGCTACGTATTAGGAATGTGGGAACATTTTAGAGAAAGAGAATAGTACTTGTTTTCCCTAAAAGTTTCCACTACCCTGAAGAAAAAGAATGACCAAACCAATCTCATGCAAAAAAAATACAGCTGAAACAAAGAGCACTGTTACTCCTGCATAAAAAACAGACTAATTCTTACTAATTTCTCATTTATTTCAACTATTAGTAAGTGAGGAAAATCTTTCATAGATGCTATTGCCTCTTCTCCCTTTTTAACAGCTTTTTTTACACATATGAAGTCTCACATACCTGTCGTTGCACAAACTTTGTCATAACCTTCTTGGCTTGTTCAAGTGAGGACTCTTCACCAGGGGAAGAATTGCTCATTGTAAAGCCCACATCCAGGCACAGCACTGTTGCCACCTGGAAAGGAAAGACAATACTGAATAAAAATGAAAAAGGGCCAATATAAGCATAATTACTTAAAAGGTTAAAAGGGTACATACAAAACCTGAAAATCAAACTGTATCACTACTGGTTTCTTTTACAGTAACTGCTAACATGACACAATGGTGGAAGACAGAACTGGTATAACTGCACTGAACAGAAAATTATTTAATCCTGTACCTGTTCCAGACATTTCAGTGGAAAATAGAAAAAAATCCTTCTTTACACCATCTGTCCAGGGGGCAATTTCTGTAAAACCCTACAAATGTATTAGGGATCTAAGGTCTCTTCTACACTAGGAAATTAAACAAAGATATTTTAGTTGAAAATTGCAAGGATGAATTCCAATTTCAATTTAGGAGTTTAAATCCCCCAAGCTAGCCTATGTGTTTGTATTTCTGATCATCACTTTAACTGATTTACATGTAACACTGCCCAAGTCTTCCCCTAAATTGATTTATGTACCAGTATAAGAATACAGTAAAATTGCTTCTTGTCGCTTCTCTTGTTCAAGTCTTGAAAAGTTCCTCTAAAGTTCTTCCAGAGAAGAAGAGCTTACCTTGATTAATCTGAATAATTTTATCATCCATCTGAATGTAGTTGCAAGAGGAATTCAGCAAAATTATGTCCAGCACCACCAAGGCCAGCTCAAATTTACTGTCACTGATTAAACCAAGGTTCCCTAAATATACAATAAAATCTTGGTGGGCTGCCAGTGGCTTAAATTACACTGCCTGCAAAAAATTATTGTTTGGCAGAACACAGGAAAGTTAGGTATTACTTAGATTGGAACCAGTCACCTTCTTCTAAAACACAAAATATATCCAATTCCACAAGAAGCAAAGCTACCAAAAGGATGTGGGCAATAAATCAGAAGACTGTCAAGTGACACAAGATGCACAGTCTGCTTTTGCAAAGCAAAAGGGATGAACATAAAAAAAGGTGTTGGTCTAAGCTCTTTTGCATATTGCCTTGCAAGCAATTACAAGTACCTTTTCAAGCATCGACCAAAAGAACATGATACATTGTGAACCTCCCCTGTCAGCTTAACAAACACTGGTTTAACTCCCTGCATCCTTTGAGAACAGGAAGGAGAAGAGAAAGAAAGAAAGAAGGCTGAGGACCCTGAGTTGTCCAGGAGGTTTTACTCAGTCTTGGCAGTCTGTTCCTCACTTTGCCTTCACCAGTGGCCTGTCTGGGAGCTAGGAATGAATGCCTCTGGAGTCAGCGAGGTGTGCAGAAGCTCAGAGTGGAACAGAGGCAGTAAATGAGGCTGCACTTCACTCTCACAAGAGCCTTGTTGCTGCTTACCTGCCAGCCTGGGGAATTACCCTATCAGCAACTGCAGAGCCTTGTTTTGTTGCTGTCCTGCCTCAGGACACACAATGGCTGGCAGCTGAATCAATCCTGTTGTCCAAAACAGGTAAAATTCCATTCACAGCTGGCAAGAAGACAGCAAAGAAACCAAAAACAGCGCAGGAGTGAAGAGCTGCTGTTTCGCTTAAGAAAAAAGACGATCAAGTGGCAAGTGCTGACATGCTCTTCTGGGAGGCAGCCATCTCCCAGCTCGGTGTCCATTCGGGTACGTGGAATCCTCCTTCTATCAAGGGGAAAGAGGAACAGGAAGGAAGAGGGCCGGCCTCTCTTTTGGTAATCCTCCTCTGTACGTCTCTGCATCTGTTATAACCTCTGTGCTTCTTATCTCTGAGCACCCGGCAACGCCACGTTCAGGTGACACTTCTGAGATGCTCAGCATGTGTGTCTGTAGGACAACACTGTCACACCTGAGCTAAACCAACCTGCTTTGCTCAAGCTCTAATAAGGGCCGACATGAACAAACCTGCCTTTACCTCTGATCTCTCCGTGCCGAAGAAGTTACAATAAAGAGTTATTATAAGAGAGAGATGGCTACAGCAGCACACACAAAACCTGTGCTTAACAGATACCAAACTGCCCTGTATCAGAAGAGACCTTAACGCAGCTTTCACCAAAAGGGTTCCTTAAACATAACAGGCACACAAAACGCGTTTTCAACAGTTCTACTGTTATTTTAGCAAGAGCAATGGCAATTACTGCTGCAGGAATACTGCAATCCCTTGGAGCTACTCAGCTTTGCACTGGCAGCTCGGAGGGCGGCCGGGGAGGAGTCACCGGAGCGAGGGATGGTGTTCCAGCCCCGGCGACCCCCCGTTCCCCTGCCCAGCCCTCCCCTGCCCTACCTTTCCGCCGGGCGCCATGGCGCTGCTGCCGGGACGCGTGCGCCGCGCTCAGCGCTCCGCCCGGCAACGCGGCCCCCCCGGGAACACGGCGGCGGCGCCTCGCGTTTCCGCGGCGGCGGCGCCGCCTGGCGGCGGGACACGGGAGGGCCCCCTCAAAGCGCCACAGCGGCCGCGGCGCTGCCTGCGACTGTGGGCATAGCGAGCTGCCGAACATAAGCCCGGTTTGGGTGGCCTGGGGTCCCCGAGGAGAGGTGGTGGCAGAGCAGGTGTCAGCGCCAGAGGGTCTCCTGTGCTGCCCTGCCCTGGAGCGCCTCCCGGCTCACCCATTCCAGTTTAACCACAGCCAACAGCCAAGGCCCCGCAGCTGCTCACTCACTCCCCCACCAGCGGGATGCGGAGAGAATTGGAAGCGGAAAAGCGGGGAAACTCGTGGGTTGAGATCAAAACAGTTTAATAGGAAAAGCAAAAGCCACACACACACGCAAAATAAAACAGGGAATTAATTCACTGCTTCCCATGGGCAAGCAGGTGTTCAGCCACCTCCAGGAGAGCAGGGCCCCGTGGCTACTTGGAAAGATAAATGCCATCACTCCAAACGTCCCCCACTTTGTACACTGAGCATGATGTCATACGGCTGGGAACACCCCTCTGATCAGTTGGGGTCACCTGTCCTGGCTGTGTCTCCTCCCAACCTCCTCGCCAGCCTGGCAGTACAAAAAGCAGAAAAGGCCTTGGCTCTGTGTAAGCCCTGCTCAGCAATAGCAAAAACACCTCTGTATTATCAACCCTGTGTTCAGCACAAATCCAAAGCACAAACCCATGCCAGCTGCTGTGAAAAAAATTAACTCTACCCCAGCGAAAACCATCATAGCACACCACCCTACAGGGTCTTTCCCCAGGGCTCTCTAGCCTCCTCCTCATGGAACCGCAGAGTCCCACAGGACACAGCCTGCTGAGGGAACAGCCATTCCTCGTCACCACCAGGACAAGGCTTTGGGCTGGCTGGAAGTATCTCATAAGTTGCATTCTGCCCATGAATCACCAGCAGGTCAAGATTGTTTCATTAAGCAGTAGATTTCCCCCACCATTAACAACAGAGAGAATTTCTGAACCACACTGCATCCAAGCTGTTTGATCAAGCTGGAACCCACTGACTCTAAAAATCCAAGTATAATACATGCTATATCTTGTATATCTTGGTGCCTGTTGGATATTAAATTATCAGAGATGTATGAGAACAGCAAATATTTCATCACATATATTGAGTACTTCTTGTTCTGCATTACTTTCCCTGTGTCCTTTGAGGGTATCGTTGCTAGTTCTTTCACTTCTAGGTATATCTCAAAACTCACATTATTGTCCATAAGTATTCTCAAAACAGAGCACAATGTGATGATACTACTATAGCTACAAAAGAGTAAATCTCACACAAACACTCCAAAAGCCTTTTACCAGGAGAACAATCCTGCAAACACAAGTGTTTCCTTTTTATATTGAGAGATGTCTGAAAACAAAAATCCCCTTTCCCTCCTTACTACATGGCCATGCTTTGGGAATATTGGTAATTGAAGGATTCTCTCTTCAAGGTGCTTTGCATATCAAAGGAACAGAGCAGCTTGGCAACATGACAAACATTTTAGGGGAAAATGGTATACAAAAAAACCCAGTCAGCTACTGCCAGAGAAAACCATGCATTGTCTTCCTGAATGTCTCTAAGGAGATTTCAGATTAATCAGCCAAGAAAATCAGGTCTGCTTACTATTGTTATTATTCGTGATGCTATCTTAGTCCAAAAGCCCTTCCTTAGGCTCACAACCAGGTGAAACTACAGTCCAACTGATTTCCAACATACCTTGCAGTCTAGGCACGAGACACAGATGTGCTCACACACACGAGAGGAACAGAGAAACAAGAACTGATCAATTTAATCAACAATGGTTTTTCGCACACCAGCAGAAAAGCATTTTGCAAGGCATCATAATCAATGAACATTTTATTTTTATGCCACCCCGATTGCTGACACAGAATATTGACACAAACCCCTTCATAGTCCTCTCTGAATCCTAGATTTGACATAAAAAGCTGAATCTCAGGCTTTGGTCCAAACTCTCACAGCTAGAGCAGAAATTGCCAATATTATTCAAGAAAACCCAATTTGGGCCAGCAGTGGGAACCTCTGCTTTGCAGGAGGTTTGCATGCCCAGCCCAGATACCAGCACCCTGTTCCTTTACAAAGTCTGAGCAAAACTACAGATACCTGTAACCATCAAACTCCATCTGTGATCTTCCTATCCTTTAACTTTCAGTCTGACATAAATTGGGGCTTTTAGCTCTCTGGCAAAACACACAAACAATAAACCCAAACATTCCCCCTTTGCACTTTCACGCTGTCAGATTTCCTCAGAGCTATTTCCACCATTCAAAGGAAAAACTGTCTAATCATTCCTGAAACAAACCTTAATCCCCATTTCCTTTTTCATTTACAAGTCTGCACAGAGCTCCCTTATAGGCAGTCAACAGATTTGACTAATCAACTCCATCTGGGGTCACTGGAGCTTGGTTAGCCTGGATGAAGATTTGAAGTTCTTTGCTTGCAAAAGCTTGCCAAAAGATGCTTGTGATTAATTGGCCATTTCCATTTTATAGGATGTCAGTCTCTGGTTATAAATAATAAATGTGTGATATCTCAGAGGACTCAGGATCCAGGGTGATCAGCTGTAATCTCATTTGCACCAAAGCGAGTCAGACCTCAGTTCCAGTTAGGTTCTCACTCCTTGCTCTGCTTACTCCTTTTTGGGTTATGTCTCCCCCAAAAAACAAGCCTGGATGAAATAAGCACACTCTTGGGAAGGAGCAATGAAGGGCTTGCCTTGTGTTTAACTTCATTCTATTCCTTTACAAGGCAGCAAGGAAAATGGCTTCCCTTTATTTCTTTTTTTACAAGAAGGAATGTATTATCCAGACAGTTACAGCTGAGACCCAGCTGCTTATGGCAGCTCTGAGCAAATGTGAATGGCTTCAATGTAAAAGTAGACTGATGACTTGGCCTTTCTCCTTCTTTACCCACAGGGTAAAACTTTGGATAAATGCCTGGTGGAAAGAAGAATACCACAGCCATATGGGATCTTGCCCAATATCTTTATTGAAAGAGTTACGTGAAGCAGAACTTTCTACAGAAAAATAGTTTTAACTTTGCAATCATTACCTACTCTTTGCCTGGGTTCATACATAAAAGTGGACACTAACTGCAAACTTAGGAATTATGAACTGAATTTCCTACAGAGATAAACAAAGCAGGGCAAGGACACTGTGACACTTTGTATTTCCATCAGTACAAGCTTGGCAGCAAGCTGAAAGACAAAGTAGATGGGAAATTGGCACCCAAAACAAAGCAAAACAAAGCTTGGAAGCATATCTGTTAGCATCTTCCTGCGTTGGGTTTCATGAGGTGCTCACAGTTGTCTTCTCCCAAGAGGTCTTTCCAAACACCTGCTTGCAAGCATATGCCAAAACTGTGGTACAGACCACACTAGTATTTATTATGCCTGTTTAGTGATTCCTGATGGCCTTTCCCAAGGGATACAAGCCTAACACAATCTTTCCTTAGCTGTTTCTGTGAAATAGACCTGCAAGGAAAAGATCTCAGATGCTGGTTCCACTCTCAAAAGCAAAACTGGTCTTTGACTTTGAGGATCAGCAATAAGTGCACAGGGCTTATCCTCTGTCTGTAATTCATGAACACTTGGCACACTACAAAACTGTGCCTTTAACAAACTGAAATATAATTTTAAAAAATCCTTCAGGGGGTTTAACAGTTCCCATCTATTCATCTGCCCATTTTCAGCCTAGCTCATGCAATGGAAGGAAATTAGTGTATTAGGAAACAAAGAAATCTCTGCAGTAGGAAAATTAGAAAGCTAAATAGGGTTATACTACACCATCCAACTTTGCCTGAAAACAAAAAAGAAAAACATAGTAAGGAGAGGTAATGGGTTAGGTGAGTATGTTGGTGCATGCTACCAGGGACATTCCAGCTCAGGGGCTCCTGAACAGTGACAAATGGGTGGATCACAGCTGATACACAAACTACTTCAAAGCAGCACACCCAGAACTCCTAATCCCACACTGCCACAAAGGAGAAATAGCTCCACAAATTCTTCTACATAGAGCTGAGAGACTCTGAGGCTCCATGTTCATAGTTCCTCTTCCAAAGAACATCACTGTTGCTTTTACTCCTCACCGTCCCCCACCCCAGCTGTTGAATTTCCAACTTCCTCTTTTCCTCCAAGCAGTCTATTTCTCTTCTCCAGACTATGAAATAAATACACATTTCTCAGGCAGAAAGAAAAAATTCCACTGGCTGTCATAGACCAGCAGAGGCCTTATCAAGTGCCACAGAGGGGGAAAGCAAGCAAACTGTGTTTACAACCATTTTCTCCATTCTATATTTACCTTTTTCACACGAGTCACAGTTGACAATCACAATCTTCCATTGCATGCACGTACTGTCCCACAGAATTACTGCCCAGCCGGTAGTTCTTCCACTTGCTGTTTGTTATTCCTTGTGAACTGAATGACACATTTGTCTAACAAGTTGAATCCTGGTTTCTTTCCTTCTTCAGTCCATTCATGAAATTGGAAATGATATTTTTTTTTTTAGTTCTACTCTTCTCAGTCATTGTGCTTACCATTCCCCTCACTTTGGGGACATTTCCCCATTTCCTAAGCACCATTTTGTCTTCAGCCGCATCATGAAAGAACAGTGTTCAGCTCGAGATGGCCACCCCTGAAAATAACCATTAGACATTCTAGATATAGCTCTAGACATATCATTCTAGCTGCTTTTGCAGCTCTTTTTTCATACACCAAAATATACACTTCCCAGCCAGCATATGAGAATGTCATTTAAAACGGCATCAAAGCCTCATTAAAATCAAGGTAAATAATTTCTATCTAGAAAGGCCCTTTCTCTCTTACCAAATAAAAAAAATAAGAAATAAAATAATAAAAAAAAAGGTGTGTGATTATTCAACACCATTTGTCCTTTAAAAAAATCCTGGTTTTCTTTTTACTTATTATCTTCTGAGCACCTATCAAAGGTTTGATTATTTGCTGTGCTACTTTCTAGCATCTGAAACACAAATAGCCTATAACTCCCTAACATCTTTGCACTCTCTCATCCTTTTTTAAAGTAGATGTTATATTTGTAATCTCACACATCTTTCCAAGGGAAATTATTAATGCTCCTGAGCTTGCTTCAGCCAGTTTTATATTTGCCTTAGAAGGAATTCACCTGGCTCAATTGATTTGAAAACATCTCTACTGTTTAAGCACTCTCTGACATTTCCTGTTTTATTTCGAGTCACTTTTTGCTGCTAGTGTTGTGTTGCTGCCTGATTGCAAATGACCTTTGGAAATGGACAGTCTTCCACAGCTGTCAATTATTTAATTAGCTCAAAAGGTAGAAGCATATGCTGTGGGTCCAAAGTTTTCCTCCCAGCTGAATCTCATGTAACTGTCAGGAGGAGTCTACATAAAGCAATTTCATTTTATTTACCTAATGTGGTTTTCTGTAAGAAGCAAACAGAACATTAAAGCTGCCAAAGTCCAGCTCCAAAATGAGAGGAAATTCTGACATTAAAGTTTCTCTTGTAACCTTAACCAAATACTTTGAACCTGTATGTTATGATACAGGTTCAACAACAGGAGCAGGTGTTTTTTGCCCTGCAATGTCATAGTCTATTTCAATCCATATTGGGATAAAAATAGGGCCTTGCATTGAAGGAGTCATGAGACTCTTGCCTCATTTGTTACAAAAACTGGGAGATGCAGAGTGAAAGAGGAAATTCTTATTATTTTGGTAACTGAATGGTATTTTAAGAATTAAACTCTCTGGTTTTGTTCAGCAGGTTGCCTGTAATCTGATTTACAAATCACTTGAACCCAAGTCTCACACCACTAAGTGCTCGTTGTGAGTCACATTTTCTTGGTGCTAAATTTGAGATGCAGTCAGATCTGTGTGTATGCCGAGCCCTCACAGGCATTCATGAATGGAGCTTCACTTTCAACACAGAAAATGCCTTATTGTGCTGAATATTCAAAAATACCAGCTGCAAGGCATCTCCTTGGGGCAACTGAGACTTCATAGGCCTTTGTACCTTTTAAAATCCTTGTGCCTTTGTTGCCACATATTAGTTTATCAGCATTTATGTCACATGCCATTGGAAATAAACCTTAAGAGTATTTTTGTGAAGTACAAAAATACATGTTACAGTGGCATGTATTATTGAGAAATTGCTTTGCACGATCTGTGAAAATGGGGTTTGGCCACACTTTGAAATATAAGGGCAAACAAAAATGCTGTATTGGCTTCTTATTAAATGTTTTCCCATACCCCAATATATAAACCTGGCAAGCCAGAGAAAGAATAGCATCAACTCCCATGGATGAAGATTGTTCCAGATTGCATACCTACAAGGAACAGGGAGGGAGGGATTAATTTTATATTAATATATTAAAAAACAGTATGATATAATTTCTTCATATCGTCTATTAAAATCTCATGGTGTGCAGACTTTTTTTGGATGGATTTCTAAAGCAGAAAAAAAAAATACTGCAGTGGGCTTTTATCCCGGTTTTTCAGTTCAGCCACTGGAGGGCAACGTGATCCCAGTCACGGGGCAGAGGCAGCCCTGCAGCCCCCAGGATTAGGGAGCAAGCACCCAGCAAGCACCGCCGAACTGCAGAGGAATTTCTGCGTAAGGCAGAAATGAGACAACAACAGCAGCAAAAAATACCCTCTTACATTGCACTTTTTTGGAAGGTAGATTTAGAAATTTCTTCCTACATCTAAAAACTGGGTTTCTACTTAGGATTGCTTCATGGGTTCTAAATCTGTGGATTAGCCAAGGGATTTCTGCAGGAGACAATGCAAGGCCCGCTCAGCCTGGTATCGCGAGAGGTGAAATATTTCCCACTGCTAAGTAAATGAAAACCCAAGACATGTTCTACACTTGAAATAATTCTGGCAGACTTTTCTGGATTAGTTGTTAAATCTGTTACAACAGATTATTTGTTTATTATGTTTTATAGGACTATGAGTGGTGTAGGGCTGATTTGCTTTAAAATTAATTAAAATAGTTGGGCTCAACTGACTGCAGAGCACCTGGGTTCCTGGAGAAGACCAGAGAGATAGTGTCAGATATGTTTGCTTTGAGGAAAACAATAGCCCAAGTATCAAATAGGGCTTGAAAAAAGTTAATACTGGTATTTTAGGAAGAGGTAGTAAGTACAAAGTAGATACCCATAAAATGAAATGGTACCTTAGAAGCTGCGGGGAAATGTATTATAAGACACAGCAAACCCACAACATTTTTCCCAGAAGTCATGTACTGGCTGCTGCCAATTTCAGATTGGGTTATTGCAGAAGCAGAATCTCATCCATCTTGATCTCCACATGCTCTTCGTTTCACAGTCTTTCTCTCTATCCCACGGCTGCCTGTGCAGTAAGTCTTTGTTTGCAGCCATTAGCAATCCAGCTGTGTTTGCAGCATCTCTGGAAAGTGCTTTCATGCAGTGAGATTGTTCAGGACAAGACAGCCAGGATAACTCACTGTGTGAAGGATTTGCTTTGCGGATGTGGAAGGATAAGCCTTTCGTATCCTCCCCATTTCATCCTTCCCCCACCAGCATCGTGCACGTATGCATGCACACGCTGGCTAATAATCTAATTTAATCCTCACAGCACAGGATTTTGTTCCTTATCCCTCAAACTGAGCTGTGGGAGGGAATGAGGAGTCTTCAGCCACCAAACAAGGCTCTTTCTGAGCTGCAAGAGGAGGAGCCCATTTTAAATTTCTATCTGTTTGACTGCACCTGGAAGCAGATTGAAATTTGAGTGAAAGGATGAAATACTGGATCTTTAGAGAAATATGAACTCTGATGCACTTTAAAAATGAGTCTCTGCAATGTGGAGGATGGGACATCAGGTTCTAAATCTTTTAATTCTTGTGAGTTGTCAGTTTGTACAGCTGTGGGGGACAAAGCAGCAGTGTGAAGGAGGGAGCTGCTATTTGAGAGGAAAGAAGGGATTAGATTTGGGTTTTATTTGTGTAAATTGCTGTTAACCCATGACACTAGCAGATATGTGACAGTGTGAGATGCAGAGGCAGGGGAAGAATAATTTCAATCTTTCCTTGTCAGTTATTTTTTGTAGTAATCCCTTGGAGGGAAAGGAGTCATCAGGACGGCAATGATTTCTGCAGGTTTTTTGTGCTAGACATTCAAGGCAAACATTAAAATTTTTACTACTTCCTATTGAAACAAATGGCAAATTTAGCCATTGAAAGAGACTTGGTTTTAGGGTGGAATTGGAGCCTCAGAGCAATCCTGCTGTAATTATGGGGCTGGCTGAAGTCACCACCATGTCATGAAACTTTTGCCTTAGAGCCTGCTTCAATATTAGTTCATCACTTCAGTGATGTTTAACCACATTAGAGAGGAGCCAGTGCTATTATTGCTTTGAGTCACTGAAAGTAGCTCCACCAACACGTATTTGGGGAGAATTGAGATGTCGTTTTAGCAATGACACTGTGTGTGCCCTGGGATGATACTGCTCATTATATGAACTATTTCACTTTTTTCTTTACTACATGCAGGTACTAGGAATTATTTCTGCTCCTTTCTTAAGTCACAGAGGAACTCATTTGAATAAATTAATGAAGGCTAAAATTGCTTGTATTTATATAATTCTGCATGCAACTTTGACATGGTTAAAGTGTTAAGGAAAATCTCCATTATGATGGAATTATATTCTAGTAATTGCCTGTAATTATAAGGGCATCTTGTTACAAATATATTTAGGTATATCATTATAAGCTGACACTTCCATACTTTAGGACAAGTAATGTATTTTAGAAAGAAAGACTGAATAAAAGGCATACTCTCCTTAGGCTAACTATCCCAGGAGCTGTTGTATTCATGCCCAGCACTGACACTGTAAAAGCCGTGCAGTTTATTTATCATATTTGTGGTTGTTCAAATCACAACTGCAGGTGAGTCAGATAATCAGGCTAGAATAAATTAAACTGTATTTGTGTTATATCCCAGTGAGTCAGTTTGCTGTTATTTTGTAGTAGAAATAATTGATTTCCTTACCTTATCACTGTAGGAGCAGAAAGCTCATAGTTTACAAATAAAGATAGTCAAAGGCACCTTCAAATATATTGGCCTTAATATACATCACTGATGGAGGAACTTGTAATAAACCAAGCCCTGAGGGAACATGTTGCCTGGGAGGTGGGTTTTTATCCTATTTGCAGGCAGAACATACTATCCAATTCAGTAGTTACATTTCCAGCTGGAAGAAATGGCTGGGAAAAGGAGCTCTAAGACAGGGAGATCACATCTAAGTTTTGTATATTAAAGGGCTCCAGGTCAAATTCATGCACTGCATATCTAATTTCAATGGATGCAAACCACAATGGATCTTAGCTGCTGTATTTTGGGGACACAGGGTTATGTTTTAGCACATTAAAAGCAAGGGCACTTTTTCAACATGAGGAAAAATGCATTGTTGGCCTGACTCAGACATTCTCTTTATTTTAATGCATTCTGACAGACTTCAGCTACCGTGTAATGACATGAAATTAGGAAAACTTAAACTTAATGGAACTCAGTGACCAAGGGGGATACACAAGAGAGCCTTAAGCCTCGTTTCTATGGGCTGCTTGTTTGCAATGCAGTCACACTTCACCTATTATGTGAAAAGATGTTTAGGGGGCTTTTTGAACCCCCTGGCAATTTACCTGGATCAAACACACAACCACAAGCCCTCTCTCATCATTAAGTTGGAGAGAAATCATGCTTTAGTAGTTAAGACAAGCAAACACGATGTCCCTTCTAATTCGCCAAATTGATTGAAAAGTTGTATTTCCAAGTAGATTAGCCCCCTGAATTTGCATCAACCTCTCTCTCTTTTTTTTTTGTGAGTTCTCGTTTCCATGCAGGAAAAAAATGTGCATGGACTAATCTACTCAGAAATGAAAATATATTAATCCAACTGCCTCCATGTTGCCAAGTGTTTGGAAAGAAGCAGGAAGGGCACTGGTCCCACAGATGATTCATGGTCTGGGATAAAAAGAGCTTGCATAAATTTTGAACAAAATTGTGTCCATCGCAGTGTAGGAATGTGGGCTGTGCATCCTTACTCTCTCTCTGTAATGCTAGTGTAATTGCATGCTTCAGTGTGGAAGAGTACTGGAGTGGCTTTTCATAACTAGTGGTTGCAGCTTCTAGAAGGTACCCATGGGGGTAGTTACATGGATCCTTGGAGCAGCCTCTGCTGATAATCTTGGAGGAATTGCAGGATGCCGGCCTTAGGATTCAAAGCACTGTCATGTGGGATTACAAGGATGAATTCAAGGGACTAATTGTGGATCCTGTCACACCAGGAAGCCAAGTGGCCTTCACTATGTTCTTCACTGGAGGTGGAAAGACCTCAACATCTGCCATACAGGAAATTCTGTTCCCTTGGCAGTGTTTGCAGCAAGTATGAAACCTAAAGCATCTTCTTGCTATTTCCAGCTGTTGCATTGGACATGACACTGCCAGTTTGAGGAAATCACCTGCAGGTAGCGTTTTGGCTCAAAGAACTGTTACACTGAAGCTGTGCTAGCCCTCAGCTAGGAATTTCAGTTGGGTTTTGCAAAGACTCATGTCTCCTCCTTAGAAGAAAGAAGATTTCAAATAAGTGTTCTCCCTGTGCTAGCAGGAGGGTAGAACTGTAATCAGACTGCATGGGAGAGCACTGAGGGTGGCATTTAGTATTTTCACACCTTGAAGAACTCTACTGGTGGATTCTCCTTTGGCTGATCAGAGATACACCTGAAGTACTGAGGGCTTGTAAGAAAATCTACCCAGCACAGCTGTAAATAGCAGCTCCAAGACACACAGAGCACATTTGTAGAGTTAAAAGTACTTCCTATTTTGGTATAGAATTGTGTCTCTCCCTGTAGATCCTTGTGGCTAAAGCTAAACAGACACCCAACGAGTGAAATTAAATCAAAAGTTTTCATTTGTGCACTATGAAATAAAATCTAAGAACCCAGAACCAAAAGCTATGACAATTCTGGACAAGTACTGGTTAACAAGAGGTAGAACCGAGACCCATTTCAGACACACTTTAAAGTTGATCTTCAAATGTAATTAATTATAATCAATTATCAGCATAGAATGACTGTGTTCATCCCACAACACTGTTTTTAACACAAATTCAAGCAGAAGCATGAGAGCAACACTCTTGTAAAGCCACATACATCTTTATTCTCCACCCAGGCCAGCAAGGATGGGAAAAGGAAATGCAATTAAAAATAACAATCAGCAAACACACACTATCTTTACTTAAAAAAAAATCCAGACTAGAGCAGCCAGAAACACACTCAACAATCAGAATAACTGGAATTCCCTGCAGTTGGACAGTGGCACATAAGCAGAAATGACTTGTGAGTTTCTGAAAGCAGGCAGAACAAGACAAAAACTTGTGCTTTTTTCTATTACAATAATTGATAATGATTATATATTTTGCAGCAGGCAAACTGCTACAAGAGGATAATGGGCAAGAGAGAAAGCTATCCAGAGTTGTTTGGGGAAAAGTTTGAATTAAACTTCTACAAATAGCACCAGAACTAACCCCAAGCTTAAAATAGCCCACACCAAAATCAGTGGCACACCTTGACTTTAGCAGGAGCCAAGGCAAGCTTGGTTAAGTATAAACAAGTAGAAAACACACTATGGATTGTCCCAGTATATCCCCCAAAAGGTGACCTCCAAACCCAGAAGCACAGCTGCCATGGCAGAGGGAGGGTACTATGACTCCTCTGACGCTCCTTGGTGTCTACATAGCAGTAAGAGGCATAGATCTGTTTTTTTCTCCACTCCAGCGGGCTATTTGCAATCCTGAAAGCAAATCCTGCAGCTCAGCAGACATTTCACATGGCTGTATTCTGTAATGAGCTAGTATTTATCATTCAAGCCCTCTGTAAGCTAAAGGCTCTTTGTGCAACTGACCCCAGCCTTTCATGTAGCCTTGAACAGCTGCTGTTTGTCAGTGACAGCTGAATTGGGTTTTCTCCCTCTGCAGCAATGCACACTTGCCAGCCATCCTTTCCTCAAACTTGTTTGCTGCATGTGGGGGCCAAGATACACAATCCACTCCTTTCATGCCAGCAATGTCCCTTCAGGCAAAGTGTGAGAACGCTTGCCAGTGGACCTTCCTTCTCCTTAATGCTTGTTAAGAATCACTTCTTCCCACCCTCCAGCCATGTGGGAGCCTGTGATTTCCACGTGGAACACTATTAAGCAGAGTGGATGCTCTGGGTCACTACAGATTGCCAGCACTGGCATGACTTGTTCTCAGCTAATTCAGAGGCATATCAACCTGCCTGTTTGGGACAGACCTGTGAAAGGCATTTCACTGCTTGAACCAGTCCCAGGCAATTGTCAGCCTCTTTGAACCCCACTGAACTATCTGACATTGTCTCACAGGTTGGAGTCTGGTTTTTTTTATTTTTTTTTTTTTTTGCTGGAAGTTGGTCACTGCCTTGAAAGACTTCACCAGTAAAAACTGAAAGCAGGAAGAAGCAAACACAGCCTGGCTGTACCTGTGCCAGGGAGCACCTCTGCTTTGTCAATAAAGTGTAGGGCCAAGCCTGCCCTTGATATTGGGTTTGCACACTATTCACACTGTTAATCCTCCAGCCAGTGCTAAGAGGCTCTTTTGACCGTGCCTCTCAGGGACCAAGGATGCAGCAGGAACTACTTATTTCTCAGTGTCAGGCCTAGAGGATTGGATGGACTTGTTTATACATCACTGGTTCCCAGATGTTCTAACCAGGACAGATAGTCAGTGTAGTCTTGAGGTCATCCTTAAAATGCAACACAAAGCATTAGTTTCTGTGAAATTCAGCTTCTGAATGCTTCTTTTTACCATCCTAAAACTAGAGCACCTCCCCATCTCAGAGGGAGACTGGGGAAGTGAAACATCTACACAGACATGAGTGACTGTGCAGCTGACAGATTGCACACCACGACTTACCTACCTACACACATGCAAATGGTGGGCTCCTCTGGGTTGGGGCTCAGACAGACTTTCTAGCAGCACCAGCTGAACTACAGCACTCAGAAAATAAATCATGTTTCACATGTGTAACTCAGTGCCCATCAGAATCCACTAAAACTCTCTTTTTCTCATGTCCTTCATAGGCCCAAACCCCAACAGTCAATGCAGTAAAAAAGAACTTTTCTGCTAGCTGTTTTTTTAAAGAGACAAAATTTCTCCAGTTCCTAGTGGCCACATCAGCCTGGTCAGGGAGCCCACCATGACATGCAAAGTCCCAAACGAAGGGAAATTAATTAGGAAAATGAGACTTGAGGAGAGGAGGATGTATGATCCATTGCTCTTCCATATAATTAACCAGGAAGGGGGGGAGGGGAGAAGTGGACACAGATTTCCAGATCTGAGGCACTAATAGACATAGGCTCTGAAAGGCTCCCATTCTGTAAGGGGAGATCTGACAGTTCTCCCGTAAGAGCAACTTGAAAACCAGAATTACTTGTTTCATTGACACCTTCCCATCCCAAGTACCTTCAACTCCACCTCCCTAAATCCAGATGCTACCTGTCTGCACCTGCATTGCAGTGAGATGCAAACTGATCACCCTTCCTCAGAGCAGGTATTTCTTCCCTATAATGCAACTGTTTGCACTGCACATTGTGTATGACTCCCATAGCTCAATCCTTCCTAGCAGTGCACCTACCAAGAGATCAAATGCAGGTGTGTCCCAAGCACCCATCTATGCATCTACAGCTACCTCAAGGTGCTTGGTGACAGGCTCATCAGGTCCCCACATGTTGCCTTACAAAGCAAGCCTTACTCTTTCTTTGTGTGATGGGGGTGTTTCAGGTCAGCATAGAGCTCACAGGCCATTGCTAGCAGCTCTGCTTTCCTCTCCCAATGAAAGGCTGGGCATAACTATTCCAGTGGTCTGTTTGTCAAATTCTGACTATTGTCTAAGTAGTCAGTCTACCTAAGTTAGCTGCACTTGTTGGAAGGACTGGAAAAGCACCCTTTCTAGGAAAACTGCAGGAACACCACACATTTTGCAATTTAGCCTTCACTTCTGAATGGATTCCTAACTCCTGAAGTTCATCCCCTGAACAGAGACTTCTTTTCTGGGTCAGTGGGTCACTGTTATGCCCTATTTCTGAAAAGCAAAGTCTAATGTGACAGAAGCAGACTTTGCATCATGTATCTCTGCCACTCCACAAACAGCCTGAGCCCTGCAGACCTGGATTTTCTTACCATTCCCAGAAGCTGTAATTAGCCACAAGAGATGACAAATCCTTGGATCTCCCCACCCAGAGCACATGAAACTAGCATTCCTGCATTCTGTGATATTTAAAGAGCACTCCCCAGCCCAATATTTTATTCATTAAGCTTGTGTTTGAATATATACATATATTTGAAAAAAAACCAGTGTGTTATTTTCCAGGTGAAAACCACTCGCATATGACCAAAATAGTCATCCAGGACAAAGGCTCAGACTGCTGAGGTTTCAACACCCTGCGCAGAGCTCTTGCCAGAGAGACTACCTGAGATATTGTCAGAATCTAGCAGCTCAACAATGCTGTATGGAGAACAATCTTCCAAGCCCAGCTTGCTGCAGAGCCAGCCACAGAAGCCCTTCTCCATATCCCTGACAGCACGCCACCAGTACCCAAAGGACCATGCTACCTGGGCCACAGCTGAATACAGGCCTAGGGAAAAAGAAACAACCATAATTATAATTGGGTAGAAGATAATCAAAAAGGGACAAAAGGTGATTTTGTGCCAGAAGGTCCTCTCTTCATTGTACACCAAGAAGATGTTGTACCATGTAATGGTTCCGTAGTAGAATGAAACCACGAAGGACACTACAAAAATGACGGGGAGGCAGATGATGGTCCAGAGGACAATGTGGGGTCCTCTGTCCAACCCAACATCACATTTCTTCTTCTTCTCGGGTACGTCCTCTTTAGGAGGTTCCTTTGACTTAGCCAGTTCCTGCAGCTCTTTGTCTGTCAGTGTGACATGGATGTCCACCATCTGACCCTTCTTCTTTCCCCTGGTGATTGTTCCAGTCAGGGTGACATATCGGCTGTCTAAAGGCATGTTCCAGACACCTACAACACAGATAAACTCAAATACATTAGATTTATTTTCTGTATGAAGCACTTCGTGTAAATCCCCAAACACCCCAAAGACAATTTGGATATGTGCATATGGAGTTATAATTAAAATAAAATAAAAAAAGATGGAAGGCAAGAAGCAATGCAGTATGAAAAAAACTGTCGTAGAAAGAAATGGAAGAAGAGCTAATGAGGGAGAAGAAAGGAATTCCAGATGATAGAAATCACAAGGGAGAATACTCCAACATCTCCACTAGAGACAATATGTGAAGAGAAAATGCTGTAGCAGTATATGAGAATGAGATGAGACAGAGTAACTGAACTAAAAATCATATGCCTGTTTTCTCTGTTTCCCTCATGGATTTATTCCTGAACAGCATGGACACTTGGGATGAATTAGATAAATGTGACTGAGACTCTCATTCTGGAATAAGCACATCCACACATGGAGTTATACCTGAATAGCTAATATTTCACTTTACATTTGCACTGTATCTCAATTCGAATTAATTTTTGATGTTTGGAAAAAACTTATAAACTGTCATATAATTATATTTGCATTTTAAGAGATCCATAAGCAGGATAGTGATGGTATATGTGTTGAAGTTACAAATAGACTGCCTTAGTTTTCAAGTGACATTGGTATAGGATGGCCCCTGTAGTGATACTAGGCATAAACTCTTCCTTGGGGATAAAATATGTTTCCTCCTGGTTTTAATTCTGACCAGCTTGACTAAGAAACTCTTAAATACAGGCTGAGCAGTTTGAAGTGGTCCACAAAAGGAAGGTAGCAGATAAGTCATGAGGATAGGGGTTGGGATCAAGGGGGAATCTGGTGCATCTGATGGACCAGGAACTTGCATTCACATTTAAGCCCCTCTCAGCCTGCACTGCTGATTCACAAAAGTATTAGCCATAGGCCTTGCCTTTCACAATTCTTCCCTTCTTCCCTGCAAGGGTGACCAGGACAGACATCAGAAGTGAAATGGGGCTCCAAAGTGCCCCATGAGGACCTTGCCAAATAATTACTCTTCAAGCGGAAGCTGTGCTGAGAGTATGCAAACAAAAACCAAATCCTAGATAATAAGTAAAAATCTCTATCAGAGGTAGAGCCACTAAATCCATCTGCTTCCATACTTTCACTTAATAGGCAATTGTTCAGCCATGGACAGCAACTTGATCACAGAATCATTTGTTTAAAGCACGCACAGCATTTTTCTGGATCAACTTCAACCAGCACACACATTGAAAACTAAGAGTGTGGCAACAACCAAACTCTGCAAAGAACTGCGGGAGATATCCCCAATCAGCCTGTAGTGCTTTTTGTTCCAGAGCATTTTCATGTATGAACTCAAACTCCCTTTGCCTGCAGTGTTGGAGAGGGTTCGTCCCCCTGTCACTTCCATTTGACCTTAAAGCAAGCTGTCACCAAAAAAAGTTTACGGGAAGTGGGTGTTCCCAGGAATACATACCGTCTGTCATAGACTGACCCAGGAACTTGGAGCCTTCCTCAGAGCTCCTCTCCCCTCCTTCTTCATCCGCCTGTTCTTCTTCCACCTTACTGTCACTCTCTGATCGATACACTATTATTGACTCAGGACGGGACTCCTTTTTCTTCTTTTTCCTCCGGTCCATAGTGGCTTCCCCATCAAAGGTGACGGTGGTTGCCACAGCCCTTTTCATTGTGCCAGAGCGAGGGCTCTGCCCTCCAGACTTGCTGTCTTTCTGCACTGTTTCCTCCATCCCGCTGCTGCTCTCAAGCACTTCACTTGGCATCTTGTAGCACCTGTTTCCAATCTAATAGCACCAATTCCTGCACTTACAAGTCATTGATTAGACAACGGTTCCATGGATGCTTTGTTTTGGTAAAATGTCCCACTGCTGACATCCATGCACTCCATTCCCAGCCTAAAATGAGAGAGAAGTCTGAAAAGAGTCTTTTTCTTACCAAGCAGAAAAAAATTAGCAGTATTTTCCTAAAAAGGGTTACTTCCAACTGGTTTAAATGTCATCTGAAGATCTCTACTACTGTCCTGAACATCAATTCTACTACATAGAATTTTTGTGGTATCTAATCTAATCTTGATTCTCAGTACCCAATTTTAAATATAACAAACCAAAGCTACTGGAAAAGGAAACAGTATTAACATTTATAAGAAGGAAGTAAACAAGCACAGTTTGCTGGATGAATTTAACATTCCTCTGCAATGCTGGAAACAAACAGAAGACAACAGTTTTGGTCCAAATGAGAATAAAGGACTAAAAAAGAAGTTAAGCAATTTAAGGGACCAGATTAGAGACAACTGCAACAGGAACACTGCACTTGTCCAGCATTACAACAGCTATATTGGTTCCAGCCTTTCTCATTTTGAGCATCTTCTCATTTACTGACATTTGCAAGGATATTACAAAAATCAATCAAATTATGTCAAAATGAATGATGTTTCAAACCTTAACAATTTAGCAATATTTAGTGTTGCCAAACTTGGAAAAATACAGTACATATAGTGGATTTAAAGCAAAATTATTATTAAGATGACTTTGCTAGGGAGGGAATTGGGAACCACAGCAGTCTCCTGATTGTGCAGGGAAAACAACACAAATCTTCACAAATCTTTGTACAAATATGAGGGCTCCATTTTTTGCTCCTCACTCAAGTAAAATTAACAGTAATACCAAGTGAAACTGTTATCTATGGGAAAGCTGCCTAAGTAAAAGCCACATAATTAAACATGCATCAAGGCAGACAAATCCTGCTCCATGAATATGGAAGAGGCAGGATTAATGGTTCTCAGATTTCATAACATTTAGGAAACTGACTGTGTCAAGTATTCATGAAGTATTTAGGTACAAATCTGAATACATTGAATAATGCTTTAACAGCTCTGAAGAGCTCTGTTGAACATTTGTATTTAAAAGAATGCACGTGACCAATAATTAAGCTTCTACCTAGTAACTGAGTCATCTCTTTAACAGGAAACTAAGAAACACAGTTATAATTTGTAGTCCCCACAATGCTGGGGAAATTGTTTTACTTGAACAGATGCTATAAAAAAAGTCAAGCATTTTTATATTTGGCAATATAGTCCTGGTCTTCCCACAGATCTAAGATTTTGCTGGTCTGTTTTGAAATTTTGTGCAGAACTTTAGATCAATCATTTATGTCTCGTACACTCACACTTACGCACATCTCCCACACACAAAACTTCTAATTGTATCACTTTAACACTTATGAATGTGACCGGTTGGCTCTATGGGGCTTTGAAGAACTCAACAATTCAGATTATTTTTTGACACTATAGAAAATAAATCTTCCCTGGTGATCAGAAGACACATAAAATGGAATTAAAAAAACCCCCAAGATTCAGCATACCCCAGAAATCAGACTCCTTCTAGATCACTGGGCAGAGAATGTCTTTGTTAGCTCTGCAGGAGGGCTGGGAACAGACTGTTTAGATTACCATCTCACGTGCCATGCAAAAATGTATGGCTGAATTAGCAGACATACTGGAAAACAGAAATTCACGTAAGCTTTTATTCGGGTTTTTTTAAAAATGCCTTTATCTGTAAATGGAATGAATTTATGCTATGGCATAAACTCACTCTTTGTAGTACATTCATCCAGGAGGTACAATATGATCTAACATTTTTCTCTGAAAATCATCAGTAAAACTTCATGTTTTGCATCTATGAAATCCTAAAATCACCTGACTGAGCCTAATGAGTCCCTGGAGCAACAGTGAGGTTCTGTTCCCAGAAGTGATGAAAACAGACCTGGAAACACAGAGAAACCAAAAGCATCACTGCTGGAATAATCTACTAAAAGCCTGGAGTCGCAGAAGTTGATTGGGGATTGGATTCCCAAAGTTCCTGGCTGTAGTTCCATGCTCAGTACCTACTAACTTGAGAAAGGGATGACTTGCAAGTAACATTTAAAAATAACACAAAGCTACAGGCAAAGATTTGTGGTTGGGCTTCTTTTTTTCTTCAAGTTGATCCAGCTGTGGCTTTGCTTAAACTCCCAGCAGATGATAAGATGACGTCAGTCTTCAGTGTGGTGCCAAAGCCTAAAGGACTGTGTCAGCCTTGACTATGCAAGGAGGAGCAAGGTTATATTACTTTTGACTGTGTCACAGAAATCTCTGGCACTGGAAATCTGTGTCCTGTTCTTGTGCTCACCAGTCAGGCAGAATGATGATTAATGATCAGAAGATGCCTATGATCCCCAAGTTATTTTGCTATGCCTGACATTCCCACCCCCACTATAGCAGCTACCCCCACCGTGATTACAACCAGGACTGTCAAAGGGTGGCAGCTCAGTTTCTTGTCTTGCTGATAAAAGGAGAGGGAATGGGCAATGGGGGACAAGCCCCTAAGAATCACTGTTCCTGCAGCTGAGTCAGAGCCCTTGGGATAAGGAAGCGAAGGAGCCCAGATTATTCCGTTTAAGGCACAAGAAGGTAAAATCTAATGTCAATCTGTCTACATCAAAAATAAAAACATAAAGGAGATCCCTCTGATCCAGCAGGTGAGGATGCAGCAAGATAAAAAGCTGCAAGATACAAATACAGGGCAGACATTAGGTAGGTGTTTTAACAAAGTGGGTAGGTGTCACTTGATATACATCACTCGATGGCTGATATACCATCACTGAGAACTTCTGAATCTGGAGTGGCTATCTTGGCAGCAGTTTGGTCACCTGTACTTGACTAAAAGAGCTGTTAGTGTGGTGAAGTCCTCTGGTTTGTATTAGGGAGCAGTCAGATGGGATCACAAAGATCCTTCTTGATCTTATGCCTGTTTTCACATCATGTTTATTTTTTTCTCATCTGTTTCCCAATGAAGCAGCTGGAATATCCTCTGCCAGCTGGTCCAGACTTTCTGAACACAGCACTTTGAAATACCACCAGCAGCCCCACATCCTGCAGCAGTGCTGGGAGTCAAACAGACTCGAGCTCCAGTCCCATGTTTCCTTGGAATATTTTCTCTGTAGCTGCAGACAAGAAAAGGGCTCTTGCAGAAATCACAGTAGTGTACTTAAAAGCCTAATTTTTCTCTCTTTCTTTTCTTTATAACCTCTAAGAACAAGGCCAGCCCTCAGCACTGCACGGCTGTCCACAGCACCAGTTCTTTCAGCCACACACCAAAATCTGCACCACTTAAAAGCCTTGCTGTGGAGCTGCAGCATGACAATTGCTGAGCATCTCGTATTAGTGATGGGTCCCATGTGGGAGCACAGGGACAGACAGGAATCTAATAACTGTCCATGGGAGGGAAGGGAAAGAAATGGTCACATTTCAGAGATAGCAGGGAGCAGTTTATTAGCCAAACAATTTATTATTAATCTCCATACAAAAACAGATGGAGAACCCTGGGGAGGCAGCTCTGCAAAAACACTCTGTAGAGGAATTTTTAGAAGCAGAATCTTCTGTTACTATGCAGGAAAGCTACTGCTACTTATGCTTCCCATGACAGTAATAGTCTTTGACACACAAAACAGGAGCCTAAAAGCTTGGCCTTGCACCATTTAGGTCAAAGGAAGCTTCTTCCATTGGTTTTCAGGGCTTGATCCTGCTGCTAACAGAAGAGAAATTATCCAGTTTGAATGCAGAAAAGAAGGAAGAGCCTTTCTGCAAGCTAATAAAATCCTTGATCTTAAATCCCTGCTACAGCACAAGTAACCTTTTTATGACTGCTCAAAGCAGACAGGAGAGGAAAAAATGTAGACGGTAAGCAGCAGGGAGCATCAATTTTTATTTTTATAGTCACATAAAATGTACAACACATAAGAAGAACTGGCACTGTATCTTCACTCACATCATGCAGGGGTTGTCTGCAGAAACAAAAAAACAACCTGGGCTTTAGAACTACTGTGAGTTACGCAGGATGGGAAAAAGATAAAGGGAAATTTACCCCCGAGACACACCTCGAGAGAGAGAGCTTCCCAGCCCTGGATCTTCCTTTGCTTGCTGCTTTTACTCCATAACTGCTGCACCCCCAATCCTATCTCCACCCAAGCCTGCCCCTGATTTTCTGCATGTGTGTGTATGTTTTTGAGTATGCATGTTACCCAAAAAGATCTTTTCCAATCCCTAGTAATTTTTAAAGGGGGTTATCTGCTGGCAGATTGTACACATGAAAAATAGATGGTATTAGATGCATCCAGCTGTTCAGTACAGATCTGTCTGTCACCAGTCAATTGTGTTATGACAAAGTGCATTGGTCTAATGCAGAAATGCAGCCCCAGACCCAATAAAAACATGTGCAAGACCTGTGTAAGAAAACACATTTAATTCAGAACTTATGTAGGGAAAGAGCCAAATGGTTGGGTTCCCTCGACAGTTTTGGATCTGTTTTAAATATCTAAATGACTCCATATTGTCTTTCACATATTCATCTTCACCTGCTGAAACAGAGGATGCCTGTCTTCTCTTTATTTCACAGTGAAATAGCTCAAACTGGATTGCACAGTTACTTGAATCTAGCAAATACTCGAGGCTGGGATGAATGACATACTAGAAGGTAAGGCAAGAACAGCCCCTCCCTATCAGTACTAGGGTCTGTGCAGCTTGTGGCGAGTTTGACAGGGGGATTTATCTCACAGAAAATAATGTTATTTTTAGCCAGATGGATTCCCTCATCAGGTTCACTGTGCAGCTCCTTCTAGAGGAAAGAATGTCTAAGCAAAGGAGGAAAAACTACCTCTCCTGGCAGTGGCCTGTTTTGAGGCTGCATTGTCTGTATAACAGCAAGAGGCACAAAGAGAAACATCCATTTCTGCCACCCCAGCAAGGTAAAAGAAAGCAAACGGCAAAGTTCATAGATCACACTTATCTTTCCCTCCCTGCTTAATCTATAGAGTTCAAAGCACTTTCATGTCTTGGAGAGAGAGACAAGAAAAATGACCATGGTCTGGGTGTGCATCCGAGCAGGAGCAGACTTCCAAGTTGGATGGCCAAAAGCAGAGAATGGCACCAAGCACCTGAGCAGAGGGGATAACACAGTAAGATGACTCATGTCACCAAAAACTTTATGGGTGTTTGCTAATGGAGCCCCCCTCTGCTTCATGCCTTCCCCTCAGGAGCAGAGGGTGCTAAAAGCTCAAGCTAAAAGCAAAGGGAACTGTGGGGAAGCGACACAAGACTGCTGCAGACAAGCACCGACAGACCCAAGTTTGCCCAGTCCTTCCGATTTATCACTGGCACATGGCTCCTGCCTGCAGACAGGTGGCATTAGTGCCAGCCAGCACCACACTGCTGAGCAGCTACTGGACCTATCCTGCTGGCACTGTGAGCTAGATCTGCATTGGCCAGCTCAGCTGGTCGACCATCCCTGAGGCTGCAGCAAGACTAGACCTGCTTAGGTGTGGATTAAGGGCTTGCTGGCTCCTGGGGCCATGCTGGGTTGCTCAGGCCCCCTGCTCTCCCTTCCATCCTTCCCTAAGACAACCAAATGCTTGCTGACAATATTCTACAGATACAACCAAAATACAAAAAAAAAAAAAAATGTAGTGGAGAGAGGCATTCCAAAGTATCACTATATTGTTTCTGAATGACATTTTCAAAGGATTTTTTTAAAAGTCAAGGACATTTTACAGAGTATATGTTATATGAATCAGTTCTTTTTATTTTCCTCTGCTGTTCCATAACTTTTCCAAATGTCACAGAATAATAATTGCTGTGTAGATCACTTATTACTGAAGACTGGAAGATACCATAAAAGAATAGCTGAGCATTTTTATTTTATATTACATGAAATGCCTAATCGATTTCTTACATACCAACTTTTTTTAAATCCTCAAACTGTACTGGTCTACCTCCTCTTAGAGCAAAAGCCTGAAGTGCTGTCTTGCCTTTGTCTTCCCACTTTTTTGTCCAGACTGCTAGAAGAAAGAAAAATTGAGACAAAGGACACAAAGCTTTCCAGTGCCTCCACATGGATCATATCTGTTTCTTTATTATACAGTGCTAAAAATGTCAAGAAATGACATGTACACATTAGCCTTTAAAGAGAACCAAGGCTTTCAAAGCAGCATGACTTGGAAATGGAAGTTGGTTTGAAATCTTCAAAGCAGACCAAGCATTTAGATATGAATCTTGAATAAACTCAACAGAAGTCCTTAAATCTTGTAGGGAAAAACATCTCAACCATAAAGTGGAGACACGCCTTCTCTTCACCTGCTCTACCCCTCAGTTCTGCATTTGCTAAAACAGGCCATCTTGCACCTCGAAACATCAGGTGCTGATTGTAATGCCTACCCAATCAACTAAATCACTGTTGGATTACACCATACCATAGGAACAGCTGAACAAAATCATCTCACCAATTTTAGTCCAATATCCTGCCTCCACAGCAGTGCCTTTAAGCTGGGATCATGTGTAGCATCTATTTTTATTGGTATAATACGCAATTTGTCCTCATTTGGGATTGGAAGAAGATGTACTAGGAACTTACTGCATACAACAAACTGGAAGTGTCTCCTCCCCTCTAGGCATCCAAGCAGATGCCTAGAAAACAGTAACAACAGAACAAGCATGTAGTACATGAAAATGGAGTTTTGAGCTCCTCACCTCCCTTACCAGAGTGCAGAGGAAACACCTTCTACACAGCGTATACACACACGGACGTTCAAGTAAAAAACACCAGCAGTTGCTGTGCTTGAAGCCTCCAAAGCCATGAAGAACCAGTGGTGGGTGTGACGCGCTTGTGCTGACGCAGGACATCTGCTACAGACTTGGCTGGCAGGTGACGTCCATCTCAGACCTCCATCACACACTGCTCTCAAGAGGATGTTTTAATGCATGCTGGACTATTGTCTGACCTTTACAATAATTAAAAACAAGGACCCTTGTTGCCACCTCAGGCTCTTTTTCCTTCCTAACTACTCAGAAGATCCCTGACCATCTCAGTCGCCTTTCTTGCCCTGCTCTGTGCTGGCAAGATCAAGCACCCCAGTGCTTTACTCAGACAAAATGAGGAGAACACACATCAAAATACTTGCAATTAGAGAGGAAGCAGTTGCAGTCATACAGCCTAATGGAGAACACGGTCAATTGTAAATCCAGCCTGGAAAGGATTATCTGAAAAATACTGAGACCAAGATACATCCTGTGGTTCTTATTTAAGCAAGATATCAGGGGGCTTCAAAACAGAACTTTCTCAGAGTAACACCTGGCTGCAGCCCAGGAGTTGCTGGAGAGCAGAACTACAGAGAGAGAGAATTGGAAGATTCCCCTGGGAGTGATCAGGATTGTTTAATGCACTGCACAGTAAATATAATCTAAGGTATTTAGACAGTATCTCCAGCAGCAGGAATTACTTGGCTCAGGGGACTTGCGACTGGATACAAGTGCAGATAGAGATCCACGATGCCAGGATATTAAAAATGCAGCACTTTGAATTGCAGACAAGTGAATCATTTAGTATCATTAGTATAGTATTAGCAGGGTGTGTGATTATTTATAAAATCTGTCAACATACCTGTTTCAAACTGTTTGATGCTGATATTCTACATCTTGTAACACTATGAACTCTGCTTCAAGTGGGATGTCTTTCTTGGTATCTCCTGCATTTTTTTTAATCACTGGAATGAAATTCCTAGGGATAATGATGAAAGGCTGTAAAATCCTGATTATCTCCTAATTAGACTGAAATCCCCCACGATACAGCTGAGAGTAAAGTACCTTTCCAGAGAGGAAGTCCCTAAAGAGATTAATTGACCAGAGAGCCTGAACATCAGCTGGGGCTGACCAGGAGGCTGTTCTGACATGGAAACCAGAGGCCACTAAACAGAAAGGCTCTCACTTGCCGGAGAGAAATGATGAAAGGAAACAAAGCCTCAGGAGAGAATGTACAGGAGGTGAAAGTATCAGGGATCTCCAAAGAGGCCTGTTGCATAATCCCACTGAAAGGTCCAGAGAGGTAAAGACACTGAAACTCAAACTGGTTTTCATTTGGTCTTGGCTCAATCCAGGCATTTCTTGTAATAGGTATGGGGAAGGAAGAAATTATTGTTGTTATACTTTGTGTAGTTTGGAATCCCAGGAGAAGATATGAACCTGGAGCACACATAAGAGTGGGGTCTGCAAAAGCAGAGGCTGCTGCAGTGCAACCATGTTTTTTTTGCAAAAACCCTCTGTCAGAAATGGTCTCTGACATTAAAATTTTGTTTCTGGCACTAAGATGCTTTTCATTACATCTCTTCTCCTCTCACCTCCTTGTCAGATTGCTGACTCCAGGGATACCTCTCCTGGGGTTTGGATCCTGTGGAGGTTTCTCTCTTGTTTGGAGCCATCTGTTTTCTCACATCAGGTTGGTATTTAACAACTGTGAGACCTTCCCCCTTGCCAAAAAGGATTACAAGCTATAGGAGGGCACAGACACCCTGAAGGATAGCACGATACAAGGAATTATTAAGGCAGTACATATCAGTGCCAGGATTTTTAAAGCATGGCAGAGTTCTGGACTGGCAGATGTCATCAGCTGAATAGCTGAGCCATAGGCTGGCAAAGCACATCAGCTTTGGACAAAAGTAGCCTTTTCTGAAAATGCAGAGTTTCCTATTCATCTCAACAAATTGAACTAGTTCATTCAAAGCCAAGATACAATCTGGGAGCTGTAAAAACAGGAAATCTAGTTTTTCCTCTTCAATATATAAATAAAAAAGTAAATGTTCAAGAATGATATCCCACAACTCCAAAGGAGATGACAACTGGAAAAAACTACAGATTAATTCTTTTTCCTAAATGTGTCATTTTGATTTTTGAATGTTTAAAGTGATAGATATACCAAGGCAAAAAAATTCCGATAGTTAACTTCAAAAAATGAAAATTATGACTCCAAGGCTTTAAATGCAGATTTATTTTCTTCCAAATTCAAGCTGACATATACTGAAAAAATAAATAAAAAATAAGCTGTCTAATCAGACACTATTTTCTAACACATAAAAATTCAGAATCTGAACATTAAGTTTATAGAGTAACATAAGTATGTAAGAGCCTTCTGCTTACTAATTTACCACTATGGCTGCATGTAGTAACAGACCAACATGTTTCAGTGCTACCAATAAAATTAACATTCCTTTGTGATTAAGAAAGAACAAGCATATGAGAAGATTAAAATTGATTTTAGTTAATAAGATTTTCTCCCTTTCATCTTAAATAATTTTGAATTTCAAGCCCTGGAGTAAAATCGAGTCACACAAAGGTACAGTTTGAATCCTTGGTTCAAAGGCAACCCACACAACAGTGAACAGAACCCACTGCCTCGCTGAAAATGTCCGTGAGCACTGGTTACCTCAGCTCTATTCTTTGTGGATAGATTTTGTACCAGAAGGGGCTACCCTCCATTGATGGCCAAGGAATGGATGTCTCCTTTTCTCTCCTTCTTCCTCTCCAGTCTGTATACCTCTCCCCTTTTACCTCCCACCTATCACTAAGAGAATCTTAACAGAATCTTAACTGTCCAGCCCTTTATTTATTGTATTTCTGCGTCTATTGAGAAATTCCAGAAACCAAGCAATATATCCTGATAGGGAAAAAAAAAATCATTTAATAGTGCTTTCTGGGAAGAATAGTGAAATTAAGGAGGTCACATGAGCACAGAGGCTCTCTAGATTTCCTTTGGAGCCCTGCAGCTCAGTTGGGATGGCAGGCAGGTTGGAATATGAAGATCTAATTCACTAGCACAGATGAGTGCTTCTCCCTGGGATTAATTAATGATCACTCTGATACAGCCTGCCTGAGATATGTAGGGCAGCCAGAGACAGTTAATAGGGATCTGTGAAGTCTCAGATTGTGGAAGATAATTAAAGGAGGGTAAATTTTTTTTTTTTTTGCAGTGTCACTCACAGTGTTTCACGTTTTGCCTCCAGAAAGTGGAGTACTTTAAAACACTAAAGGATTCTACAAACATTAACTCACCCAAAAAAGGCAATTCTGTCTAACAGTTGTCTCACTGGCCTAAGCCACCATGCAGAAATCCACTTCTGTCTTGCCACCCTTTGCTGAATGAGTCTGGACATACTGTTAACTTCTCTATGCCTTCTCTTCCCTACACTTTAAAAGAGGATATACAGCATCTGTCAAAAAACACTGAACTTCAGGATAAAGATGTTATCCTAAAATTGTCTCAGATTTTAAGTATTAAACCTCAGAATATGTTTTGGGAGAGTAAATAAATTTGTTTAACAAATGAGAAAACCGCAACAGACTCAGTGATTCTCCCACTTTACCTATATGTGTCTTTTTTAAAAAAAAATTCTCACTGTCTTCTCATATTAGCCAGCTCTCCTAAGGCAAAAATAACGAGACAAAATTGAGACATACTTTCAAACATCTCTTCTATTGAAAAGGACAGAGGAGATGCCTGGAAAGACACTGAACATGCACACACACGCTGCTGGGCACATCAGCGCTGGTTAAAATCACCTGCAATGGACAAAGATGCTCTGTCACTTCACTGTAGGATAGAAAGGAATATAATGTTGGCTGTTCTCTGTGTCAACTGAGCAATTAATATTGTGCTTAGTTAGGGCGATTTCTGGGGCGGGGGGGCACACAAAGGCATCTTAGCCCAAAATGACTGTACGGGGGACCTGGTAAAGGCTACACCCTCAGCCTTCAGGGCGCGGAGAGAGCACTCCCCGCCCGCGGGGGTGCT
Source organism: Manacus vitellinus (assembly GCF_001715985.3). Lineage (NCBI taxonomy): Eukaryota > Metazoa > Chordata > Aves > Passeriformes > Pipridae > Manacus > Manacus vitellinus. Next base: position 7,799,725 of record NW_021939632.1, on the reverse strand, counting down.
GCACACCAGCACCTTTGCCTGAGCCCTGTGACACTCCATGGGCATTCTCCCGGCCGGGTCTCCGCTCCCGCAGATCCTGAGGGTGCCTGCCCGCGTCCATGGGGAAGGTGACCCGGAGCGGTGCAGAAAAACACGGCAACCCGACCGCGGGCGGGGGCAAGTGGGCGCTCGCTGCAGCGGAGACCCCGGGGCGCCAGCGGCGGCACCGACCCCTCCCAGCGCTGACGGTGTTTTCTCCCCCGCGGGCGTTCAGGTCGGACCTGGGCAAACGTTCCCACCCGCACAGCCCGCCCGCCTTACTTGCCGCGTGCCGAGCGGAGCTGCAGCGCAGGACTTCCGGGCACCAGCCGATTGGCAGCGCTGGTTGCCGCCGCTCCGCCGCCGCCGCCGTCCCCGTCCCCGGCGCTGAGCCTCCGGGCGGCGGGCCGTCTCGTCACTTCGCTGCGGGGGCGTGTGAGGGCAACGAGGGAGGGAAGGAGGTAAGGAGGGGGAAATTGCGCGGGCGAGGGCTGCTGCGCGGGGCTGTTTCCGCGCGGGTCGCCATCGTCACCGGCTGCGGCACCGCATCGGCAAGGCCTATACGCCGCCGACCTACTCGCGCTTAGGTGGAGCGCGAGGGAGGGACCGGTGGCTCCGCAGGAGCTCCCCGGTGGACTCAGTGTGGTGCGAGGAGAGGTGTTGGTAGGTCAGGATGAGGTGAGGTTTGGGGACGGTCAGGGAGTGCCCGGCGGGCTGCGGTGCGTTTTGGGGGCTGGCGGCGCTGCGAGGATCGTGTGGGTGGGACGTTGTGACAGGGGCGGTGAAGGCGAGGGGCACAAGGTGAGGTTGGTGTGGGGCTGTGCCTTTGGGCCCGCTGGCCCGTTAAAGATTTTAAACTCGGCGGTCACAGTGAGGGTGTGTTAAACCCGGACCCTTTCTCTCAGACTCTCCCTTCAGTGAGTTTTCATCTTGAGTTAACTGGAGGATTTATGGGGTTGTTGAACGGAGCCTCGCGGAGCAGAGTTTTGAACTGTTGTCCACACAGTGACATTAGAGACGTGGCGCTTCTCTCTCAGTGCCTGTGACAGGAATGTCCTAAAGTTGAAGAACATCTTCACTGTGTGCTGCCTGGGTTTTCTTTCCATGCTGAGTACAGAGAAGTGGTAAAACCTGGAGTGAAAGGCAGTCTCCTGACTCTCTGATATGAGGCCAGGAGAGGCAGAGGTGCCTCCTATATCCGCCTTGCAGCACTTTTCCTGCAGGTTTCAGCATGAGTGGTAGGGATCATTGGCGTCAGACTGGTTTTGGATAGTTTATTATCATGATTGGACTCACTGTCTTCAAAATACCAACACCAACATTATGCCTCTGGGTGCCACGCTGCCTGTGGTTTGCACTGCTGGAATGTGCACTATACCATTGCACTGCATAGCAAACAGCTTTCTTTGTTAAGGCTGTGATGGGAGACATCTCTGCCTCTCCTGGCCTTTGTCCCCCCAGCTTTCTTGTTCTGCGTAGCTGAAAGGAGGATTAGTGCTGTTACCTTTGTATTACTGGGAACTAAACATTTCTCTTTGAGTGTCCTTACATGCTCCCTAAAAGAGTTTCTTTTTAAGCGTCAGCACGCTATTGGTTGATGATGTTACCCAGTTACCTTTAAAATTGTGCTTCATTTGATAGTCATTATTTTTTTCAAGCAAAATAGAAATACAGAAATGTGTCCATAGCAGGCTAAATAAAAATAAGGCTGCAAATGTCTACAAATCACTGGAGATAAAATTAAGAAAGAGCTATGACTGAAGTCTGACTGAGCAACCTTCCTTACCTGTAGATTTGCAGGTTGCTATTGACAAGAAGATGATCAGGAGCTCTTTCCATGTATACCTTGTGCTTTAGGTATACAAGGGGGGCTGCTTCCTATAGGTGTAGGAGCAATGACAGATGATGCCAGTCATTATGACTGTCATGAGGAAAAATAAATGAAGTAGTGTCAGCTTGTGCAGTAGTTACCAAGTGTTCCTCATGAGTTATAATCTCCCCCTCTCCCAGTTAGCATGGTTAGCAAAAATAAAGTCTTTTACTGGACCTTATTCTCTATCAGTTTTTATATTAGTAAGCACTTAAGTTGATAAATATAACTGTGCTACTCTGGTTCAGTATTTGTATTAATTGGTAATTGTGTGTGCCATTTTATGGACTGTGCATTAATCAGGTGGTTGTTCAAGTGATCAGAGTTCTTAATTTAAAAAAATCAGAAGACCTCATAGACTGCTATCTTTACTTATGTTGTTTTAAGATGGCCACTGATTAAAGGTGAAGCTCCCATTCCTAGCAATATGTAGTTGCAGCACTTCCTTCTGGAAGAATTCAACTCTTTTTTTTTTTTTTTTTTTTTTTTGGTGGTTTTTTTTTGTTGTTGTTGGTTGGTTTGCGTGGGATTTTTTTGTTTTGGCTTATGTATATTTTGACAAGATAGCCTGAGTCAAATGAACAGCTTGCTGCTTCTTCCTCCCACTAGTTATTTTGAGTTGATTCTGGTGTTTGATCACATGAGAGGCCAAATTTCACTTGGCAACAGAGGAGGGGAAAAAAACCTTACACCTGGCAAGATGTGAACTTTTTTTTTTTTTCCTACAGATTGAATGTGTTGAATTGGTTTATGTTAAAGCAGATAAGCAGTTGACCTGGTATGAGGAAGGGATGACTTCTGCTGGGATGCTAAGATTATGGAAGCAGCAGAGCAAACTGGGAGCAAGACATCGTTGCCTGCTTGGCAGTGGGAGCTAGTAATTTGCTTCTCCATTATATGAAATTGCATGCCTGCTGGATTTGCACTAGGAATTAATTTGGCGTGCTTTGGTTTAGTCTATGTAGTAGCAATTGCTGAAGCCTTAAAGCTGTCCTGAGTCCACTGGTGTGACAGAAGACTCTAGGCTGATTGTAGTGTCAGTGCTTGCCTTTAATTTGGCATTAGCATTGTTTTTTTCTCTGTTGAATGATTCCTTCTGCCTCTAAATGCTGAAAAAAACAGAATACTTGAGATCCTGCCTATTTTCCCTCTCCTTTCTGCAGCTAGGATTCTGCAGTGCCACAGGAAAGCATCTTCCTGCTGTCTGTAGTCTGCAGATAGGGATTAATCTCATGAGGCTATTATCCTTTCCTTCAGTCTCTGTAGGGTTAAAAAGCAAGGCATTACATTTGCTCACTGCTAGTCAAAATTACAGCCAGTCACAGAGTAAGATTATTTTTGTGGGTTTAGAAGCAAGCATTTTTTTGTAATCAAGACCTGCTGAAACATCTTTAAATCACTTAATTGATAAATGAGGCAGCTGTGAGCAGAGGCAGCAAAAGTGATGTCTGAAAGCTGCTTTGCTGACTCTGCAACTCACAGGCTATCTTCCCCTCTGCAGGAAGGAGAGGGAACCTTGTGGACTTTTTTTTTTTTTGATTGCTCTTTTCCTGGCACAGAGGGATCTTGTTGCTAAGAAGCACCTGACATCAGTCATTTCTCTCTCTTGCAAGAATTTCAACACTGTATCTTCTAGTCAGTGACTAATAATGGCACATTCTGCAAAGTATCTCCATGACAGTATTAAAAAAATAGCATAATTCCATTAGCTGAAGGATGTTTCATTTTGTCTCTACAGGTTGCAGTGTTGTTATTGCCTCTCGAAAATTTGACCGATTAAAAGCTGCTGCAGAAGAACTAAATTACAAGTTTTCTTCCATGAGTCCTGCCAAAGTAACTCCCATACAGTGCAATATCCGCAAGGAAGAAGAGGTAGAGACTTGTGATCTTGTTCTGGGGCTTAACATGTCAAAAGCATATTGTGTATATAAATTCTCACATCTCCAAAGGTCTCTGCCCCCTCAAAAATAGCTTAGATCAGAGTATGTGCTTTCCGAGGGAAGACATTTGTTAGCCACCTGAGCAAGAAAACATTTGTAATTGCAAGTGTTTTTCTGACCAGGCTTACGTATTTCAGAAATTTCTGGGAGGAGCAGGCCTTGAAACTGGCATGTTCTACAGCCGAGCCAGAGCCCACTTAGTGTGATTGTTTGTCACATTTCTGTGACAGAAGTGAGGGGGTGTAAACTTGTGAAGATGGAGACCTCAGAATAGTTCCTTCAAACAAGAAGGCATGGGATCTCAGTGCTTGTGACTTGACACAAGTTCCATGCATTTTCAGTTTAGCTTGTATTAAAGCCAAAAAAACCCCCACAGATTTATAATATTTTAACCATGTTTAAATTTTGGTTACAGCTTGAGGTGAGCCTCATTGCAAGCTTTATTACTATCCCAGTTAATTTTTTTTCCTTTTTCTTCTTATTCCAAAAAATGAAAGATCAAGAGCCAAAGTCCTTAATCCAGGTTTTTCAGAAGTCTGCATGCACCTCCTAATTTTTTATCTGCGTAATTAAATATTTAAAAGTCCAACTTCAGGTTGGATTTTTAACTTATTGAAGACAGCTAGAAAATTTTCCAGTAACCACTGGTTGCTACATTTTTCTTAACCTCTCAAGGTCTCTGTTAAATAACTTACATATTAATGACCTTCAGCAGCTATGAAGATACTGGAAATAACCGAATATGTAACCATAAACCAAATAAAAAATAAAATTATTCTCTCCTGGAACAGTGCATACCATAAAATATTTATAGTGATATACTCAGACTTTCTCTCCTGAAGGAGATGAACCCCGGGGCTGTGCAGTATGTCACTTCACCTAGCAGTGAATTTTAGGTTTGTATTTACCAGCATCAGCAGTGCAACATAATAGGTTATGACAGATGTCAGAGGGCAACTTACATGATTAAAGCTACAGGAAAGAAAAGAGGTAAAGAGAGAAAAAAGGCTTAAGCCTTTTTTCATGTCTCTTTCTTGCAGAAAGTACTCTGGCAGGCTTAATAATCATCTGCATGTGAGTCTTATTTCTGTATCAGTTTAAAAATGATTTAGTGGGAACTGCAGTGCCCAATGAGATGGTACAGGGCTTGGATGGTGAAATGAGGTAGTCTCCACTAAACTGCCATTCCTTCTTTGTTTCCTGTGTAAGTGTGGCTAAATACCTATTTGACAAAACAGGCTTAAGGGGCTTAGAAAATTTTTGAAGGTGCTTTTAAAGCCTTCTTCATAGTGCTGTGTAAAGCATTTAGATGTTATTCTGTCTTACAGGTAGCCATCCTGACACTTGAAGAAACTTTTGTCTTTGCTATTACCGTGCAGTTTTATCATAGAATTGTCCTCTTTCCAGTTTAGTTTTAAGCCCTGTTCATTTAGAGACACACCAGAACTTTCTTAGAACTTTTCATATGATATTGGGTGTCGCCTGCCAGTGGAAGTTCTTTTTAACCATTGTCTTTTCAGGTCTGTATCTATTGAAGAAACGATTCAGAGGAATAAGGCAGATTAAGCACCAGTCTTCAATTTATCAGTCATTGATCCAGTTTTATAGTTTGACTCACTTCAGTTCTTCAACTGCTTCTGTTCAAGTCCTTTTCAGAAAAAAATCACTATGAAAATTTCATAAGCCCTTTGCTGAAGATTTGAGTAAGGAATGCAATTTCTGTTGTATGTTAACATAAGAACTTGTGTACCTGTTAAACAAATATTTATCCATTCCAGATGCCCATCTCCAAGACCAGATTTTTTTTACTGGTCAGAGACATCCTGCAATTTTTGTTCTTTAGCTCTTGGTTTTCTGGCTCTGTTCTCCTTTAGTTCTTCAGTGCTTGAAATTCTCAAAGATTGCTAAATCCCAGCCACTTGTTATTTAATTTCTAAAGTTACTGTTGGACCAGAAATATGTGGATCATGTTTTCAGCTTTTCCATTTGTAGTGAGGATAGCACTTCCTTACACTTAGGTATTTTGGTTTGTAAGTTGAAACTAGATAAGCTCAAATTAACAATCATTAACTTACACTGCTGAAAACTGTCAGCACTGAGTGTGGCAAGTTTTCCACAACCCACTGCTTACTATTGCTTATTTATTATATTTGCTAAGAGCAGCAATGGTGAATACTGTTTTCTAATTTGCACTTGATTGCCTTGTGGAAACTAGAGGAAAAGTACCTTTGGACATTACTTTGATTCAAAGAGCATTGTATATCCTCTTTCAAAAGCTAACCTAAATTTTGTGCCTGGGACTTGGAGGCTTAAAAACAGGGATCAATAAAAGATGTAGTGGAGGATTTTCTAGCCTCGGAGATTAGACTTAAGTAGAGGCAACACAGTAATATAACTCACTTCAGTATTTTCACAAATACAGGAGGAGCTTCCTCTTAATAGTGGAAGATGGGATGAGAGGGCATATATAATTTTGGGTTCTCTCACAAAACTAACAAGACTTGTACAACTGTGTTGGCTCTGTATGCTACACATTAATAGCTTTACAACTCATTGTCTGCTTTCAGCTTAGTATGAGAGAAGAGTATTTACCTCAGAAATCACGGAAACACATTGTTAGGTAGAGAGAACAGCCTCTGCAAGTATTCCATGTGAGTCTTTACGTCCTCTTTCTCAGCTCTTATACCAGGTACCAAAGAACTTCCGCAGAAGAAAAACATTATAAATGTTTCAACAAGGGAAAAAAAACTTAGGAGTTTAAGCCCTCTTAGACATCAGAACTGATCCATCACAAGCTACAAAGCCCAGGAAGCTTCCTGAAGAACTCCATAGTTCCTTTAGTATATCCTTTTCTCTGACATCTCACCGAAGTCTTTCTAAGAGTAAATCTTTCTTATTAAGGAAGCCACCGTGATCACCTGTAGGAACAAGCCATCTGTTCTTACTCTAGCATGCCATTTTTTTTTTCATCCCTCCTGCTCCATCAGTTCTGCATTTTTCTAAAGGCCTCTATGAATGCTGTCCTGGTTTTCATTTTATAACCAGGGAAACTGGAAGGAGGAACTTTGAATAAAGGAAATTTAAGAAAGATGAAGGTACTTTCAAATTGCCAGCTTATTATTTTTTTACCTTTATTTTTTTATCTTAAAGTAGCTGACCTACTTTGAAGATGACACAGTTCATGCCTCTAGTTTGAATCTGTGAAATTCAAGCATTAGAAGATTCATCACTCATCATATAGTGCAATATGTTAGAACTCTTTCTGTCTTAGGAAAAGTCAAAGAAGGTGCAGTGAATTAATTGCTGCAGAAGCTTGATGGCAGATATCATGGGAATAGCTTAATTAATTCACATTTTTAAGTCTCTAAATCTTCATCCTCAGAAGCCCTCTTGCTTTCTAGCAAATCTTACTTTTCATTTAATGTGCAAGAAATAATCCTGCTTGATGGAGGATTTTCAACCACTGTATAACCTGTCAAGCTTATTTTTGTCATGAGTTTGCTACTGCTTTTTACTAGTTTTCCATTGAGTGTTCTCTAAAGGATAAAACCCCATTTTTATTTTTTAAAATGGAAGAGTAGAGGGTTCTGGGATGCCAGTAAGAGGATCTGAGGCTTCTATATTCTGTCGTTGTAAGGCCTTATCCTGGAGGAGTGGTTGTGCACCTCTCCCTTATCCTGTTGTCTGGAATATATATAGTGATAGATATTGCTTCTTAATGATTATTAATCTGAAGTGATTTTAATTTGTTTGCATATTTGCTAGCACTGCCCACATAATGTGTTGAGAGCAGGTCAGTTTGCTCTTGCTGAGAGGCAAACCAGACAACTCTGCTGTGTGTGTCTTTTCCAACCAAGCTCTTTGTCCAAAATCCAAGGACATAATTAATCAGTTTCACAACCTCAATGTAACGGTGGCCAGAGCAGAGGAGAGACCCCATCCTTTTGCCATTATGAAAAGAGCTTTCTATTTACCTCTGTATGTGTTAGGAAGGGGAAGCAAGTATTTGTGGGTCTTAAATGTTGAGGTACGACAAATCTATTGATGGGGTAAGACGTGAGGAACTTTTTACCCTTTTTGCTGTATGCTGTGGACAAACATTTCTTTAACTGGCACCTAGATAAGTAGAAGACATGTCTAGGTAAGTGGAAGATAAAACCTTGTACTTCTGGTAGGCGACTGCTGTTCTTGAAGTCAGCAATTCAAAATTCTGTGCACAGAATTTTCACACTCCAGCTCCAGCAACAGCACCTGCTGCTGGACCAGACCCTGAGGGTAAAACCTGTCACTTGGACATCTGACAAACAGGACTCCTTCAGACAGACTCCACACAGTACTACTTAGCACATACTTTGTGTCTGAGTTCACTAGTAGCTTTTCTTTTCCAATAAAGCTGTAGCTTAGCATAGGCTCAGTTGGTTTATAAATACTTAGTGCCTGTCTGTGTGAAGCCTGTAGTGGAAGACTGTGGCTTGGTGGGGAGTTGTGGGTAAGATATTCTTCTTGTTGTACTTTTAAATAACACAGCAATAACATGAAGTAAAAATGCCTGTTACCACTGTGCCAGAATGCCTACTAGTTCTAGTTCCCAAATAGCAAATCTCTAACACTTTGTAGTGGGCTATTTGCCCATGAGTTTTACTTAAGTTCAGGGTGACCTGTGAATGCTTGTGGACATTTGTCTAAGTACTGTCATCTCGGTTATCTGTGAAAGTGTGCTACTGCATAATACTTTTGAGTTGCAGTCACACACAAATGTCCCTTATTGAAGACCTCCAGTGTTTTGGTTTTGTCAGAAATGCCTGATTTTGTTGTTTTCAGTCTTTTTCAGGAGAATGTCCTGCACTAGTAGCTCTACCTCATGAGGCTTTGCTTTGCTTACAAAGAGAGTCTTTAGTAACTTTTCTAAGTGGATTTTGAAATTATAGGATTAGAAAAGAATCTTCTTGAGTTCTTGCTGTGATTTAAATGTGTTCTACCAGACCCTCCTCCTCTCTTTGCTGGTGGCTGCTATCACTGTGTTTACTGGGTGGTGACTGGGAGAAGCACTGCAACGATGCTTCCTCTACAGCACAGAAGACATTGTGAAAATTGCTACAGTTGGAGCCACCTGAGCTGTCACTGGAGACCCTACTGGCCACTTCTGGTTTTCAGAAACAGAACTGATATGTGTTTGTTGTTGTTGTTTTTTATTTATTTCCCCCCCCCTTGAGAATATGGTGCAAGAAGCATGGGGTATGGAGCAGGGCACCACTTCACCTTCGTGAAATTCAAACAGTCCCTTCCCCCCAAACACACACTTCAGTTGGTCTGAGCCTGTAATTAGTATAATAATCCAGTGTATCACAGCTGTCACAGATGTTTTGGTTTTCTAGGGTTTTTTCCCCTCAGAAGTGCACCTCAAGGTGCAGTGACCAATGTTAGGAATAAGATGACATTCAGAATTTAAAGATGGTGGTTTAAGTATCAAAATTATTTTCTTGAGGCCTTCTTTCTCAGCAGGCATTAGTTTTTCAGTCAGGCTTCAGTCACTCTGTGTTTGTTTACATTTTTTTCTTCAGAGAGGTGGATCCTTACAGGATCCCTACTATCCTGTTAAATCAATCCCAAACTGTTAGCAACAAAAGATATAAAGCAGCTATTTATGAGTTGCTGACATGGTGAGATACCGATCGCGCATTGCTTACTCTTTTTTTTCTGACGTTTTCTACTGCTAACTGTATGCTGAGAAAGGCTGATTGATATCCTTCCCCTAGTCCAATCTGTTTGAGCAGCAGCACCACTGCAACTGTTTATTTTTCTGGTGGTGTTTTGGTCTGTGTTTTATTTAACCACAGATGGTAGTAACTTCATGTATGCTTGAGTAGGAAAAACTGATGCATGGTATCTAGTTATGATTGATGATGTAAGCAGGAAACAGTCATGTTGTCCCATTTCCTATTTCTTGAGATAAAGGTTAAATTATTTCTTAGTTGCTATGGAGTTCTTATTACTATCTTGTAATAATATTTTTGCTAAAGAAGACAACTTGTATTTCCAGCATTTTTTAGAGTTCATGTTTTGCAGGGTAACTAACCTTCTTGGTCTGTGTAAGAAGATTGGCTGTTGCCAACTCATATGTCATAGTTTTAGTGAATGTACAAAACATTAAGGTAAGGATGTTAAAACTCCCCAAGATGACTTAGATTTTCTATTTAAAATGCTCAGGTATACTGGCCAAATAAAAAAGCAGTAGTTACACTATATGGAGCTCTTCCGACATGTGATGTGAACACCCCCACCCTTTTGAAAAATGTCAGAGGATTCTTAGTAGGACTTATGTAGCAGGCTTCTGTGTGTGTTTGGCTATACAAATTGTCAGCAGCATAAATCCCCTTCTTCTTTCAGTGCTGGTATTTTGTGTAGCACCTGCATTATACCAGCAAGATTTCCTAAATAAGCATGGACACAACCCAGTCCTTCTTGGCTGACCAAACCTGCCATAAGAATCTTACAGCCTCTTTGAAGGCCAGACCTCCTCTTGTTCCGTGAAGAGGATATGAGAGAGAAAATACTGAGAATGAAATTGGGTACAGGGCTTAATCAGCATATCACACTAACAAATATTATTTCAGGTAGAAGCTTTGGTGAAGTCTACACTGGGTCTGCATGGGAAGATTGACTTCCTGGTGAATAATGGAGGGGGCCAATTTGCAAGTCCTTCTGAAGCCATCCGTGCAAAAGGGTGGAATGCTGTGATAGAGACGAATCTAACAGGGACCTTCTATTGCTGCAAAGCAGGTAAGGTCTGAACATTAAGCTATTTTTTTGGTTATTTGTTCTCTTTTTTTACTGCAATACCAGAAGACAAGAAATATTTCTCTGCCTTCTTTTTTCCACACACTTATCTGACAAGTGGGTATTTGTTTTCATGAATCTCATCCAAAGCTTTGCATTAAATGGTACATAACATTTTTTCATGTATACAAAGATACATTTAGGCAAGTATGATCTTCTGGTTAAGGCCAGGTTTGGGGAGACAGTTGTCTTGGATACTCACTTAAAAGACTATAGGAAAACCACTTAACTTCTGGGGCCTGTATGCACTGTGTGTCACACAGGAAAATACTTCTCTCCTTCAGGGATATAAATTTAAGCTTAAATTTAAGTATGGCATGTGATTCTCAGATAATATTTGGGATGTAGAAATGAAAGTAATTTACATTACATAAAATGTAAAAACATGAAATCTTGATTTCCACCAAATGCTTCTTGACAATCATTGCACCTTACCTGTACTACACCTGTTGTCCCATAATCTCACCTCTGGCTGGGCAAGAGTGTGGTACAAAGAGCAGATTTGGGAAAATGTGTCATGTGATTGCAGTTAGGACTCCAAATTTGGCTTCCAATTGGCAAGTTCATTTGTATGCATTTCTTCTGATATTTATAGGTTATCTTCCTCCTTCATACAGTGTACAATGCCTGGATGCAAGAACATGGAGGAGCCATTGTCAACATTACTGCTGCCGTGAGAAATGGGTTTCCTGGAATGTCGTAATATATATTTTCTTTTTACATTTTCCTATGTTTTTCCTCTGGAAGTACTAGTTGCTCTTAAACACTTCAGAAAGGTGTGCACTGGGCAGCAGCAGAGTATAGAAATATAGCAGTTTGGTCAAGAGAGAGCAAGAGTATCACTTGGTTGAATGTGTGGGGTTCTTTTATTAATTCAGTAGGGACTACAGGAGTAAATGGCATCTCTGGTCTCTCTCAACTGTTTTGTAAGAAACTATGAAGCAAGACTTTCCAGTGAAGCTTTCATTGGTAATGGTGTACTAGTGGGATGGAAGTGCTCTTTCTCCAAATTGCTGGAGGGTTTTGCAAGAACTTGGCACCAGTTGCTTTTCTCTTCTGTGCTCAGTTTACAGATCTTGATGGTGCAATGAGTTATGGAAATTGGACCAGGAGTAGGGGAGTAGGAGGAACATTTCTAGTACGTTACCAGGTTTTGGCTTTGTCCTTCAACTCACATAATGCTTGCCTTTCCTGTTTTTCTTTTTACTCCCACTTTGTAGACATCTTTCTTGGAGAAGGTTTCTGATGCAAATAGAATCAGTTCTATTTTCTCTGCTCCTTTCTTGACTGGGAGAAGGCTCATGGCTACAAACATATTGCCATGTTTGTAGTTTTATACTGATACAAATGATTAGAGCCATGAAAATGGAGCATCCTGTCCATACTTGTACATGTACTATATTTGTTCAAATTCTTTACCCTCAAAATGTAGGTGAGCAGGAATTTTCCAATTTGAAACTTGCTACCACAAAAGTTCCAATTTGTTGAAAGGTAGTAATGCTCAGGAAATTAATTGTTTCAGCTATTTTCTTTTCAAAGGAAATTTGGAAGTTGTCAATGTGCTGCATGTTGACTGTTTCTTGAAAAAAAGTCTGAATTTCTTGTTTGAAACTTCCTTTTCCTGTTTTTTTTTAAACCTGGAAATTGAGTTTCTATTGAAGAAAATACAAAAAAATATACTTTGAGCAAGTATTGCATTACCTCTTTTTGTCCAGCATTGAAAGTGTTCAAAATTAAGAGGTTTTAAGGAACAGCAGAATATTTTCTCACTAGCTTGTTCTTGGCAGTACAGAATAAATTTTGAGATCCACAGGGTGGTGCTGAAGCTACAGTTATTTGAGTTTCTCCACTGTGGTAAAATCTGGCTGAATTGTCTTGTCAAATACGCTGAACCTGCATTTGAGAGTTGAACCATGAGAAAAAGCTAATTCTGAATAACAGTGGACAAGTTTTCCTAAATAACTAATGTGCATGGATGTAAGTGAATAGACAAAGCTACTTACAAGTCAAATTCCTGCTGAATTGATACTCTTTGTAGAAATGTACTATTGAAAAAGATTTGCCTTTACAAGTCCAGCCACCACTTGTGCCAAAAGTCCCCTGATACAGTTTTCCATCAGTATTAATTTTGAACATAAAACTTGTCAAGTTTGCTCATAGTGTGCTTGTGGGTTATTCATATGTTTAGACCAGAAAGAAATGAGTTATGTTTTCTTACATTTTTCTCAAGTTTTTTGTATTCTTTCCCTGGTATTTGAGAAGCTATTGCATCATCCCCTCTAAGTCTTTTTTGCTAGGCTAAAGAATCTAAATTCTATTTGTTTTCTATGAGTCCAACTGTCTACTATTCATTATTGCAGTATTTTTGTCTGCATTTGTTCAAGCTTGTAATCATTTCAGACTAGTTTCCTATAGCAGCATGGTGTATGACTTCAACTCTTGTTGTCTCTATCTCCATCCATCTAGAGTAATTTTTGAATAGTGAGTGATTTTAATCCTGTCTGTCAGAAGATTTAAACTATTTTTCAGATCACTGTCCTTTCAAGTCTTGCTTTACCTCTGCAGCCTACAGGTAGTTTTACATAGCTTGAACTTTACCTCCTTGTTTCACATTTTATAAGCCTCTCTCTGCAGTAGAGTAGCTGACCTCATGTCACATTGGGGGAGAGACTGTAAGTATTTTCCAGCAATGACAGGAAATCATAGCATAGCTTGTTTACTCAGTGAAGCTATGGTCAAACTTACAAACTAGAGAATCTCTGTCTCTCAGAGTGCTGGTCCAGCCACAGAAAGCTACTCTGACTACCCCAGTGAGGCTGCAGTAGAATTAATATTGGGCACTCCTAGCTGAGGGAACAGATGCTTCCTTTGCTTTCTTCTCTCAATAGGCACTCGGGAGCTGCAAGAGCTGCAGTGGATAACCTAACCAAGACTTTAGCACTGGAATGGGCTCACAGTGGAGTAAGAATCAACAGTGTTGCTCCTGTAAGTATATGATTAAACTTAGCAATCGTATGTGTTCATAATTAAAGCTTTCAGGCCAAAAGGAATTTTAAAATCTATAACCTGTGACTGATTTTGGATTGTTTATGCATTTATTTATTTATAATCACCTCATCTGCATTCTTCAGGTCATTCGAGAGTGTTTTTTACTTTCTGGATGATGAGTCAGAGGATGTGGGATAAAATTGCTTCTGCTTTCTGCTTTGACTTGGCACTCGTGGTTGTTTTTTTTGTAGCTTAATGAAATGATACTGGTATGAGTTGGTCATCTGTTTTATAAAGCCTTGACATGAGATTACTGAATGCTTTGTGTTTCAATGATGGATACATTATTTCTGAGTTCATGAAGCTTTTTCTGTTTGAGGTTCAGGTGTGCTGATGGTTTCAACTTGTGTTTATGAAGTTAGTTTAAAAATCTCTGAATGTGTAACACAGTGCCTTTTACTTTGTGTTCTACATATTAGATTTGCTTTAGACATAAAGAGAATGTGTTTGGAGTGGACCTTCTCTCAGAGAAATCATATGTAAAAATGTGTGTTCTGATTTTTTTCTTATCAAATTCATGCAGACAGGAAACCACTGTCAGCTAAAATATGCCTGCCACATTTCTGAGGAAGTAGGCAGCAGGTAGCAGTTTTTTAAAACAGCAGTATGGAAAGAGCAGCTATATTTTGTAGTGGATAGTACTGCAGATACAGAGGTTATATTGAAGCTCTAGCTTTAACTTTTTAGATTGTGTGATCTGTTGTGATTTGTGTAATCTGCTCTTAACCACAATTTATTTTGCACATTTACTCTCTCGCAATCAAAAGAGGAAATGTAAATTTTGTGCAGCTACTTCTACAATCAGGAATTATCCTACCCACAGTAAGTGAGTGTCATAAGTGAGGTGTCATATTTGTTTAAGTGATCCCTAGGAAGATCTTGCTAGTATTTTTGTAGAATGTCTGTATACCCTGTTGTGCCCCTTGTCCTAAAACATCTGGCTCACTTTGTTTGGCATAGCAGAGAATGCTTAATGGCAGATGTATGATGATCATAAGGTAGTGGCTTTTATGTAGCCTTTGTGAGACCCAATTCATCTGGAGACTTGTTAAATATTAACATCTACTGGCTTCTACTTCCTGTTGATTTGTTTTTTCTGATTTATCAAGTCTTGGGGAAGTAAGTAATTAAGACAGCATTATTATGTGAATATACTTTTCAGGCATGCTAATTACCTAATGAATCATGCTGATTATACATTATAGCACATGTCAAAAGAAGTTTTTGACAAGCAAACACTTCAGGGGTTTGGCTCTTTCATAAGTATTTGCTAGCTTTGTTACTATGCTGGTAACAGAAGTCCATGTTGTAGTTACAGTAATACTTCTGTCACCTTTGTGGACACACCAGGTTTGTGGTAACAATATAAAACTGTTACTACTTTAGAGGAGCAGAGTAACCTGTACGGAATGGATACACAGAGAGGGAAACCTGTATTCTGGAAAAAATAGTTTCACATACATTATACAGATCTCTTAGAAATCTTAGTATGTGCTTTGTGGATGAATTCCAATTTTATTTGGTTTAAACTTCAGTCCCAAAGATTCTGTCCTGACCAATGGATGTAATCCTGTGTTCCCATTGCTGTAGCCTTCATCTTCCCTCTCAAGACTAAACTGGACTGAAAAATCATCAGAGCAAACACAGTCACCTTTTTCTGTTTCTACAGCAGCTAAGTAGGGAGAGCTGGAATTCTGACTGAAATCTGTCTGCTTCCACAATTTGTGATAAATCCTTCTCGTGTTCTTACAGATGACAAGACACTGGAGAACTTGTTCTTTGGGCTTTGTAGTTTCCTGCTGTAAGTTAGCATGAAATACTTGTAATTTCAAAGCAGCCTCTGAGTTTCTTTATACTCCGTTTTTTAGTTATTGAAGTGACAGTGGAGAATTGGAATAATCAGAAGTATTGTGCTTGAATAGAGAAGTGGCTGGCAGCCAAATTACCTTCTTGTATAAATTATACTATTCCATTACATTTAAAAACTTGCATTCAACTGCTCTTTAGGTAGTTTAATCCCATAGGAAATCAGTGATGACAACTTCACAATTTTAGAATGATCCATTTAAACGTATGCAAGAGAACTTAATTTTCACTATGCTGTTTTGAAATAGGGACTAGTATTTTCGGAAACTGCTGTTGCAAACTATGGAGAGCAAGGTATAATGATGTGGTTAAAGAGCATTCCAAAGGTTCCTGCCAAGAGGTCAGCGGTTCCTGAGGAGGTAATGTGTTTCAGAACATTTGTGATATTTCTACTTCTGTGTCTCTATTTAGAAGCCATTTTATTATATGGAGAACAAAAAGACTTAATTCTGCACTGTGATGGAATATTTAAAAAGAAAAAAAGCTCGTAGTAATGTGTAGTCGTGCCAAGTGTGAGACTTAACCAGTAGTCACTGATATATGAAAATTTAATTCAGCTGCCTCTTACAGCTGAAGTGTTTCATGGTAGACATTAGTTCCTGAAGAAGTTGACTTCCAGGAGGAAGGAATGAAAGAACAAATATTAAGGTGAAAAAAATTGTATCTTAAAAGTACTTAGCTCTCTTCTACCAAGAATGTGCTTATTTGATAGATTGGTCCACATTTTTGTTTGATTTTTAAGCATTTGATGCTGAAAGTTTATTGGTTTTCCTCTGATAAGTGCTTGATGGTTATCACTAGGAGGATGGTTTTAAGATTGTTACAGTTTTTGCTGAGTGGAAAATGTTACTGTGTCTTACCTGTAAAAGTTTTTACAAGCCTCTTTGACATAAACAGTTCCCAGCGGTCTAAGAAAGATTAAAATTGTCATTCTTTTGACAGATCTCTCCTGCAGTGTGTTTCCTACTATCTCCAGCTGCTTCTTTCATAACTGGGATAACCATGGTCGTGGATGGTGGCCAAAGTTTATACAGCCATACCCTAGAAATACCTGGTAAGAAATGGGTTACAAAATAATGACCTTCAAGTGACTGAAGTTGGGCAATGGGAGGACACAAAAGTAAAATGCCTAGTTTCTCAACCACCTAAATATGTTCTTTTATTTGTTTTCCTCAGATCATGACAGATGGCCTGCACCACCAGAAGGAAAAAATTCTGAAATGCTGAAAAAGCTTCTTTCTGGCGAATTCAAGCCAAAGCTGTAAAAGAAGATTTTGCCTTATTCCCAGTTGCACACTTGATGATAATCTCACTTTATGATTTGAGTTTATCATTCTCTTTAATAATTTAATTTCCCATATGTAACTACATTGAGTGTCTTGATTTTCATTAGTTTATATTTAAAACTTGAAAGACTGTACACAGTAAATATCTTCTCTGGAAACACTTTCCATTCAGTCTTTTGGGAAGGGGAGGTATAAAAGACAAGTTGTCCATTTGCATAGGCATTAAGTAATGAAGAATCCCAGCCAGAAGTGAATAAAAAGAATACTTATTTTGAAGTGAAGGGAGCCGAGAGGAAATGTTTTGGAATCCTTCAGTTTAGGGAGAAGGTAATTTAAATCTCTTGTTATTAGTTGGATCAGTTACCATTGAGGTAACTGTTATCTCTACGCTACTTCTGTTCAGCCACACACTGAGTGCTCAACAATAGTTTTAAAGACCAAGTACAGTGAGTATTTCTCTGAAAATAATTAAAAATAAAGTGGAATACTGTTATTAATGTTTCAAATAAATTGGCATATTGTATTGGGAATGTTTTGAATTGCTTGCAAGTACAATTGCATAATAGAGCTGACTGCTACTTAAATTTGATAATAGAATAATCAGATAAATTTAAACTTCATCATACAGTTAAAGTTGGATGGAAAGCAGTAGAGATTCAACAATTTAACATGCAAAATCTTGAAGCAAAATCTGTGGTGTGTAATGCAGTGCTCTCTGCAGTGTGCTCTACTAGTAAAGGAGAGATTTGTAATCCTTTTTTTACCAGTTAAAATGCTTTATCCATACTGTGTTGTCTTACACTGTTAACAGAACTTTGTTCATTAGTGTCTCTAAAATAGATGTGATATTTGTGAATAATGCAGAGATGCCATTTAAGAACCAGAAATCTTGCAATGTATGACTTGGAAAGGCTATGTTCATAGTTTTTCTTATTCACTTTAAGGCAAATGTTCCCATGTCTTCCATCTCTAGTGAAAATATAAATAAGTAATGACTGTGTTTGCTGTAACAACTGAAAATTGTGGAATCAAGTTGCTGCTATAGAAGCGAACTTTTTATACTTCATTTTGGACTGAATGTAAGAGTCTGACAGTTACTTGTACTCTGCAAAGATGTTTGACCTTTATGTTTTTCAGTAAAATGTGGGTTCTTACATAGGTACATGTAGATTGCTTTTCATGAAAATCTGAATTCCATTTTTGGGTGGGAAGAGAGGTTTGAGCCTAAATATGTGCTCTTTCAGGTGTATCCTCCTTCCTTGATAACTGGATGGTCATTTATGCAGTTGTGAGAAACTTGTTCAGAGATAAAATCAGCTTTTTTCAAACCTCTTGTGAAAGGTATATTTTGATTATTGCAAATATTAGTTTAGGGTACACACAGTAAGAGAATTCCTGGAAGAAAATGCACCTGTTAGATGACTAACTCTAGGAGTCTAGCCCATTGCAGTGAATGAAATTATTTAGTTTATTAAGACATTATTTCTACATTCTTAACATCTTTCTGGAAGAGAAGGTTAAATGTGAATGTGTGTGCTTCAGACTTGTGGAATTTACTTTCTCTGTGTTTGAATGTGAGTTTCTATGGACTGTGAATTTGATGTGAGATGGAAGTGAATTGCTAAAACTAAATTACTTTTTATTATATCCCAGAACTGTTCACTATAGAATTTGAGTATAAACTTGGAAATAATAAATTTTTAATCTTGCAAATTTCCTCTTTAACTATGCTGGAGTGTGAATATTCATTAAGAGGGGACTTTTATATGTAGTGATGGTGAAATGCATCATTCTTCTCAGGAAATGGAATATTAGAAAGGTGGGCATTCACCTGTGTGGGAGATAGGTTCACTCTGCAATTAAGTAAGAACTATAACAAACCTTTCTGCTTGGGATGAATAAAAGGACCTTTTATTTGACCTCTCCTTCAACTTTCAGCCAAGCAATGGATGTACTACAAAGATGAAAGCTGACGCTTTAGAAGAGGCTGTGTGTGCTTTTTCCCTAGCAGGAAGTTGAAACAGCCAGCATTTGTGGAGCCATAAAGTGCTGCAGCTCAGTACAGTAGGAGAATATACTCAAAATGATCTGGTGTAAGAATACAGAAAATGCACCCTCGGAAGGAGAAGGGGAAGCATGAGTGTTTTCCACGTTTTTCTTTTTTTTTTCCCCAGTAATACTACTAACATTCCTCCTACTGTGCACAATGTTAAAATGCTTATCACAGTTTGTTAGATATTAGGATAGTAACTCCTTGCTGCAATGGTTTAGCAATAATCACAGGTGTTCTTGTTTGTTGGTTGGTTTTGTTTTGTTTATTTGTACTTGTTTGGGTTTTGTGTTTTCTTCTTGCACCCTGAAGGACATGAAATGTTTAATTCTCAGAACAGAGGTTTTATTTTGGTCTTGTCTCTTTGGTCCATTTTTATGCAGATTAAAATTATTTTAAAAGTTTTGCAGCACCTTGCAGGAACCCAGTGTTGTGTCAGCTGGCAGCATGAATGTTTTTGGTTTCTGCTGTTTGTGCTGCAGATGGTATCAGCTGCAGCAAAGCTCTTCCTATGCCAACAGCCCTCGATCAAAGGGCACTGAGAGGTTAAAAAGATGGGTGTGGTAGCAAAATATTCCCGACCTGTGTAAGATTTGGGTATCTGAAGTTGAGAGAACAGGGCTTGATTTGATTTTTATTTATTTTACAAGGAAGGTGAAAGCAACTGTAAGAAAAAGGCTGAGGAATCAAGGAAATACCTTGACCAAACACTGAAACTTAAACATTTGCTGCAATGTGCAGTTGTAATTAGCAAAGAGAATACTGTTGGAATGACAGTTACACCTACCATTCTGTTAGAAATCTCTTTTTTGGTTGCTTTAATATTTACCTCTGGCTAAACCTGCACCTATTCTGTCTATCCTTTACTAGGTATTCATTTGACTGATGAATAGGTGCTTATCAACTGCTACTTTGCTCCACTGTCTGGTGTTATATCTGAATATGTGTCATAAAACTTTACATTTGTGACAGCAGTGTAGTTCAACTGTCACCTGTACTTGCCTTATGTTTTACAGATACTCTGTGTGTTAAGCAGAATTTTGCTCATTCAGGGTACTTATTTAGCATAAAATGAAGTTTGATTATTCTGTGGGTTTACTTAGTGTAAAATGAAGTCTGTGGTGTAAAACTCTTCATTCTTTAAAGATTGACAGTTGTCATGTTTGCTAAAGGGAATATAGTCTATGCAGTGGCATTCTGCAGTAATGTCTGTTGTCTGCCTTAAGATGTAAATGAAAAAATACAAGGCAACCATTGCTTGTAACAAGCATTTATGGCTATGTTTAGTCTTCTGAATAGTTGTATAGAATATCCCATATAATCTTTAAGAAAGAATGCTCTTTGCCAGATACTGTAATTTCATACACTTCTCATCAGCGTCTCCCAGTCTCCTCTTGCCACCTCAAGTAGCAGACCTGTGTTAGATGGCTGAGTGCTGCAGGCATTGGGGGAATTGTCTTATTAGTAAGGTCAAGAGTGTCTGTGTTCAGGGTTACTGAATGTGGCTGAGTCCTAAAGGTAAATTAATTGCTTCATCAACTTCAGTGATGGAGTTGGAGCAGACAAACCTATCAGTACTGCTGCCCAGGCTCACTTAGAGTGTGCAGTATATTTTTATGAATTTCCCAGCAGTGGTTTAGGGCTGTCCCCCCAAGCTATTTGCTCTTCCTCTCTTGGCATCAGTGTTCCAGTGATGTTGCATTGTATTGGGAGGAACTGGAACTACTGAGATGCAGGCACATGTTTCTTTCTGTCATGGAAAGGCAGAGGAGCGTAGCAGACATGACTAGCAAAGGTTTGAAATAATGCGGCTGTTTGCTCAGTCCGTGTGAGCTGGATTTAAATTTATAAATACTGTTGGCTCTCCTCCTGGATCATGTTATAACATTCTGGCATCACAAACTTTGCACTACTTTTGTTCCCAGAAGAAGCCATTTTGTCTTCCCTTATCTGCTCTGTCTCCAGCAGCTTGTTCCTTTGCCAGTTAACCCCTCATTTGCTTAAATATATGTGAAATTAATCTCTAGTGTAACTAGGTCCTTTTCTGGATGTAGTTCAAAATGTGGTAATATGATGCCAGCTATAGGAATGAGTAGTGGGGAGGAAGAGAAACTTGTGGAGAAAAAGGAGGAGGATGGCATGGCTATGAAAAGGGGCTGGTTTGTTCCCATTTGAAGTTTAGAAGCTATGGCTGTAGTGTTACTAATACAGGGGCTGGTTAGCCTCAAGCAATATATGTAGGAGGTGAGAACCTCTTTTTGCAATGAGGTATTGATTCTGGAATTCAGGGAGAGCCATTCTACCAGATTTCAGTCAATTGCCTGAGTACACTATCCTAAGATGTGCTTACCCTATAATTTCCACCCCCACACCTCCCAGCTTCTGTAGCCTGTACAGGGTTTGTACTGAATGCATAAATAACCAATATACTTTATTGTATCTCCTGTCAGCTATTTTTATACTGTTATTTTCCATATCAGCAATTACACTGTTTCTATAAGCTTTATTTTACTCCTGTAGCATGACACCTGATCCCATAAACATGCCCCTGGGTTTGGGCTGAGCTCACTGTGAGCCAGTGTCATAAGTGCTGGTCCCTGGTGTCAATAGATATTTTTTTTATCTCAAAGTCAATATTTAGCTGTTTATCCTGTTCCTTATATTGAAGATGCTGTGATTTAGGGATTATGGTACTTTAGTACTGATGCCTCTGCAAAGAACTGTTGGGATGTGAGAGTGCTCTGTGCTGCGCAGGCTTTGTGCAGATATACAAAGGACCACAGGGGCAGAGGAATGTGGGATGATTTTCCACAACCTTTTCTGGCTTCTTCTGAAGTGAGGGAACTTTGTCTTGAAAATGTACTGTTCACTAACCCTTCCTCCATTAGTGAAATCCATTTGCAGGATGCTAAAGCTGACAAATGGCCATGAACTGTAACATTAAGGCAAGGGAAACACTGGATGTGTTTTCAGAGCTGTGTAAGCAGCTGTGGCTCGTTGATCTTGATGGTGCAGGAGCATCACACATCAGCAGTTTTCTTGGCTCTATTTATTTCTTGGCCCTATCATTTGGCAGAAAAGGTTACCTGTTTAACTGTCTGGTTAAAGACTCATGGTCATGACAAGTGTCTCATGAACACCGCTGACAATTTTGCCAACTGTGGAACAAAATGTCTTAGCTTTGGGAGATGACTATATCTCCTTCATGTTGGCTCTGGAATCAGTGTGATTCAGTGCCTTGTGCCTTTCTTGAATGTGCTTCATCAGTTGGTCTTTCTTTAGCACCGTCCTCTTCAATGGATTTTTAAAACAATGCTAGCATTTGTTTTCATCATTCTCTGCAGCCTGTTTCAGTGGAAGATCGCGAAATACTCGAGCTACGGACCTTCCGGTGCAATGTTTTAGTTTCATATGTCAATTTCAATGGAAATTGACATGTAAAGCTTAAACTTCCTTTCAGGTATTTTTTCCCCGTGTTTGTTTAGGGTGATCAAAATAACCTTGTTTTGGGTAGGTTTTGAGGGCTTGTCCAGGCTTTACAAACCTCTAATTGTCTTACATGTTAAATACCTCTGAGCACATGACCAGAAAGCAGCATGTGAGCAGCACCTCAGCGGGGATTACTGTACTCTGGAGTCAGGTGCCGCAGCACAGATCGCAGGTCGCTGTGCCTCGGTACAGCGCTCTCCGAACGCGCATCGCCTGCCAGGGTGTCTCAGAAGGGCGTTTGCTAAACACGCACAGGTCATTCGTGCATCTCGCACACATGGTTCATGCCTGTAAGGTTATTGTTAAGCTTGCATAAAAGTAATTACAGTGCCATGGTATTATTTACAGTCATCGGCGACTTAGACTTCAAGTGTTGCAGTAATAGCTGTCCTGCTACGTATCAGGGAGTGCTTCCTCGCTGATTAATTTGGGATAGCATCCTTCTTCCTTGCGTGTGTTGACTTCCTGAGGGAAGCGGGTGGCTCCTGCAGAGAGGGCTCAGCTAGTCCTGGGAGAAATGGGCAACCTGAAGGCGGCAGCGCCGTTCTGAATTGTCCTAAAGAGCGTCACCGGGGGCTGAGGCAGCTGCCGCTCCGGGCCTGGCCGGGGCGAGGGATTTCTTGCAGTTAGCGCTGGCCATGGTGGTGCGGGGGTGCGCCTTCATATCCTGCCCTTGAACGGCACAGATCCCGCAGCCGCGGGACTGCACTAGGCTGGGCCTTCCTTAGACTGGACTCGCCTGGCTGGAACCGGCGGCAGGAGTCGGAGGGCCCCGCTGCCCTCGGCCCGTGAGTGCCGCGGAGGGTCCGGCCCCGGGCGGGACTCGAACCCGCGGCTCTATGGGGGCCCGGCGCGCACGCGCCTTGACCGCAGCCCGCTGGGCGCGCCCGCCCCTTCGCCGTGGACGGCGCCGCGCGGTGACGCCTCGGCGCTCCTGCCTGTCACGGGGCCGCGGCGCGCGCCGGGGCGGAGCTCGCGGGCGGCAGCGGCGTCGGCGCCCCTCGCGCCCGACGGGACGCCACCCGGACCGGACCGGCCGCGGCGCGCAGCGCCACCGGCCCCGCTCCCGCCGCCCCGCCGCCGCCCGCTCCGCCGCAGCGGTCTCGGCGCCCGCCTGTTCACCCGTCCCCGCCGTGCCCGCGCGCGGGCAGGCCCCGGCCACTTTCCCGCCCGCCCCCGGGGGTGGGCTCCGCTCCGGAATCCTGCGCCGTCCCTCCGCGCCGTCCCGCCGCAGCCGGGGCTGCGCCCATGCCGCCGCCCGGGCAAGCGCTGGGGGGTCCCCGGCGGCCGCCCGGCCTCCGCCGTCACAGCAGGTCGGTGGGTGCGGCGGGCGGCCCGGGTGCGGGAGCGCCGGGGGCGGGTCTGTCCGGGCGCCCCCGGGGGCCGTTGGGGCGGCCCGGCTGCCGGAGGTGCCCGGGCTGGGGGGCACGGCCCCGGCCCGATGCAGGTGGAGCTGCGCGGCGGTGCAGTTGTTTGAGGAGCTGGGCACACGCTCGCTGATCTTCGTTGCTTAAATTGCAGCTGCAAAACCTTAAGTATTTTACGAGCTTTGCGAATATTTCTGTGTCCCCCGTAAACCTCGCCGCGATCGCACGGTGATGCTGTGGGCTCTCGTCTTCACATTGCTCTGCAGTGGTAGCGGTGCTGTGAATTGGGTATGTAGGTCAGATACTGCGAGATATTTTTGTCAGGGGAAAAAGTGAATGTTGGATTATTTATTCCCCTGTTGCATTTGAAGAGCATTGCAGCACCCACGAGGTTGGGGTTTTTTTCCCCCGGTTTCCTCTCTTGCTTCATAAATCTGGTTTTAGTTTTGTCATGGAGTGTCCTCTAAGAGGGTGGTGAAAGATAATAGAAGCCTACCTTGAAATAAGGGAAATTTCTGGTCCATGCAGAAAATGTCTCTCAACTACAACATTTCTCTTCTTTAAACAATGCAGCACGTTGCAGAGTTAGAGGCCTTCAGAATTGTCTTGCTGTGTGTATGGCAAAGATGTGTGTGCAGAATGAATGTGTACAAGCTTGTCTTGCGTTCTCTCGTGGCATAGCACTTACTAGCAGAATACCCTACAAAACATTCTTTTCCTATGGGATTCCCTATGGATATTTTTAAGGGAAGGGGCATTGATGAGTTAGTATTTATGCCACACTGAAAAACCTTAAAAGAATTTTCTTGGTTGTTATTTTTTCCTGCTTTCATATATGCCCTTGCTTACAGTGGCCTGGTAATTAACTGCTTTCCTCAGAAATCTATTTTAAAATGAGAACTTGCTGTAATTCCTGTTTTCTTTATGCTTTCTGTTCCATCATGATTGCCGCTGAAACGTATTGAACCCAAATTTGATTCAGATATTGATTCAGATAGTGAGGCTGTATATAATTAACTTGATTTTCTTAAGGTTTTATTGTATTTTGATAAAACAGAATAGGAAGATAACATTTATCAGATTGAATCATTACTGGAGAAAAGAAAAATCTGTGTAGAGTTTGCCTTGATGAACTCTGTGTCAGTGTTTAAACAGGTGGTTTACCTGTCACTAATGGAAGACTATGGCAAAGAAAACAGATGTTTCTGAGTTGCTTGCCTTGGCTTGCTGAGATTTCTAAACTGTCAGAGGAAACTTTTTAAGATAGCTGTGGTGTTTGGTAATCTTGTGAGTTTTTATAGTATATGTGAGTAGGCAGAGAGCTGTGACAGGTAGAATTTATTAGTATGGTGAAACGAGCATTATCTTGTTGTTTAATATTGTGGTAGGGAAGCTTTTTGGTTTTTTTGCTTTACATTGATAAAAGTAGCTAATTTATGGTCAAAATAAATAACCTTTCAATTTTGGTCATCGACTTGTCAGTAGTTCTTTGCTGTGGTTGTTTAGAAAGCTAGTCAGTGCACAGGCTTGTGGAATTTGAAGCCTGTTGAGGATAAATGCAGAAGAGATTGTTTTATTATAAAGTTTTCTTCTGAAGAAAGCAAACAAGGTGATCATGCTGTAAATTTAGGCCACATTTGTCATTTTTACTTCACATTTTTCCTTACTGTTTTCTAAAATAAAGTGTTCATAGTTAAGTACAAATCAGAATTTTTATTTTTTAAAACCCTATCATTAATAATAAGTATTTATGGAGAATGACTTGAAAAAAGCTTTGCATATTTTAGCAACCTGAAGTTTTATTTTTTTGTCTTTTATCTTTACTTCAGGCTGACTTTTTACATCAGCAAACTAAGTCAAAAGTAGTGAGTTACATGTAATTTATTTTTGTGACAGGTTGTTCAGTGGCTCTCTACCTGGGCATTCTGTGAACTAAAAATAATGTTTTCTTATAAAATGCAACCTGAGAATGATAATGGATTGATTTTCTTCATTTACTCCCCCTCTTCCACAAACACACAACTACAGGTGTTCTGACCTATGGAGAGGTACACATTTAGTTTGGAGTAATGAATGTATTTTCTAGTAATATCTTTTTAGATATTTGCTGTTAACATTATTTTCTGTTTAGACTACTATTTGGAGAAAAATAAATGAATGGTGAAAATGTGACTGATTTATGCAGTTAAATAGATCTCAAATACGTTTGCAGAAAATGTCTCATTTTCATATGTAAATATGTATATGGAGTAGTGACTCCACCTAGGTTTATCTAATTAACCATTAAGTTTGTCGACCTGCAAGTTTAATTTCTAAATGTAAGCTTTTAAAACTTAAGTGGAGCTGACACAGTATTACATTAAGAAAAAAAATTTTAAAAATCTGTGAATTTTATTAGGCATCAGTTTTTCTGTGGGAGGGAAGAAAAATCTTTTTTTAAAAGAATAAATACTGCATTTGCTATTTTAGTATTCTGGCATTTTGTAGTGCTAAGGAATAGGTCAAAATAGATCATGCATGCTATAATTGCACATAGCTTGCAGAATAACATTGGAAACATGTAATTGGGCAGTGGGAACATGTTCAGAATGCAGCGTGTTAGCTGTGATTCACTTCTCACTTCTGGATCTTGGCATGAGATCTTGATATGACAAATGCAATTTATGGCTCTATGTTAACCCAATTTCTTAGGCTAAACATGCTAGGTTTTTCTGGGATGCTTTTAATGTATTCACCTTCAGAGTAATTTTTTAGAAGCTGTGGAAGGTTTGGTAACAATAAAAAAAGGAAAGATGGAATTCTGTATTTGGATATTCCAGGGATTTCCCTGGGAACCACCGCTGTAGAGACAGTTTAACCCACAAATACACATATGGCATAGTTTAGGGCCCAGTTTAATGAGGTTACTTGAAGTTGGCCAAAGCAGAAGGATGTGCATTGTCCTTTAAAAACTGAGAGTCAGGAATTGGTAATGCAGGGAGGCCTGTAGACGTGTCTTTTTCCTGTCCATTTGTGAACTCTTACTAATGTTTACTTCTATATCTCAAATTATTGCATATTTTTGAAAATATACCAGCAAAGTGTAACTTGCTTTTTCACATGAGAGGAAAATAACTTTCTTCAGCCTGAAGTGTTTTTTCTTTGCTGTAATTTTGTTTTCAGCCATTTTTAAAATTCAGATCCTTCACTGTGTCATTCTCACTTGCTTGCTTCTCCTTCTCTATTTCCACTCATCATTTGCCCATTTCTGTGGATTATCTGCAGCAGTAAAAGATGCTGCTTTTGTTTTCCTGAGATGTTTTGTGCTAAGTGCACAAACTGCCACAAAGTGCACATCTGATAAGAGCAGTGTAATAAAATTCATATGCTTCAGATATTTATGCTGTACTTTTGAAGTTCAAGTATGATAACACTGATGAACAGTTCTCATTTGGATGAAGAAATAAGTGATGGATATGTAAGAAGGGAAGGGATTTCATGAGGTCAGCCCCTACTCGAGGCAGAAACAAATATGCTGCAATCATGTCTGGCAGACATTTGTCTGATCTTTTCTTAAAAAACTCAGAAGAGGGGAATACCACACCTCTTCACTGATCTATTTATAGCTAGTACATGACTGTTACTATCGTTTGCAGGCTTTTCTTAACATTTAACTTGAGTCTCTGTCTTGGTGCTAGTTAAGCCAGTTAATTCTCATCCAACTCTTATTACTCATGTGGGATAATGAGTTCTGTGCTCTTTTCACCAACTGTTTGCATACATGAAGACTGTTCCTCTGTCTCCTTTTATTTCAGACTTCTCTTTACTAAACTGTGCAAACAGCATTTTTGTTGCTCGCTCTCACTGGGCTCTATGTGATTTGTCTGTGTCTTTTTCCAAGTTCTCCAAACAAAGTCTTTGAGCAACCAAGTAATTAACTTACTCTGTAAGTTGCAGCAGAAGTAACGTGACAGACTTGTTAAAATGTCATTCTAGGGTGTGTGCATACAGGTATGGTTGGGGTTTGGTTTTGTTTTGTTGTTGGGGATCTTTTCCCTGCCAACAACATCAGGTCCTTGGCTCCTGCATTTGCTAACAAGGAGCTCCTATTAGCATTTGTTGAATCAGGCATCTCTTTCTTCATATATACAAATGGAAGTTATCGTTCAAATTCAGTCTTCATTTCAGGTTAATTTTCTTCTATTAAGCATTTCTAGACTTAGTAGAATCACGTTTCAGTAAGTTATTCTACAGGAGAATATGCAATCATTGCTCTTCCGTATCTGTTTTCCAGCACATACAATCCCTGTGGCTTTTGAACATAAGCCTGCTCTACAACAGGGAACTTGATTGAGAGCAAGTTCTCTTAGGGTTAGATGCAGCTTCTATTGGCAAAAATGTGTCTTTATTGGTTGGTGTTACACATGTGCTATCTTTGAGGTAAATTGCATTGCTGTGATACCTTCTGTCAGTGTAAACTGTACCTGAACAAGCCTTTTGCCATTTTGAGATGTCATATGGTCCAATGACATAGTAGAAGGAATTTTTATCCTCTAGGCATGCTTTACTGGAAGAATTGCAGAGTCAGCTACAAAACAGATGTGTTCAACATGTTCCCTGGTTTTACTCCATTTTGTCTGAGTTACGTAAATGATTTTATCCATAATTTTTGAGGCTAGATCACAGATGGGACAAATTTTGTGATTCTTTCATCAGCACTTTCTTCACAAAAAAAATGAAACAGACACAAATAATGATTATTAAAGAAGACTTCTTTTGGTTTCTTGCTGGAAGAAGTATTCAAGCAGTCAGTGTTGCTTACCTCTTACCTGTCCTCAAATTTATTTTAAAATTATTTAAGCAGGAGTTCTGTAAATGCCAACAGTTTGAATGCTGTGTTACCAAAATGGTAACAATGGGAACTACAGTCTCACCTTTGAACAAAGATTTGAAAATTGTAAAACATCTTGATCAAGTTGTTGTTTGACTTTATTTAAAAAAAGACAATAGAGAACTAAAACACTGCCACAAGCAGTAATTAAAATTTTAAAGAAGATATGACATTCTGTAGAAAAGTGTGAGAATTGTCACTAAATATTTTTATTAATGGAACTGCTAAAAACTGATTGGTAAAGCTCAACCTGTATTTAATTGTTGTTTTGTCATACTATGTGTGTTGTTAGCAGTACCACAATTACTTTTTTTTTTTAATAAAAATCAATAGCAACTCTGTGTTTCTTTTTGGTTTAGTTTGGTTTTTCCCCCCCACATTATCCTGATGATAATTGATTTGGTATAAAGTAGCAGTTAGAAAAGCATTTCTTGCACTGCTGGTACCAGTAAACTCAGTAACTTCAGGCAGGGATGAGGTTGGATCATGTAATCAGTGATTTCTTAAACTGCCGCAGCTACTTCCTTTATGGAATATCTGTTATGCCTCTGTGTCTGTGATATTGGCAGTATTGTGAATACTGAATGAGACTTTAAAATGAAAATATCAATGTTATTGGTGAAGTACCTGGCGAGTTTTAGTTAAAATCTTAATCCATAATGAAATCAATCAAAAGATAATCCAGTATTCTTCCCTCAGTGGTGAGCAAGAATGAGTGCTCATGGCAGATTGAGAACAGTGTAAGCGTGTGTAATACTTAGCGTGAATATTCTTTCAATCCCGAAATGTTTCCAGTAAAGGTTGGTTCTAAATCTGATGTGGGTTTTGTGTAGTTAGTAACCTTTGGATTTTTATCCTCAGACTTTTTATCCTCAGTCTTTTTTTTACATGTAGCTAAACATCTGGCATCCAAATATCCTTTGGTAAGAAATTCTATAGGTATGCTATTTGTTCTGTTAAAATCTACTTTTTTTTTTTTTAACTTGTATTGGTTTCCTTTGGTACTACATTTCAATTGGAGGAGAGTGAACAATCCATTTCTGTCCAACATAACAATATATCTCTCTGTTCCTCATACAATTTTGTAGCACTTTACCACTTTCTCCCCTCACCCAAATCTTATTGAAACCAGAGTCCTAGCTTGCCTATTTGTTTTCCCCTGGATGCCTTCAATACATTCCTTCAATAGATGCCCTCAGTTGTACTTTTTCCTGCTTTGCTACATCCTCTTCTAGAGCTGAAGTGTTCAAGATGTGGAAAAAAATCTGTTTCAGACTGGGTTTTTGTGTTGTTTGTTGTTTGTTTTTTTTTCATAATTCCTAACACTGACTTAATTTCTGGGTGCTGACAGTATTCAGTGCAAAGTCCATTGGTTTCTTTTGTGCAAAGTTAGAACCTGCTGCTCTCCTTCCTCCCCTCCACCCAACTTGCATCACTTCCATTCATACATGCTGTCTGATAAAGATCACTGCCTCTACTGTAGTCAGCCCTTTCCCTGCTCTCACAAATAGGCTGTGGAGTATCAGAAAACTTTTTACCTTGCTCCTCTCTCCTGGATAATTTAGAATGTATCGAACAACACAGACTCTTGTGGAGCCCCACTGGTATTCTCCTTCCTTGTGAAAACAATAACTATGTCTGTCCTATGTTTTATATATTTTAACCAATTTATTCATGCAAGGGTGGGTCTTTTTATGCAGTGACTGCAAGAAATCCTTTGGTGAGACTTCTCCAGCACCAGAAATCCAACTAGACCGTGATAGTGACTGAGATCAGTTCTTTATACACACGTTCAGAGTGCACCAAAATTTGAAAGTGAGGATCTCTTCTTGCAACAGGCTTATCTGCTTTTCCCTGTTCTATCATAAATATCCATATGTCCATTATTTGTGATTTATTTGTTACAGTTTGCACTTAACTGTGTGTAGTTTTCTGGAATCCTTGCTTTATGCATGACTGTCTTTTATGCATGACTGTCTTTTAAAGGATCTTTTTACAAGATCCAGATCTGTACAGTGGCCAAGAGGGATGGTTCCAGCATGAGTTCTTGCTCGTTTCTTTATGTTGATGTTGGTACTGTAGAAGTGTGAGATCAGTTAGATAAGCTGATGGTTAATGAAAACATAAAATAAATCTTTTTCAGCTGGATTATCTGCTTGCTCTGGATCTCCTGCTTGTCATTGGGGTTCAGCTGGAAAGCAGCAGTTACTGTGGACAAGCAGGAGTACTCCCTTGACAGAAATGCAACCTTAGCAGTGGGACTGTTGTCTTAAAGGTGATGATTAGGTGTGGGCACAGACATAGTAATCCTTCCTCTGGAACTTTTGAGTCTGTAGTTAGTTTACCTTAATAGCTGTATTTATGAGGGTTCTTACATTTTTATCAGTTAAGGGAAAAGTATAATTATAAAGCATCATAGATGTCATTGTAATGGTTTGGTACCCGCTGTGCTAGGGGAGGTACAAGAAAGAAACCTTAGGACAGTACCTTGTCTTTGTGTCTTTGCATTTTGTTTTGGAGTGTGTTGACAAAACTAGATTTCTATTGTTATATTTTTGTTTAAATGTTGTTATGAGGAATTGGGTTGAATAACATTTTTTTTTCAGATTCTCCAAAGTGCAAAGGGACAAAGAGTTTGTGTATTTGATAGCTTGGCAATATGTTCATATGTTTGCCTATGTCAGTCATCCAGTTTAAAAAACAGTGCCTACTGCATATGGATAAAAACTTAGAAGTTTGTCCCTTTAGACCTGTTCGGTGAGACCTGCTGGCTACAAAAATGCTGCACAGTCATGTTATGTGTGTGGTAAAAGAATATTTGGATTTTGCATAGTATGTGTTACCTACAGATGCACACGAGAGTTTTTTCAATTTCCATTGATGTATATCAGGTACACACTTGTCTGTCTTCTTGGTGATATTATTGAGCTCTCTGTAGCGTTCCAAGCATGAGTGGTCCGAGTCTACCCATAACTGGGGCTCCCTGGTTAAATTAGTTGCTATTTGTTGTTGTCGTTGGTGAGTGTTATAACCTTGGAGATTGATTCAGTAGTGTTTTTTCTGTGCTGTTTTGGAAATCTGTATGGCTCATGAATGTCTTATCCTACTTAAATATTCCATATCAGCGTGTTATGAGATTGTCCTGCATCTTATGCTCTTATTTTTGAGGATAGAAATAATGGAAGAACTGTCTGATTGAATGTACAAAGTTAATTTGAGTTATGGTGGGGAGAGCAAGTGGAGTACTGAACTAGGAAGATGGGAGTGTGAGCCAGGAAAGGCATTTTAGGCAGAAGTTACAGGTTATGGTGAGTCAATGGAGTAGGAGAACATGACAGCAGGGTAGAGGAAGAAAATCATAGTTATATTACTGTACTCTGGATTTCCTTATTGTATTGCTGCCTTGCACAGTGTGCAGGAAGAACTGTGCTTTGAGGAACAACTGTGCTTTGAGGAATGAGTAAGATACTTCGTAACAATGACTGTTCACTGAGGAGGATTCCTCTTTGATTTGTTGCAAAATTTGGAAGATGTGTAGTAAATGGGACTGAGATGTCTTCATGGTAAAGACACAAATATGTCCTTGGAGATTTAGATTCTGTTTTTGCTGGTGTCAAGCAAAATGCCAGGTGGATCATGTTAATCAAAAAGACTCATATGGGTCCTTATAATTAAATTTTGTTGGTACTTGCTTTGAAATGATGGTAGGGTGATTTGCAGCCATAATTAAAACAACTGCTATAGGTATGGAGATTGGGTTTATTTCTGTAGCTTATTTCTGAAAATGGTCATATTTCAGTCCATCACAATCACAAAATTGGAAGGTTAATTGAAAAGGATAGAACTAGTTACTGGAGTTTAAGGAGGTGCTTCCTTATGTATGTCCTCAAAAGCAATATCTGACTAATGATTTGTGTGTAATCACTCTTGTACATTAATTGAAATGCTCCAGTTGTTTGCAATACTCAGTTTCTGCTGGAAGCCTGCATTTTTTCTGATGTACTTTGTTTTTGCTTGTAGAATAATGTTCATAGATTAGAAGTGGTTTGTGATAGGTTTACTTTTTTAGTAAAAGTTTGGTAACCATTTCTAGTGAATGATTACTCTTAAAATTCATTTATTTGTCACTGGTTGTAGCCTGGTCTTCTTAGAATAGTGAAGGTTGCAGGAATTGCCAATACCCATAGTAAGAATAAGTTTGCATACAGTGTACAATTAGTTCTTTGGCTGAACTTGAATGCTCTCACAAGGAAGAGAGCTATACTGTATTCTTTTAAGGTATGTGCTGCATGTCTGTTGGACAAAAAAACCCCCAAAAACCAACCAACCAAAAAAGAACCGAAACAGTTATCTTCCTGTAGGATCTTGGATGGGGACATTTGCAGTGAGGAATGGTTTTCATTGTAACACCTTTAGCCCTTCATCAAAAATATTTAGACTTGCTAGTAGTAAGTTTGGAGTGAAACTAACGTTGATGCCACTCATGACAGCCTCAGCAGAAGAGCTCCAAATGGCAGCAACAGGTGCTGAGCTGAGAGCACAACTGAGATTTTTTAGAAGGAGAAACAGAAGCACCTAAATCTGATTATGACACACCCTGTAGTGCGTGTTTCCTGGTATTCTGCGATTCTGAAAATTTCCTGCTCCTGTTTTATTTGAGACACATTTTATGCAGCTACTCAGTTCACATAAAACAGTAGATTAGGAAAAAGTTACAAACGTTGTGGAAGTGTTTTACTGTGCGAGTTTGTGGGCACTGTAATGTTATCTTAATATCTTGAACATTTTTGTGATATGAATAGCACTAAGCAGTTTGTTTAGCATATAGCGTAGTTAATGGTAAGGAATATATTCTTAGTGTTGTGATGCTCTGAGACTTCCACCACAGTGGTGGTGATAAATTTCCAAGAGCCAGAGTGCTCTGGAGGCAGTGATGCAGTTATTTGTAGTCCAGTGAACTGTGTCTATTACTTTTTAACATACCTTTGTGAGAAAATCTAGTCTTGGGTAAGAGTAGAGAAGTATGATCAGTCAATTTGTAGCCAGTATGTTCTGTTGCAAAATTGGCACACTGAAGTATTTTGCAAGGTGTTGTTGTGGCACCTGTTTCCAAGTTTCAGCTGTTGTGACCCTTCCTCAATTTAAAATACACATTTGTTTCATAATAATGGTGGTTTATTCCCTTGGAATCATGAACAGATCTTAAGAAAGCATCATGACTTTCAAGACAGATTTGCTTGATGGATCAGCAGTCATTCTTCAGTTAGATTGAGAAATGAGCTGTCAAGTGCTTTGGCTGCTGCTGAGGCAATGACAGATACAGGAAATGGAGAAGTTCTGTAAAACTTGAATTAGATAAAGAAAGAGATCTTGTTGAGGAAAGTAGATGCTTTTCTGTTTGAGGCCAATTACAGTCTTATCTTTTTTTGTGTGCTTGAAATGGAGTGGACTTATGAAGGGTTAGGTAATAGAGGCTCTTGATACTTCTTGGAAAGAAGAGGTTCATTCAAAGCAGGAAACTTGCATTTAAGTGCCTTGAAACTCTCTAAATATGCTTATCTCTCCCTATCAACTGTAAAGGAAGTGTAGAGAGATTAGCTTTCCTCAACTATGGTTACTCTTTGTGAATATTACTGTAAGTGTTAAGATATTTATCTCAAAAGCCTAATTTTGCTATAAACTCATCTTGAACTGCTACTTTGCATTTTTATGAGAACAATCCTTAAAAACTGTGTCCTCACATACTCAAACCTTCCAGCACATTTTAAGTTTTTCAAGTCAAGATCATTGTTCATCAAGCTGATAAATGTTATATGAATGTGTCAAATTACAGTTTCTAGAACAACAGGAACTAAAGATTTAATCTAAATAGGATGAAGTTTTGCTGTTGTCACTGGGCATGTTGGATCCTTCAGTTTATTCTGAAGTCTGTTTCTCAAGGTAATTTGAGAGAGAGCTGCATTTGTGGTGCTAGAACTGACCACACTGTTTTTTGAGGTTTTATCCTTCCTGGAACTGGAAGGGCACTATCCATAGAAGTTGTATTTTATGCAAGTCTGGTCTGTTTTATTGTTTTGGGGTTGGTTTTTTCTTTGTTTTTGTTTTGGGTTTTGTTGTTGTTTGTTTTGTTTTGTGGTTTGGGTTTTTTATTTGTTTATTAAATTGATCTCTGGAAAGATTGCAGTTAGTAACCATTCTTTTCAGAAAACAAACAAATACCAAATCATGTCCCTAACTGTACAGATGAGGTAAGTCTGCATGGTCATGTGGGCTCAGTGAGACGTAAGTTCACTTTTTTTGCTTGCCAGGAAGATTTTAAGTGTCTTCAGTTTAAGAAATCTCAAGTCTGCACATTGTAGAGACACCTGATCCATCTGATACTGATCAGCCATCCCACAGTTGCTGTGTGCAGCCTTCCCAGTGCTCTGCAGTGAGCAGTGTCCCTGTAGGTTGTGTACAGAAGCAAGATGGCTTCTGCATACACTACATCTTTATATGCACAAGGATTCCATTATGCCTCTTTAATGTTGTATTGCACTTATGTTAGATAATTACACATTGTGATTTAATGATTCTTCTGAATTGTTTCTTGCCAAACTGTCCAGTCTTTTAGCTGCAACTTTTTTTTCCAGTTTCCTAAATGATTGTCTTTATGTCAAAATGCATTCAATGCAAAACCATTACTGAATAAATGTAATAAACCACAATATTTAGACTTGCATAAAATACAGCTTCTAATTATGGGTGGTGCCCTCCTGGTTGCAGGGAGGATAAAAGTTCAAAAAGCAGTCCTGTCAGTTTTAGCACCATAAATGCAGTTAATATTTTTTTAAAACGTGTTTAATGTTATTTTTTTAATAAATAATAAATGAAGGGAAACCACAATACATTATTATATGTGTTTAAATTATGTAATGGTGTTGAAATAAGTTTTGTTGGACTGCAACTGTTTTCACACAAGTCAGGTCATTTGCTTAAGCCATAACTTATCTGTCTTCTTGTGCCTGCCTGATCGTTGCTGGTCTTCAGGGGGCTGCACTGGGAGTCGTGTTCACTGGTATTTTTTGTTAAACAGGAATATGTATCTCGAAGTATTTTATTTAATCCATCAACTGATGATTTCCTGTTAGTTAATTGAGGTTTTAAAGCAAATAACTAAAATGTCACGTGATATTTAGCCAAATATGTTGGAAAAAACTAAGTAGGATAATTGCTGCAGTTAGTTCTGTTAACTAATCTGTAATCGTTTCAAGAAGACATATTTTGCTTGGCGGTGATAATAAACCCTGAAATCAAGGCATTTACTGTGTTTTTTCCATTTAATACTGTGGTAGAAACCAAGCTAAGTGTTGCAGTATTTTACTCTCAATTGATGTGAAGATAAACAATTGGCAGTTCTTGGACTGCATTGTATCTCTCTGTTCTTGTGGGTGGTGAAATTTCTATTCCAGTTACACTGCTGTGGTTTGGACACAACCTCTTGATTTTTTTTTTTCCAAAATTGGAACAAAAAATGGATGCTGGCTATTTCTTCCTGTTTTTTTTATCACCAATTGCTATTTCACTATCTAAATTCAGTAAAAACCAGGTATCTGAGAGTATTTTTGTCCCTTAATATATTTTTACTAGTAATTAAAAAATATGTTAACTTTGAATGAGTTGGTTGCTATAATTTTATGAAGCCCATCATGCTGATAGAGGTTGCTGGCTCATGTTACTCTGTTTAAGGTTGTTTGGTCTCTGTACAATAGGTTAAAATAGCTTGGGGTGCTGAATGAACTGGTTTCATTACAAGAGAGTGAGCAAATTCAGGGCCAAAACTGGAAGTATGTAAACTAAGCTACATGCAATCAGAACAAGACTTAAAATATTTTTTAAAATAAATCCAAGTACTTTAGCAGAAATAAGCCAGGATTGTTCTTTCTGTAAAAAAGTATTTGATGTGTTGATGTTGCTTATTTTGTCAAACAGTCATTCTGGTGGTAGAAGGGTTTAGTTTAGCTGTTCAGGATGGAATTGGTGAATGATGGTAACTGTGGAAAACCACGTAGTGAGGTGCTGCCTGTAGCAAGGTGGGGGTTGGCCTCTTCTCCCAGGCAACCAGCAATGGGACAAGAGGAAATGGCCTCAGGCTGTGTTCCCAGGAAGAATTTATTCACTGAGAGGGTTGTCAAGCATTGGAACTAGCTGCCCAGGGAAGTGGAGGAGTCACCATCCCTGGAAGTGTTCAAGAAGCAGCTGGATGTGGCACTTAGTGCTCTGGGTTCATTGATGTGGTGGTGTTCGGTCAAAGGTTGGACTCATCTTGGAGGTCTTTTCCAACTTAATGATTCTATGAAATAAAAATAAAGGGGAATAAAATTTCTGTCTAATATTCCCTGAGTCCAGGACAGGTAATCATTCCTGAATTACTGCCCTGGTTGTAAGAGACACTACTCTAGGTTGTGTGTCTTCCTTACTCTGAGCCGTCAACTGACAGAGCTTGGTTGGTTCCACTGTTTTGCCAGTCTCTCCTAGCACAGTACAAGTGAGTGGACCATCTCAGTCTGTCCTGTCCAGTGCAATTCATCTCAAAATTGGGATAAATTGAAGGAGGAAGAAAGTGCTTCAGAGTAGAAGGGGTTACATGACAAAGAACTAAGGAGGAGAATATTACTGCTCTGTGGCTCATGCCCTTGCTGACATGATATTGATAGACAAGATTCCTCCCTGCTGGCTGAGAAACATAAATTCATTCATTCATTCATTCGTTCATTCATTCATTCCCCTGCAGTATCTTTTAATTTTAAAAGATCACATAGTACTGTGACAGGAATAATATTTTTATTTTTTTAATTCACCCAGTAAAACTTCCATTTCTAGTGTTCCAAATTTGACCCACTGAGTCTTATTTTTCATTTTGTTTTCCAAATGTTACCTTAATTTATCAATTGTCATTGTTGTTGGCTTTTGATTTAGGTTAGTTTAATCTTTTTCTCCTTTTCCTACTTTTCCTGTGAATAGCTTTTCTTATATATTATTACAATATGTTAAAGACCCAAGCTTTTCTGAAGCTGATCTCACATCTGATGCGTTACTCCTAGACTTTTTCTTGTTACTGCTCTTTACTTCTATTTTCTCAATCCTTCATGATTTTATGATACTACTGCTGCTTTCATAGTCTTTGAAAAGAGTGGCTTTTTGTCCAGTGTTCATTTGTGTGTATGTCAATATAAAATCCTCTTATTTTTGTTCATTTCTATGGAGTTACCTTCTTTTAGGTATCTCCTAATGTCTTGTAACAATGCTGACTTCTATGCTTGTCACCCTATGCAGTGTCATTATTGTCATTTATGACAGCAGTTGCTTCGAGCTATGAAGAAGGCCACAAAAGTTCATATTTAGATATTACTGTTTGTCTTGTTAGCAGATACTGTTTTGTTTTTTTTTTTTAAATAAAACCCATAACAAACAGTGCTGCACATTATTTTGGTTAAAGGTTAAGTAGGTATATTTGAGTAGGTGATCACTTCAGCCTTGCTTACTGTGATTTATAAGAGATTGGTTGTGTGAGACCAAGCATTTGATTGTTTAGGAATAACATTTTTAGACTAAAACCATTTTGTCTGGCTCATTCTTCTGGCTATGAAATAAATTTTTATGGTGTTACTTTGATTCTTATTGTCCATTCTACAGTCTGAAAAATTACCTGTGAATGCACGCTCTTGATTTTTACTTGGCTTTTTGCATCATCTGTTTTTTTTATAGAGAAATGTGTGTCTGAATAGCAATGCTCACAGATTTTGATTTCTTGTTGTTTTGGTTTAACTTGCTTAGATTATGTCTAATATAGTAGAAGTTTGATTTAATCTTTTAACTGTGATGGAAATAATTACAATGCGTCTTTCTTATTGAGTTTGCACGATATCATTTTGCTTTGGTGTAAGAACTGGAAGCCATGTATCCTTGCAGTCATTTATTTTACAGAAAATTTATTTTAGGGAATTGATATCTTTGAGGTTCTTGCCCCACTGTTGAAATAGGTTTGGACTCCAAAGGTGTAAGGTACCTTTATGTGTAGATAAAATATTACCGTATGAGTCTAAAATCCATACAAAATCAGGCTAAGCTAGATTGCTTGCTTCACCTTTTTTTTTTTTGTTCTTGATTTTTAACATGAGCAGCGTTAAAGCTGGCTTATGTTCTTAAGTGGTTATATACTGCCTGTACTGTTCTCAGATGATTAGTTTAAGGCTCTTGTTGTAGCCATAGCTAATTTTACTTTTTAAAAATTATACTTCTCTTGTGAAGTTGAATGCTGTAGGAGCCATTTCATTTCTGCACACCATGTATCTTTGTATTTCATAGAACTACAACACCTTTTCTAGATCACTTAAATATTCCATATAGCACCTGCTTGCTTACTTCCTCTACTGTGTGAGGTTAAAGCTTTTTTCTCCTAGCCTACAAGCTTTTGACTGTGACCAAGTCAGTCATGAGAGACAATGTAATGTGTGTGCCAGCACTTGTATACTTTTATCTTTCAGTAACCAAGAGGGCATTGGGTTGTGTTTATTATAGGAGTGCCACGGGGCGTTTGAACAGCTCCATTATTGGCCACATGACTTACTTGCCCTCAGTCTTTGTTTCATTTGCATTGAGAAAGCTAAAAACAATTTCCAAGAATCACCTGGATATTTTCTTCCTTGGTGGCATTCTCAGATTCTGAAAGACTTCCAGGCTCTGGAAGGTGGCTGGTAGGAAATGAATCATGAATATGAATCAGCGTCTCTCCACCCTTATATCCAAAATGCTGTTGCTAGGATATTCTTCTTTGATGATGTGATAAGAGTAGCAAACACCTTTTTGAAATTCACTCTCTGTTATCCTTTCTTTAATTTCATTCAAATTCAGGCTGCTTGTGTCTCTCTGCAAGACCTTGACATAATCTTATTCTATCTTTGCATCTGCTCTTTGTGTTTTGCAGCCTTTGCTTCTCCTGAGTCTTTCTCTGAGTTCCAGTTTTTTGTTTCGCTTCCTTTTTTGTCCTGGATTGTAATTTAATCTTGTATGTGTGCACTATTCTAACTCTACTATCCAGCCATGGATCAGGGTATGCTTTTTTCCCTTTCTACGGAATGTATATACTTCTGTTTGAAAAAACGTTGATTTTTGTTAGCTTGTTCTTGCTCACTCTCCACACCCACCCTGTTGTTACAGCCCATTGTGATAATGAGCAGTTAAAACCAGAAGTGTTTTCTCAAATCACAAGGTGAATTCATAAAGGTCTTCATAAATTTGGATCTGAGTAATGTTTTTAATTGAGATTTTATTGTTGCTACTTGTTTTTGAAGTAACACTAAATGCTAACAGAAAGGCTGTCAAGCTGTTTAGTTGGTGATTAATTATATTTTATATTTCAATAGAAAGAATTTTGGTTAAAAGGGATGATAAAGTAAGACATATATAAGTTACTCAGAGAAATTTAATTTTCCTAAGTTGTGGGGTTTTTTTTTCTTTTAAGGAATAAGAAGGAAGTGGAAGAGAAAATAAATTTATGTTCATTTATTAACTTATGTTCTTTTATGAGAGATGCCACAAATTAATAATAAAGAAAGAATTCTTGTGGCTGGAGCAACTTGGAGAATATATTTTTAAAATATTTCTTCTTCAGCCTTATATGAGCCCTGTAGCTCAAATATCTTGAGCTTCCAAGTTGTTTTGGGGTTTTTTTTCAGCTGTGTTTAGACAGAACATCTGGGGTGGTTTTGCTTGGAGATATAACTTGGTGTGGTTTTCTTCAGGTGTGGCAGAAGATTTAAAATGCCTCAGAGAACTATTGTATTTCTTTGAAGTGTTTTCAAGGAAGTATTACAGAAGTACTTCATCCAAAGTCATGAAACACATTTTTATGTTTAATGTATTAAGACATATAATTAAAACAGACATAAGAAAATTACATTAGCTCTCATTTAAAGACAGTTGAATCAAATACAGAAATAAAAAGATGTTTTATGAGCATCTTCAATGAGTAATTCTTTGGAAGATCTCCCGAGACAACTGGTGATACAAAAAACATAGCGTAGAAAATAATTTAATGTATGTTCTGCTTTGCTTTTTTGACTCTTAGGGATGCAAAGGATGCAAAAAATCAGATATGGGGGCAAAACGTTAGCTGTGATATTTAAGGCTATAAAGGTAATCCCAGTTCACTAAGTAAACCAGTTCTCCTGGCATCTTGTGTGACAGCAAGGTCGAAAGATACTTTCCTTATTTTGAGTGATATTGGGCACTATCATTCAGCAAATAAGTGAAAATTCAGCCTGTTTTCCTCTCTGAAGATTAGTACAAATCCCCTGCTTTTCTGTCTTCATGTGTTTCCTTTTCTGTTATGGAGCAACAAAAGCTTTTTCCTTTTCAGTTTTTGTTTTTGCTTTGGGGTTTGCATTTGTTTGTTGGTTTGGTTTATGTTGGTTTTTTTAAGAGGCTGAAGACCATGTTAGTAGTGAAAGCAGAGGGTTGGGTCGTGAGGCTGTGGGCCACCCAGGCCAGGTTTAGTTCCCATACTCTTACAGACTTTAATACTTTACAAGACATTAGATGGGAGTTTCTTTTCCACAGTACTTGGAAACTGTTTCAGGTACTGTTTTGAGGCTGTCCATAGACTTTGGAGTATGTAACTCTGAGTGCACATCCATCATAATTTTAGATTTATTTTAGTTCAAATGTGCTCTTTTGTGTGCTCTCTCTACCGAACTGATTTCTGATTATGTAGTGGGACCTCTGGGTCTTCTTGAAAAACTTGAATTATTATAGAGCTTGAAACAGACAGTAGTAGATGACTCATCTGATAGGTAAAAGGCACTATTTGGGAGACCTTCATATGACTCTCAAGTCCAATGTAAGAGACAATGCCAAAAACTTAGATGCCGAACTGAAGGTGCTCAGAAGTCTTTTGAAAAACTAGAATTAATTTGTTGTTAGATAGACAATTGGCAGAATATTCAAGCAAGGAAACCTGACTGACTGGTGCTGAAAGAGCTCCTCCCCTTTCTTTTTAGCACAGACTGCCCCGTGCTGATCTCAGGGGTCATTTGACACTAAACCATAGGAAAACAAATTTTGATTAAAGAAGGGGAAAAAAATGAGTCATATTCTATTAGTGTAGCTCCTTGAATGAAGTAGCAGGGAAATAATTTGTTTTTATCAGTGTGAGGTAAATCTTTTTCTCTTGAGTCAGAAGGAAGGATGGTCCACTGCAGTCAACAAAAGGGAGGAGGGACAAGGGACATAGACCTTACCTACTTGGTTACAGTGACTGCTTAAGAAATAAGAATTTTCTTCTCTTGCATTAAAAAAAGTCAGAATTTTTCCTGTGGTAGTCCGTATTGCAACAAATCTCATTGTCTGTTTAGGGATATGACTTTGGGTTTTTGCTGTTAACATCCATAATGGCATCTCATAGAAAGATTATTTTAATTGGTCCTTTGTTATTGGGTTTTTCCAGTTGGCCAGTTTTAAAGATGATGTGACTGGGTTTGTTCATAAAAGTGCTCCTTATGTTTCTGCTTTTCTGTATAACATATATTGTATATTAAAAGTTAATACTTGCTGTCTTCCAGAGTCATTTACTTTCAGAAATGTTAGGATATCTATGTTATGTTCTTGAATTATGGTGAAAAATTTGAGTTTATATAATCAGTAGGTGTGGATGACTCTTGATTTGTGCTGTGAGTTTGATATGTATTTATATATATAGACTATATGTATCTGTATATAACTATCTAAAGCTTTAACTATCTATAACTTTAACTATCTATAACTTTAACTATGACTATATATATAACTATATATATAACTACGTAACTTTAAACACCAGATACAGTGTGGACCTGTAGAAAAAGAATCAGTTTTTAATAATCTGGAGTAGTGGGTATCCCATATAGTAGAGTGTTACAGTTAATTAAGCTACTAATCATCATTGAGGGGTATAGGTAGAGACTAAAGTCAGCTTAAGTCTAGAAGAATATTTAGTTCAGGTTTTTATGTCTTCGTAAAGTACGTACATTGCTCAGAGGCTGGTGAGGCTTTGGGAGCAGAATCTGTTTTCTCCACACATTGTATTTGTGCATTATGCAATCGAAGTTGTGCCTTATGCTATGTAGAATATTAGAAAAACTGCCCATAAACAATGAAGAGTTGACTGTTTTACATGGCTTTGACAACTTCAGTAATTGTGGGGTTTTTGGTTTTGCTTTTTAGGGAATAAAATAATGCTAATGAAGCAGCTCTTTCCTTGAAGTTCGAGTTTTCAGACTCACTGCCATAATGGGTAAGTCTTATGTGTAACATACATAAAAATTTAGTTCAGATACTCTTCATTTCTATTGAGTGCTAAAACCATTAATGTACTACAATTCCTAGGAAATGTGTGCTTTGGCTGTTTAAGGCAGTGTAGCACCAATATGAAAGGCAGTGTTCAGCAGCTTTGCAGTATTCAAAATATTTCTCTTTTTTTTTTTCTTGGAATATAACACTTTTCCCCTACTATGTGGTAACTTAAAGTTTTAAGTATAGGAAATTGAGATTCATGGTATTAGAGTATTTACTGTCCTCTAAATGGTAATGACTGTTGGAAAAAAACAAGCCCAAACCACAAAGTCTATATTAAAGGATTTTATCTTGTATCATTGCAATGCAAAGCCAAGACTGTGTAGATGGTCTGTTTTTCTAAATATGTAGCACATTTGTATTACTTTAGATTTTATGCCAGTTTTTCAAGCTGTGCGTGTTTTTAATGAGTTGACCGTGTTGTTACTGTAATCATTTATCGGAGCTCCCTCTCAAAAAAATCCCAGCAAACCAACCAACCACAACACGCACATTTTCATGTCGCTTTTGTTCATCTCTTATTGTTATGCTAATGTTCCTAACCTTATGCTTAATAATCAAATTGCCTAATCTGGGAATACAGCATTCTTCAGATTTCTGATCTTCTCCAACATTTTGCATGAGAGTAGTGACTGTTGAGTCATGATGGATATTCAGTAAACTTTAAACGCTTTACCACAGTTCTTTGGTTTCATGAAATATGCAACATAGTGACCACTGGGAAAGAAATTTCCAATCAACTGCTAAAACATCAATTTATTTTTTACCATTGCTGAGCACTAGAATAGGCTATAACACAATAAAATAGTTTCTTATTTTAATTTTGGCAAATCTTGAAGTGTGTTTTAGTGTGAGAAAAGAATAACTGAGCTGCAAGAACGCCTTCAGTTCTGCCATTAAATATTGCTAGTAAAACTTGCTTTTATAGATTTGCATATCTTAGTAGAGTTATGAATAATGACAGCATGAGTGATGATCAAAGGTACTCATTTTCAGACCAGCTTTCTGATCTGTTAGGAATCTATTAAATTAGAGCACTTGTATAATAAATATATTTGGTTGTATTTTAATAGAATGTGAAGGAATTCTCATGGTTGCCGAACACTTGGAATGCTTACTTGCTAATTTTAATGCTGAGCTTTTCTCAGGTCCGTGTTTGAGAAATACAGTTCTTTGTAAATCACAGCATTTAGCAATGAATTCTTCAACAAACATTGAATTGTTCACAATGTTCCTTCATTGTGAAGGAGCGTGAAGGCACACAGTCAACACTTTTGTAGATAAATTTTGTCATCAAGTGTTCCAGATGCATGCTGAGTGCAGGTACTATTGCTGTGGCAAGGAACAAAACATTAGAAATAAATTTCTCTTAGTGGTAAATGTACAGGCTTTTGAGCTCCTAAGTGTTTTCCTGTCTAAAGGAGCATCCCATTTCTAGGGCAAATCTTGTCTATCATGGCCTCAGGCTGTCACAGTTGTGGCAGATCTTCAGGATTTAGGGTTTTTTTGAACTTGAAACCTAAGTTATGTAGCACTCCTGCCCCTAAATTGTCCCCTGGGTTCAATGCTTCTGTTTCTCCTTATGAATTCTTTCTTTAAGACCTAAAATCCTCTGTATTTTCAGTCCTGGAAAGGTTCTGTAGAGTTTTATTTTTGGTTTATGGGTTGTTTTTTTGTTGTTGGTTTTTGTTTTGGTTTTTCTTTTCATTACTTCATACGCTATCAGCAGATGCTCAAACAGTT
Source organism: Manacus vitellinus (assembly GCF_001715985.3). NCBI lineage: Eukaryota > Metazoa > Chordata > Aves > Passeriformes > Pipridae > Manacus > Manacus vitellinus. The sequence goes on along the minus strand of NW_021939632.1, from coordinate 7,754,971 downwards.
GAGGTGTTCCTCTGGGAGTTTGTGTATGCTTCCAGTGGGCATGATCATACCTGTTCAGGACAGAGGGAAAATGGTTCAAAAGTACTTGTGTTTTTTTCTGAGAGGGGCAGGAAATGTAATTTCTAGTAAATGTCTCATCCATACTATTTGAAACAAAGTAGATAAGGCTTTTCCCCCTACACCTCCTTTCTTTTATTAATACAGCCTGCAGTTGTGTAGAGCTTAGTCTCTGTTATGACTTGGATTTTTTAAACTTGCTATTTAAGTGTGGTTACTGATTAAGCTGTTTATTTCCTTAACCACTGTTAATGATAAATAAAATAAAAACATTTGCAACGTGGCAGCAATTTTTTTTAATTTGGCAATTATGTATTGGAGTGTAATGAGGACTTTTGGATTTTAGAATAATGCTTGCCTAATTGTGAAATGAAACAGTAATGCCCTTCAAATGTAACAGTCTTTTACACTTGTCTGGTCTTTCTCTCTGAGCAGATGAGCAGCAAGCTTTGAATTCAATCATGCAGGATTTGGCTGTGCTTCATAAGGCCAGTCGTCCTGTATTGCCCCAGCAAGAAACAGGAAAACCAAAGTCATCTTCACCTAAAAAACAGGTAATTTTTAAATGTCTTCACTAACCTACTGAACATGGAATGTCCTGCTGTGACTTCTGTAATTGTTTTTCTTGCCAGACCAGTGAGCATACCAGAATGAGCTGTTAGTCTCCCACATGTGCTGCCATTTTCTTTGTTCATGTTCTTGTATTATCAGCAAAATGAAATGGTGGCATTTGAGAGCAGATCATAGTATATGCTTAAATAACTCTTATACTGGTAAATTGAAGATCATAGAGGTATTTTGACATTGTGTGTAGAGTGATTTTATAGTTCTTGTTATTATTATATTGATACTATACTATTTTAAAATATCAAGAAAAATTTTATAGGTTTGGTAGATTGTCCAGTTGTCACCTATATCACACCAAAGAATGTCAGTACAGCAGCAGAAACATGCTTAAGCTCTTTTATTGCATCTTTGGCCTCGGTTTCTTGTTTGTTCATGTGCTGGAAATGTGAGTTCTTTTCAGCTGTATTTTCTCTAGATACTAAACAGAAATGGAATAAGTAGTAAATACTTAGTTGATAGGTTTGAACTACTATACTGAGAGATTAGAAGAGGACAACGATTTTTACCCATAAATAACAAACATACATTAACTGTATGTTTATTTGATTGGATCCTTAATTTACAGTTCAATATTTAATGAAATTTCCATTTATGCCTATTTTAACCTTTTAATATATATATTCCTATATATTTGGCTTTTAAACTGTCGAAACCTAATGGCTACATCTTTTTCATTCTGTGCTTTAAAAGTTGTATGAGTTCAGTGTATATCACAGTGGTGCTTTGCTGATGTCATGTAACTCGTGTCTGAGCTGTGACTTTAGACACTGTGGTAACATACATTTTTGATCCAAAATGATATGAGTATAATACATGTTTAGAAAGGTAGAAGAAATGTTTATCCTTCTGTTTCGATTTATGAATTTTGAAAGTAATAATTTGTTAATCAGTTGTTTTGGAAGATGCAACATTGTTACTTGGATAATGCATTATTGTTTTTCCTGCATTGTTTTGCCTACAGTAAGTGCTAATACAGTTTGATTCTTAAAATTATGATTTTGCAAAAAGCAAACTTTATTTCCTCTGCAAATATATACAGATATGGTTATTGGGAAATTTATTGCATGACTGCTGGCTTAATTACATGTGTTGGTTTCTATGGTAATGCTTATGAAACAAGATATGTTTCTTAAACCTGGAATGCTCAGCTACAAAGTGTACATAAAAACCTGTCGTTGGAGCTTGGAGCTAAATCTACCTGCCCGTTCAGGATAGAGAACTTTTTGGTAACCGTTCCACGCTGAATTTGAACTCATAAATCTGTTATAATATTAAAAGATATTGATAGAAAATAATGTCTTTTCTTAGAGAAGCATTCATTGTACTTCAGAATAAGTTTTTGTATTTTTACACACTTTGAGCCTCTATCAGGTACTTCAGCAGTGGTAGCTTATTTAGATACTTGTTCTATTGGAAAGGACAGAAAATTAATACGGAATTTAGTTCTGGTGTAAGATTATTGAATGGGAGTTCATGGCCTTCATTAAAGGAGGTATTAACAAACTAATAGTGGTTCCTTTATGTCTTTTCTTACAGAATGATGTTAGAGTCAAATTTGAACATCGAGGTGAAAAAAGGTAAGGGAACAGTCTTGTCTCTTAATTATTTGTAGAGTTTTGTTGTGTTTTTATCATAAAGTTTCAAAGTATTGCAGATCTCTAAGTGTATTTTGTTTGAGCTTAAATTTAATTTTGATATGAACACAATTTAAAGATAATTAACTGTTTGAAATGTGGGCTCTAAGTATACATAAATGTGGAAGTATCATACTGTACCTATGTCCCATGGAGGATCCTTCATTTGGTTACCCTTCAGATAGGTATTTGTAGCTGTGATCAATTACTTAGATCATTAAAGTAGATCTCAAGTTTGAATAGACCAGAATATAAATTTTTTTGCTTCGTCATGTGTGTAATAAATGCATGATAATTTATTGTTACTGTAACACCCAGAGAAAGAGGTCTAGATCTTAAATCTCAGTATTGGATTGTACTTTGGAGGTACCAGTATGAAACTGTAAGAAGAAAATTTATTAGATTCAGATTGCTTTTATTTAATCAGTTAAAATTTATTTTCATTTTGTATATGAGGTGGCTGATGCATCTGCTTAAAGTATATAAGCATCTGTATATATCACTGCTCTGATGACTGCTTAAAAGCTTTTACAGAATTCAGTGTACAACTCCATGCAGAACTGGTTATGGACAACTGATTTTGCCTGCCTGTCTCTTTCTGAAACTATAAAATTTCATTCTGCCTGCAGAGAAATGGTTATAGAATAAGATCTTTGAAAATACTTAAGGAAAAAGGAAATAATATCCTGGTCATGCTGTTTGTCAGTAGAAATTGTAAATTTCGTAATTGCTTCAGAATGAAACCTATACATACTACTTCTGGGCAGCCCTTGGTGTGATGTGCAGTAGTTGAGTGTGTGTCCATGCTGATTACAGCGTGTGCCCTCTCTGTACATGGAGCAGTAAAATAGCAGTAAGTTCCCTCGGTATTAACATTCTCCAGCTTCTTTCTATCACTTCTCTGAACATCACACATAAAAGTGCATCAGTAATGGTTGAGTGCTGTAAGTAATTTGGAGGAAATAAGTCTTTTTGAAAGCTTTGAAAATTGAGGGCTCTTCTACCTAACTATTTCTCGTGAAATAAGGAGAAGCATGAATTTAAAACAGAGAGATGTTTACTTGCTGCCAGTCTGCATGGACAGTGCATTTTGCAGTTTATCATAATTCACTTTCACAGTGGACTAAGTTAATCAATTCAATATGAATTGCTTAACAAGCATAAAATAAGTGTGTGGAAAGATACCTTTCCCAAGCTTTTATGCTGATGGGCCTAGCTCTGTTCTGCACTATCCCAAGTGCCTTGAGCCTTCTTGCCCAGAGGTACTGGGCAGCCCAGGCTCATTGCTCAGCATGAGTTATAATACTTTTGTTGCCTGAGCATGTAGATCTAAAGATAAAGTAATGAAATTATGCAGGAAAAATAAGTTATGCAATGGATTTCTCACTAGGTTTGAAAAAGGGAAGTGAAAAACAGAAGTGATTTCAGACTTGCTTTCAGTGGTGAATGTGGCACTTTGCTCCAAGGAGCTGGTGGTGTGATGGGTAGAATTGTAGGCTTGTTGCACAAATTGTTAACTACAGTGAGAGTTGGTGTTGGTTGCTCTTGTTTGTTTTGGGTGTTTTGTTAAGATTTTATTTTTTAACAATAATTTTTAATTGGAAGTGGCCTGGCTTCTACCCTCATTTCAGTGAGAAAGTTGTCCCCTAACCAGTGTAGTACTAACCGAACCACTGATGAAAGGAACAGTTACCCTTTGCTAACTTTTCTGCTTCACAGAATTTGAGTGCTCTTTCTTCTTTGAATGTGAATTGGATGTACCTCAATAGCTTAATCACTTTTAAATGCTTTTTTTGTTTAATGCTCTTGTATCTCAAAAAATACAGTAGTTTTCTATAGTAAAAGGGCAGTTTGGGCTAACTGGTTTGATGAAACATTGAGTTAAAAGAAAATCTGACTTGTTGACCTGCAACTGCACCATTCTTACAGGAGCACATTTGAAGCACAGTTAGTGATGGACTGGGCAGTTTGAGTGTGTAGTTCATTATGGTAAGGATGGTGACAAGATAGTCTTTCAGATTTCCGAAAAAGGGAGTAATTCCTTTCTGATGTTTATGCTTGTCAGCCTGTGGTACTCCATTGTCTTAGTTTTCTGGAGTAGAAAATTTTAGAAGTTTCTAAGAATTTGCCTCTGAAATGGAGGCTTGCAAAGCATTAAGCAAGCCATATAGAAGCAAGTAAAGTAGTCATAATGAAATCTAATTCTGTGCCTGATTATCCCTTTTAACTTTTTCACTGCTTTTCTTTCTTTTTTTTTTAAAGTCTCAAAATATGGAGGACAGTGAATGAAGCATAGTCTCTTATGGTCTTTTTAGTAATAAATTTAGTTCTAAAATAGTTCTTAAGTAATGAGTTGCCAGATTTTCATAGGTAATGGACAAAAATTCTTTAAAACTTAAATTGTTTTTCAGGATCCTGCAATTACCAAGGCCTGTTAAACTTGAAGATCTTGCAGCTAAAGCTAAAGTTGCTTTTGGACAGACTATGGATTTACATTACAGCAATAATGAGGTAATATTCTGTGTCCTCTAAATTCTTGCCTTGGACATTGATTGTTTTGAGGCTGAAATTTGCTCTCATAAGTAGTGGGAACCACTCCTGTGACAAAACTTACTCCTGTGACAAACTCCTGGGTTTCTAGTATGTGTGTGTATGTTTTCTCAAATATGTAAGTCTTGTCCAAATTAGGATAGGCAGGAGATACATGAAATGTTTCATGAGTATCGTAATGAATTATGTCTCAGACTTGGTTAGGAATGAGTAAATTGTCTTCCTGATCTGCCACAGTTCTGTTACAAGTCTTTACTTTTTTGAGCTTTGTTGTGTTTGTAAATTTGAAGTAACATTTATCCTTTCTTCAGTGTGCTTGTAACAAACGTGGATAGAGCCTTCCTAAATCTTCGTTTGTGAAGCCTAGCCATGATATCCTTTCTTATAAACTCTTTTCTTTAAGGATTAATCTTGTTAGGCAACTGCTAGAATGCTGCATTTAGTTACTGTTTTGATTGGAGGAATACACTTAGCTCTTGCTCCTCCTAAAGTGGCTGGTTCCCAAAGATTTCTTGGAAACAGTGCCAGCACTGTCAAGCCACTTATGCTTGATCAATATTACTTCCAGCTTTCCTTTAGAAGCAGGGATGGAATTATAGCAAATATATTTACAGATGCAGGATCTATTCTTGTGAGTTACTTCTGGGTTTTGCCTTGAGTCAGCAAAGTTCATAAGGGATTATTCGTGGGGTTATGCACAACATAATTGCTGTATCTAATCTGCATCTTTGCAGAAGAAAGTGCCAGTAATTGCTGTTTGTTGGTAACATTATCAGACACTTCTGTGAAACTGATCCTCAAAATGAAGAATTCCAACAGAAGGCTTTTGGAGATTAGGAAGGTCAAAAGTGATGGCCCTTCATAATGCTTTAGCCTCAGCTCCTTCCACTGATAGATTCATAGGCATTTGAGTAGGTTTTCTTCTTGTCAACTTCAGCACTAGTTGGCAAATCATCCCATCACCTTTCAGAATTGGGATGGTGATAACATGTCATTAGGATTAAAACTGCAACTTAACAAATGTACAAACTCTTCATTTTATCAAGACCCGTTTCTTTTTGTATAAAACTACTGTATTTTGCCTGGTGATGTATTTAAGCATTACTGACTGATGCTCTTACAAGTAGAATAGATTTAAAAATCTATATTGTGTTGTTCCTTTGTTACAAGTAGAAGTTGTAATGTACACTCCTGAAACACAAGCTCGATCTTACGCGTTATGGAATTCAGATCTCAGTAGCACTTTAGTGGCATAACATTTTCTGTTCTAAAGATACATGTGTGCTAAGTTAATTCTAATTAGTTAGATCCAAGTAAGATTCTAGTGAGGACTAGAGTTGTTGCATGTGGATCACATTTTCCTTAAGGAAGTAAGGATACGCTTCCTTGACAAATTTTGTTTTTCAATGGAGAAATTCTGTTAGTGATGCAATTTCAAACAAGTATAGTTGTAATATTTGAGATACAAAAGTCTGCTTTATGCTCTGTAAAATAAGACTTCTGTTCATCTTACAGACTTGTGGTAATTTAGGCAATGGTAAATACATTGATCCTGTGTCACCTGTTTCTCTGAAACTTGTAGGATATTCAGTTGCATATATGCAAAATGGTTGCTCTTTGGTTGTGAAGACTTGTTCCACCTGCTGTAAATAGTGAAGGCATCTGAAGGAAGAGTTAAGGTTGAACTTTGGACATTTTGATGCTAACTTGAGGGATCATTTAATAAATTTTATTTTCAAGTTGTTTGGTATGAATGAAAAGATTCCCTTTATTTGTTTCTCTGCACTTGACTTTCTCATTTTTTTCTTGTGTCCTGTTTAAGACTTTTTTTTTCCCCTCCCTTTTTTGTAGCTTGTAATTCCATTAACCACACAGGATGACCTGGACAAAGCTGTTGAACTGCTTGACCGTAGTGTACATATGAAGAGTCTCAAGATATTGCTTGTAATACATGGAAATACACAGGTATGAATTGACATGCTAAATGTCTTTTTCCTGAGTTTTCATATTGAAGTATTATTTGTATCTTTTCTTAAAGATGGCATTTTTCCAATTGAAAATAATACTGATTGCTTCTTGATTTCAGTTTAAACATCCATTAGCATTTTGTATTTACTCAGTTTTAATTCTTTCTTAGATCCTTCTCTTTGTTTGTCTTCCCTACAGTGGTAGAAAAGTATTCCTTAGTAGGATGATAAAGTGATACAGATTTGAAAAGCACATAAAATTTAAGTAACAGTAGTTATTTGAAATTGTTCTTTAAGTCACACGTTGGTGGCACTCCTTTGTGGGAAGTTCAGTGTTTGTTGTAGCAAAGACTAGTGGCTTATAGACTAAATGCTTGAGGTATTTTGGTGTTATCTAACAAACCATGACATTGATATTCATAGGATTTGTGTACTGGTACATATTGAAAATTATTTTTAAAGAGTAAGAATGAGCTACTAAAATAGATGGATTGTGATATAAATTGGCAAACTGCTTTTTTGACTGCTCGAAAAAAGGAATGTACTGCACAAAGCCTGTAAAGTTTACAAAGTATTTTCATTGTGAGGAGTATAAAGTAATAACAGCGGGTTGTAATATTTATGCATTTTCAGTCACCCAGTGTAAATAATATGGAACCCTTGCCCTCACTGGAAGATTTAGATAATACAGTGTTCGGTGTGACAGACAGGAAAAGGCGACTGTCTGTAATAGGTAAGGTGAATATTTCAATAGCTTTAATTGTAAAAGCTTTTCTTTTGTAGTATTCTCTTCATGAGGATTTTGCTCTCAACACACAGTGTTTGAATTTCTCGTGCTCATTAATGACTCTACTGTAGTTTGCACTTGGGGGAGTGGATTTTGAATTTTAAGTTAAAAGTGGTTTAAATATATATAATACAGAAAATTACCCAAAACCCCCAGAGGTAAATAAATGTATGTAGAATTATTTGAGATAACTGATGGGTAACCTAAGAAGCTGATGTTAGTACTCCCCTTTATTTTCAGATACAGGAATGAGCTACTGAAAAATCTGTTTATATGGCAGTGTGTTTTCTTGCTCAGTTTAGGACCCTCATATTTTTTTAATGTCTGAACATTTGTGTAAGATACTTATTTAGGCATTGAGATAACGTTTTTGCTTATTAATATTTTGAAATTGGTGTGATGTTAACTTCAAAATTTAATTATGAAACTAGAGAGTTTCATGAATAATTTTCCAGACGAGTTAATTATTATGCATTTATTATGAATATATATATTTGTGTTCTTACAGACTTAATATTCTACAAAGAAAAACTGAAATTCTCAAGAGTTGGAAAGGATTAGTTGACATGGGTGGAAGGGTTTGGATTTTGATTTTGTTCAAAAGAAGAAATTTACCCAGCTAGATGCATGAACAAATTGTGTTTCTGTTCCTGTATAATGAAAATTCTTTTTAATGCTGTTGAGGCAACTCTGCCCCAAATTTTTCATAATTCTTGGATTGCAGAATTTAAATGCTATACTTAAGTGTTGCATTGCACAGGCATTTGGGAAATGCCCAAAGGAAGAAGTGACTCAGGCAGGCTCAGTGCCTGTGAAACATTTGAGTAAAACCCCTGGATTCTGGGTTAATGTAGAGACTCTGACTGGCCTTTTTCTTTCAAAAGGTTCTAATACTCGTGATAGGAGTTCACCTCCCCCAGGATACATTCCAGATGAGCTGCATCAGGTGGCTCGAAATGGGTCCTTCACCAGTATCAACAGTGAAGGTGAATTCATTCCAGAAAGTATGGATCAGGTAGGTGTGTGATTTATTAAAATTAAAGTTTTTGTTAGGTTGCTTTATGAAATACTGCTGAAGGTTATGGAACTGTTTGAAAGAACAGCAAAAAAATTGATGATAACTCTAGAAAACATGATTGGTGAGAGAAGGTTGAAATAATTGTGCTGTTTAGTTTTGTAGAACCTGTTTTTTTTCTCTGTAAGTCTCTTCAATTTTTAAAATTTTTAAATATGTTTTAAATATGCTACAAGGACAAAGATAGAATTCTTAATTCCCATGTTAGCTGAGGGAGGTAGTGATAGATATAAATAACAGAAGAAATGTCTACATTAGAAAGCACAAACCCCTTTATTTTAATGAGAAGGATATGTAAGAAAGAAAGTTTTACCACTTTTCCAGGTAATTAAAGGAGAATTTAAGAAAGAGTTTGGATTTGTCAGAATTATTTGGACTTAACTGATGCTTAAGAGTTGGACTTGATGATCCTCGTGGGTCCCTTCCAGCTCAGAATATTCTGTGATTCTCTGTGATACTGTGTTGAGGTAGAGGCAAGGGGATGGCGGTGGGCCTGGCATAAATAAGCTCTGAAATACTTTCCAGAGTCACTTGGGTTTTGTGTGAAGATCACAAATGTATGTTATTTTGTTGTTCTTACTTGCCTGCATTACTAGTGTAGGATATCAGCACATTCAGCAAGAATAAAAATTCTACTCTCTGAATATTAAAATTACCCCTAAAAACAGCAGGAAAAGAAGCAGAAATGTAATGGCTCACAGAATTGGCAATGGAGAAAGATATTTTAAGGAGGAAAGAAAAATAATGCTGCATACCCAAATCACTTCAAGTTGTTGTTGACATTGGCACTGTATTTACAAATGGCAAGAGGCAGTGGTTTTTATGAGCTGACTAAATGAGAGACAGATGATAGAATAAAAACAGAGGCAAAGGGATTGTGCAATTTGTTGCACAATTTTAATGACTGAGCTGAGGATAGAGACTGAATTTCCTACTTTCTAAACCTGGGTGCTATTCTTTATCATAGCCACATGGTCAGATCCATCCCAGGTCTAGATTCATTCAGTGAAATGATTACTTTTGACCGGGGCCAAGTCATTTTTGGTCTGATCATGCCTGGTCAGACAGATGATACCTGAGGCCTGGGATGTCCATTCACTCCTGAGTATTCAAGAGGTATGTAACCTGTCATGTATGCATTGCTGTGTAAGCTGTGAGCAGGTTTAAATTAATGAATTTTACTTTCATGGAAAGCCAGGTTAGTTCAACCTTTACAGCCTCAAGGGCCAGTTTTGGGTGTTGGGAGCTCACAAATTCTGTTTACTCCCTCCCCCCTAAGGTGCCACATCACCTTGGAGAGTGTTGGCCATACTGCCTTTGTCTGTCACAGCCTGCCAGACAAAGACAAGAAGGGAATTAGAGAGTGGAGGGCTTTGCTCTGCTCTGCTGTTGATCTGTCTGAGCACAGCTGTTCACACTGACAGTAGACCTCACCCTTGTACAGAAGAGATGATGGGTTGGATAAAAGTGGGCCGTGGGCTACCATTTGGACCATACTGCATTAGGTTATAGAGGTAGTTAATATGGCAGCAGGTGAGCTTTTCTTATCCTTTCAGGACCCACTTTTCGGCATGAGAAAAGAGGAGTAAAACTGCTGAACTTGTAGTAAATGTTCTCCTCCCGAATACAGAGTTTATAAGTGGCTGAGTTGCAGAGTGCAAACTCACTTTCTGGACAACATTTCTTTAATAAGTCCTTGATTGGCGTTCGACAAAGTGTATGCCCAGGACCTTTAAGATGCAGCACAGATCATAAAAATTGGAGGGGTAACTGCTTGATTTACAACAAAAGACTGGTGCCCAATTCATAGAAAATAATAGATGTTACATAATATACCAAAACAAACTTCATTTTAGGAGGGAGCTTGTTTTAAGACAACAGATTAGCTTTCCACTCTGTTTTTACCAGCTCTTATCTGGTTTGGATTTTTTTTTTATTAGCTGTTTCAAAGCAGAAACCTTAAAGTATTTTAAAAAAATTTGAAAACCAGACTTGAACTTGTTGGTCTTCCTCTGTTTGTTATTTATTAGATGCTGGATCCATTGTCTTTAAGCAGTCCTGAAAACTCTGGCTCGGGAAGCTGTCCCTCACTTGACAGCCCATTAGATGGGTAAAAATTATTTACATTCATTATTTAGCTTTATTAGATTGTATAATTTATCAGTTGTGATGTATAACAACTCTCCAGTGACAGAGCTTCTTCCAGAAATTCCTCTCTAAGTTACAGAACGTTTATAAAAGCTTATTCAAACTTAATTGCTTACTAATACTTGGAAAATACAGTAGCTTCGTTTTTTTTTTTAAATAATTTGTGTTTGAAACAAAAAAAAAACTAGACTTCAGATCCTACAAAAATGCACTGAAGATTTTTGGTAGGTGTTGCCAGGTTTTACATATGTGTGAAGTATATTCCCTGGTGGTGAGCCACCCCATTAAATTTACAGTTCTAAGGCACTGACATATGAAGTAGGTTTTCCTTTGCCAAGGCAGAGGGTACCCACTTTAAGAAGATGGTCGAATCATTTAGATAATCCTGTCCTTTTCTTGGTGATTACTGTCCATTCCTCTCCCTTTGTTCCCATTGCAGGCTTTCCAGTTATTTTCCTTTGTTAAAGCCCATCATTTAGCAAGAGGCAGCATGTACTGGGGAAGGTCTGTAGGTCTGTTTGGGATGACCTCTGAGGAGATTCATGTTTTGAGAGGGTCACTGTCCACCAGTGAAGCCAAGCAGAACATACTCCTGTTTGGCTTATGGTTGGTCAGAAAAAGAACCTTGGGTGTAATGTTGTGCAGATTGGCTACTTGTTTATTTGGAACTGCTATACACATAGTCCTATTTTATTTAATTGGTAAAAATATAAAGAATTGGAAATCACTGCCTGTGGCAATTAAATAAGAGCTATAATATTCCATAGTATCGTCTCACATGAGATGATGTGATTTGAGAACACAAATACATTTGGTCTAACATATACATTTTTGAGTTGAATAACGAGTCTTCATTTCACAAGCAAGAAGACAATAGATGTGAAAAGTATTTTGTGGTTGTAGTGTGATAGGTTATACATACCTAATGTTTAATGTAGCTCCATAGAATAGAAATTCTACCAGATTGCCAAATTTTTAGGGTTTTTGTGGGGTAAGGGTAAGTGGAAGAAGGGGAAATAAAGCAGTCTTAATACAACTCATATTTCTTCTTCAAAACTTCTTTTAGTTGTTTTTTATTTACTCAATTTGTCACCTCTACTTAGTTTGTTTTCCTTTTTTTTTTTTTTTCCATTGAAATATTTCCTACAAAGGTGTAGGTTTTGTGTCTTCATTTAGCTTCTGTTACCCATTAGAGAAATTCTTACCAGAAAAAGGAGGACATTGTTTTGGTATGTTTATGGAAATATACTGTAATCGATTGCTCTGACTGGCAATCCCATCCATTCCTTTTGGTGGCTGGGAGTTACATACCAACTGTAGGTAAGAAACAATGTGATCATATAAGAACCAAAAATTCTTCATCATTCTATAACTTAACAAAATCACTTTCTTAATCCTGTGACTTTCATGGAGAGAAGAGGAAATGCTTTTCCTCATAAAAAGGTTCTAAAATTTCTTTGGTTAAATTTCCCCAAGAGTTTTTGTAGGCTGTATAACAGATTTTGCCAGTCTGTAAACCTTTGTGTTTAGCCATAAAGATGTTAAACATAACAGTGTTCCTTTGTGGCTTTACCTGTGATAATTCATGTTTTTACTAATATTATTGCTCATTAACAGTCTGTTGCTTTCTTACTATGTTAAACTCAATAAGCTTTTCCATTGTTACTGATCTTCCATTGTTACTAGATCTGAGTTTCAGAATTGAGTTCCACCCAGTTAAACTGGTGCAGCAACTTGTTTAGCAGTAGCTTTTCATCAGTTGTAAAGAATTATGAGACAGTAAGATTAAATGTTGAAGTAGTAGATTAACAGCAGTTTTTAGATTCTGTATGTTTTACTCTTCCAGGGACAACTATCCCAAATCTCGGATGCCAAGAGCGCAGAGCTATCCAGATAATCATCAGGAATTCTCAGGTAGGTACAAATCTCTGGACATACTAGCTTTCCAGAACTGTTCCTCTTGCAGCAAATAATAAGGCTAAGAAGGTACATTCACATTGAGAGCTATTGTATTACACAAACTTAGTATGGTAGGAGAAGGCAAAGCAACAAAATCCAATCCAAATGAGCACAGTAAAAGAGTTTTCTAAACATTTCTAAATGTTTTCTTCCATATTACTGTGTGTGACACCACTGTTAGTGTTCATAGTGTAACTGTCTGCTTCTGTGAAAAGAACAAACATTGCAGTGCATAGGGGCACACAAGAGTTAGTTAAACTGGACTGTAACATCCATCTCTAAGTTGACATATAACTGTGGTTAATTTATTTCATTTTGGGATGCTGTGGTTTAACCCCAGTAGGCAGTTAAGCCCCACACAGCCGCCTGCTCGCTCCCCTGCATGGGACTGGGGAGAGAATCAAAGGGTAAAAGTAAGAAAACTCATGAATTAAGATAAAGACAGTAGAACGGGTAAAGCAAAAGCTGCACACACAAGCAGAAGGAAACAAGGAATTCATTCACCACTTCCCATCAACAGGCAAGTGTTCAGCCATTTCCAGGAAAGCCATTTCCATTTCTATCACACCTACAGGTTACCTGGGAAGACAAACCCCATCACTCCGAATGTCTTCCCTTCCTCCTTCTTTCTCCCAGCTTTTATTGCAGAGCACAACCTCAGACAGTATAGGATGAATATCCCTTGAGTCATATGGGGCCAGCTGTCTTGGATGTGTCCTTCCCAACTTCTTGTGCCCGCCAGCCTACTCTACCAGCTGGCAGGGCAGTGTGTGAAACAAAAAAACGCCTTGATTATGTGCAAATGTGCTTCAGCAATAACTAAAATATCCCTATGTTATCAACCGTGTTTTGATCACAGATCCAAAACATAGTACCATAGGAGCCACTCTGAAGAAAATTAACTCTTTCCCAGCCAAAACCAGTATGTGGGGCCTTCATTTTCTCCTATGTGAAATAATGATCACTTTGAAATGCTTATGACTTCTGTAATTGAAAGCACTGCAAAGTGAAAGGATGAAAGAGAACTGTGTGCTGTGCCTATAAATTAATCATCAACACTAATGTTTTTTTCATACCATACTCTGGCTTGAATCCAAGTTGTTGTGCGGGATTCAGGCTATGAAGTGCAGTGGGTAACCTTGAAAGTGCTCTGAAGTGTCTGTCATGGTCACGCCTCACTACAGAATTTTGCTGTTGAACAATAGTTAGTTTCCAGTAAATCAAAGGGGGTTTGTGTTTTTTTGGTCTATTACATACTTTTAAGGCTTCTTTTTATTTTGTTTGTGAAGCTTTATCTAGGTAATTGTGCAGTGGTGAGTTTTTTCTTTTAAGGATTCTAGAGTGCTTAACAGATTGCACCACTTTTAAATAAAAATGTATAAGAAACATTTAGGTGGCAGAGATAAATACCAAAAAAGTTGGAAATGTCAGAAATTAGTTTGCCTTTCATGTAATCTTAATCTAGTTTACTTGTGTTTATTCGGGTTACTTTTCTAATAGGATGATCTTGCAATTTTTTTTTTTTTCTGTGAGTTTGTCGTTTTTTTCCTTTGGGATGCTCTGGTATGTTAACAGTGGGATAGACAGCAATCATTAATTCCATATTCAGTATTTATTCCCATGATTTGATGTGTAACAAAAGCAGAAAAAATATCCATCTGACCTAGTTTTTCCTCCTGCCACAACCAGTACCAGGCTTCTGCAGAGGAGCATGTAGTATTCCTCCCTCAGAATATATTCCTAGTCATGTATAGCTCTAGGGTTCTGCAGATGCAAGATGTTCTTCTGTGATTTGCTGGATCTTTTTCCTTTCACAAATTTTTCCTGTCTCTATTTCAACTTGTATAAACTTTTTCAGCATCAACAGTCTGTTGCAACAAGAAGTTGTGCAATTTATTGTATTTTAGGAAGAAGTATGCACTTCATGATTCTGGTTTTTTGGAGGGTTTTCTTTTGTTTGATTTTTTTTGGGGGGGGGTTGTTTTGTTTTGGTTTTTTTATGGACCTCTGTCTCCCTTTGAGCTGCTGCTTTTCTAGTATATGGAGGCCTACATTCCTTATGGAGGAGTAGACCAAAACTTTGTTCAGTGTATCTTAATGATTTACAGCTTTTAATTTGCTTCCTAGCCAATACAGAGTTCAGCTGCTCCTTACTGGAAGTCTCTATCACGAACCTTTATATAAACCTACATTTAATTTCATCTGTATAAACCTACATTTAATTTCATCTGCTGCTTTAACATCCAGTCACGTAGACTCTTAAGGGCCTTCTCTAATTCTTCAGTTGGCTTTATTTCTCAGAATGATTTTGTCGCCTCACTATTCATTATTCTGTACAGAGAATTCATGCATAATTAAACTGCATGAGTTTTAACCCAGATTCCTGTCAAGCTGTTGACCGTTTCCTCCCTTCTTATGTACTTATCTTCTAACCAATTATTTATGCATGAGGGACTTTTTCCTTTATCTTATGAATACTTTTCTCCTTCAATACTTTTTAAAATCGGACCTATTGATTGTAGTTCAGTAATTCAAGCTCTGTTGACTCATTCACTAACTTTTCATATTTATGCATCTTTAAATTATATTCTTTAGAGCAGTTTTTCCTCTACAAACTACTTTTAAAACTGGAGTAATTAGGCCTGCCGTAGTCCTCTGACTTTCTTTTAAGCAGATCTCTTGAGCTGTTGAATTCTTGATCCCTGGAACTTTTGACTGAACATCCTTTTTGGTTCTTGCGGGTTGACAGATTTGTGGCTTTTGTTCTATAATCTGGTTTTGCTCTGATGCTTCAACTGAAGCATATCCTCTGATATGTTCCCCCATGTTTAAGTTTATAATGCCAAAAAGTGATTAATTTAATATGCTCTTGTCACATTTTAAATTTTTTAATCTTTTTATTTTCTAGTAGAGTATGATATCCCAATATTCGAGAAATTTGGAAAGGGGGGGACTTATCCCCGAAGATACCATATTTCATATCATCAACAAGACTACAATGATGGTAAGTGTGAATACTGCAGCGGTTTAATTAATCTGTTTTTCTCTTCCTAAAACATGAATTAAAAAAATTAGTTTGTAAAAATCTTAATGAATTAAAGTATTGGAGAAATTGAAACCTTACATTCTTTCCCCAGACTCACTTGCTAAACTTCTAATGATTGATAGAGCTGCTGAGCAGTTTTACATCTGGTAAAGTTATGGATTACAGAATTCCTGACTCATATGCACAGCTGTATAAATGTTGTCTATCTTCGTCCATATACAAGTCATCCAGTATAAGCTTTTGACCTTGTCAATTTTTGTTCTGCTTTAAGGAATCTCACACACAGTGGAATTGCTGTTAGGAGTTTCTTAGATTAAAAGAATAAATAAAATTGAAGAGCAGTGATTTAAACCAAGAATGAAATCAATTGTTGGAATGCAAGGCAGCACCTGCTGATGTAGCCATAAGACTGGTTTGAACAGTAATAACATTAATACAAATTTAACACATTAAATTTCTAAAGGAAGGAAAGAGAAGCAGCTGAAGGATTTTCAGAATTCTGGGTGTGTCGAGCAGTAGTTGAGAAGTGTTAAGAAGAAATTTCTCCCAGTGTAATACCTAATGAATCAAAGACTCCATCAACTATTGCTGAGTTCTGTAGGATGAAACTTCATCACCTGATGCTGTCCTAAAAATAGTTGTGTTATCTAAATAGATTAACATAAATTGCATTAGCCATCTAATTGTAATTAACGTTTTGAAGATCAGTGCCCTTTTTTTTTTAATTCTATTGCTGCAACCACCTCCAAATTTGACATTGCTTGTGTTTTGTTTTCTTTTTGTGTCTTTGTTTTTGGTTTGGTTTTTTTTCTTTTGTTTTGTACTCTTCCTGTTGATTGCTTGTGTTGGTCTTTCTCTGCATTCAGTTCTTACGGGTTTGCAGAACGAAGATGCCAGCTTGGGCACATGGGATTGTAAACTTGTATCTCGTTCTCCTTTTTATCAGAAATTTGATATTTGCACATTAATAGAGCAATAAAAGCAGAGGCAGGGTGTTTTCCTTTCTCCTCTTACAGCCCTCCAGGTTTCTGAAGCATTTCAGAACAGTTCCAGAAGTTTATCCTAATTTTGGTCACTTAAACATAAGGTTTTGATTCAGTCTAATCCTTATATACATCTGTGATGAATGTTTGTTTCCTTCTAGGTGGAAAGTTAAATCAGCAAATTTCATGATCATTGTGTCCTTTTATATGCTGTGGCAGATTTGAACTAGATAGTGTAGAATTCATAAATTATTTGCATACACACATTGCTTAGCACTATTTTTTTGTAGAGTAACATTAGCGTTCTTTGTATATCATTGAAGGTCGTAAAACTTTTCCAAGAGCCAGAAGGACTCAGGGGAACAGCTTCCGATCGCCAGTTAGTTTCAGTCCCACTGATCACTCGCTGAGCACGAGTAGCGGAAGCAGCGTCTTTACACCGGAATACGAAGATAACCGAATGAGGAGGAGGGGAAGCGACATAGACAATCCTACCTTGACAGTCATGGACATCAGCCCACCCAGTCGCTGTAAGTGAAGGCATTTTGTGAACTCTGCTGTAAAACTCTTACCTTATAGGTATACTGTGTCAAAACGAAGCATGTCACCAAAATACAGGCAATTGAGTGATGTGGTTTTATCTCTCTGAATAGGAAAAATTCAGGACTTAATCCTCATCGGTATTTTCATGGCTTACTGTGCCAACCTTCATATAGATTTTCATATGGAATTTACATCTGTGATAACAAAATATTGTAAAAATAGTTTGGATGATTTATTAGACTCCTGAGGACCTGAGAGGGTTTTGTAGGTTGCATTTACTATTTATTTTTGCATATGTTGGTCAAGTTTTCTGTTAAACTGTAGACCATAAGTAGTACTATTTCATACCTGTGGTAGCACATCAGGAGCAAGTATACTTTGTGATGACTTCAATAACTGGTACATTTTAATCATACCTTGATTTTTAACAAAAAGTTAAGTTTGTTTAACGTTCTTTTTCTGTTTTTCAGATTAACTGTTGCTTATTTTAAGTATGTTTATCTCTACCACAAATTATTTTGTAAATAAGTTTAAGTAGCTCATTTTTTCCATCTTACAGGAAGTTTTATTGATCTTTGTAACTTATATGGGGAGGTTTAGGGTGCACAGTCTCTGTTGTTGAAAAATGTAGTCTTTTAAAAAATTATTTTCTGTGTATTCCAGTTTTTCTCAATCAGCTGAATAACAAGCTCATTTGAAAACCAAAACATATTATATTTTCAGCACCACGAGCTCCAACTAACTGGAGACTTGGTAAACTGCTGGGTCAAGGTGCATTTGGCAGAGTCTATCTGTGTTACGATGCTGATACTGGAAGAGAACTAGCTGTTAAACAAGTTCAGTTTGATCCTGATAGTCCAGAAACCAGCAAGGTGAGTGATACCAAAGGGAGACCTTGTAAAGGGCTTCTGTTGAAGTGGTGTGTTTTGGACTAGGCTGATGTTCCTTTCCTTGAATAGGATGAGCATGTTTTGAATGTGTTTTAAACCACGTACTGTGTTTTTGTGTCCTTGTTAGTAAACCTGCTTTGTTCATACCACAGATAGTTAGTCTGCTTACCTGACTTTTATGTTACATCCCATTTTTTAAGTTTCAGGCATATACTTATGCAATGAATGTACATAACTTGATTTGGTGCAGTCTCAGTCTCTAAAATTAAACAATTTATTATGAAGTGTGCTCTGAAATGATAATTATTTATACTTACAGAAATTAGAACAAGTTCCATTTATAAACAGAAAAAACTGTACAAATTTAAACGTTGCTGAAGAAAATTCTTCAGGATATTTTTTTTGGCTATGAAGAAGACACTTTGAGATTCTTATCTCTTTTTTATCTTTTGATGGGCTTTCTGTGTTTTGATTTTTTTTGTTGTTGTTGTTTTGGTTTTTTTGTTTTACTTTCTTTAAGCTATGCTCATCAGGACTAGCTGCTGTTACTCACTGTATTTCAATCTAAAGCACACAAGTTTCCTTGTCAATTTATTCTCTCTCTAAAATGCGGCTTGTCCATCTTTAATTACTGGACCCTGGCGGAGAGAAACTACTTAAAAGTAGCATCAGTCTTCTATTTCTTCTTTTCCCAAATCATACTTGCTGCTTTTTACAGGATGGAAAGAGAATTATTACTTTCCTGCATTAGGACTGCATTCTGCACTGTGGGGAGCAAGGCCGGGAAAACAATGGGTGTAAGCATGATTGCAGAATTGAGTGGCTGCCAGTTATAGTTGCTGCTACTAGTGATGTAGGATCAAGGAAAAAAGTCAAGAATCACTTGTGCTGTAGATTTCTAGTGTAGTTGTTGTTGCTACTTCTTTAAAATGTAACAGAACAGCTGATTATGCTTTAGAATTGTTAAATATAAAATATAGTAGTATCTGTCCTGTAGCAACAGTTTTGTGACCTCCTTTGCCATAGCATTTTGTAATACGTACCTCTTTGTGTTAAAAAAATCTGTTTTCTTTCTAACCTCAGAAGTGTGAGGGTATCAGTCTGTGATGGATAAAAATTAAGTTTTGATGAAAAACTTCGAGGTGAAATTTGGAATCTAGTTAAATCTGAATTCATGGGTTAGTGTTTTTCCAGCATCTTGCTATACAGTGCATTTAAAAATATATTCCTGTTTGCAAAATTTTTACTGTTTCAGATAGCTCTATAGAAAGCACCAGCTGTGTTAATGTTTTGCTTTGTTGTATGTCATTATTACAATCTCAAGTGGTCCTCAAAGCCATTTTTAAAGCATAGTCTATCATCCTAGAAATGCTAAGAATTAATGCTAATTATTTCACTACAAAGATTTAAGGGGATTTTTTTTCCTGTGTTTTGTTTTTTTGTTGTTTTCTTTCATCCAGTTGGAGGCTTATGACATGTTGCATAATGATCACTGACGTCACACATATTGATATCTGCTGTGCTCTGAACAAACAAACATAACTTCAAAATAAGAGAAACAATGAAATAACAGCAAAATCATCCCAAAGATAATTTATAGAAAAGCCATAGTTTGGTTTTTTTACTTACTTCAATTTAACAGTGATATTTTCTTGTTATAAAATGATAAACTTTACATAAGCTGCAGGAGTATTTTGTTACTTAGTTTGCATAACCCTTCAATATGTACATACTGTTCTGCTTTAAAAAATCCAAATCCAAAACATTATTGTTACCACATCAAGCATGGTAAATCTTGTCTGTTTTGTCCTTTCAGGAAGTAAATGCACTTGAATGTGAGATCCAGTTACTGAAAAATCTGCTGCATGAAAGGATTGTTCAGTATTACGGCTTCTTGAGAGATCCGCCAGAAAGGACACTCTCAATATTCATGGAGTACATGCCTGGGGTAAGCAGGAGAGCCTGAACACTTCAGCCACCCTTTTTGTGCAGTGTGACGAGCACCCAGGCAGGCAGCTTTTGGATAAGTACACGCAGATATTTAAAATTGTCCAAGTTAAAAACAGTTGCCAAAGATGGGTACTGACAAGTGCTTACAGCACCCGTCATCCATTGCTTGCTTGGGTTTTCAGAATTACGGTGCTTTGTACAAAAGCTCTTTGTGTTTGATTTTGGCATAAGGAGTGCCTGGCAATATCTTTGAAAAGACAATACTATCATTAGTAAACTCTTGAATCTTCCTGAATTTTACTGTTTTGTTTTGCTGTGCTTCAATTATTTCAGGAAAACAAGAAGTGGTTTTCTGATCAGGGTGGGAATAAGTGCATACAGAAAATAATCTTGGTGCTTGTTTTTTGTGTGGCACCTACATACATGCTGAACTGCTCTTCTACTGCTTTGTTAGGAAATATTATAAGGTCAGAAAATTGTACATTTTCATTTTCTCACCAAGTGGGGTCAGCAGAGCTAAATAAAATGAGATCGTATGAAAACAGAGTCTCTGTATTTCTGAATAGTTACAGCATTCTACTTACCCTGAGACTCCACAGGAGAAAAGTGGTGTCTGGGGATTGTTTTGTTGGTGGTGGTGAGTTTTTTGTTTGCTTCTTTATTCCTTAAGTGAGATCTGGACTTTGTTTTGAGGGGCTTCTTGAATTTTTCTGATATTTGGAGGGCAGTGTCACAGAAGTAATCTTAGCAGTTTGTAACTCTGTGTGACAAAGCCAGGTTAAACAAAAGTAGTTGCAAAAACCCAAGAATTTTTTATTCAATGTTATTTTAAGCCAAGACTTGCATACCTCCTAATTTTTACATAAAGCACTATCCTCCAGCATGTGGTGGTTTTTTTCTTGACAATGTTTTTTTCAGAGTATAAACAAACATAAGTAAAGGGCATGTATTGAGTCCAACTTGAGTATCACCTTTTAATCATCGAAAAGGTTGAGAGTGGTGTTGGAGTGAAAGAGTGCTGTTCTTTCTCTACATTGCACTGGAACTATTCAGCTGCCTGACAGTTTTAAAGTTAATAGTTTAATATTTCAGTATATGACTTCTCTGCCCAGTCTTCCTTTGGTCAAAGTATATATTTTTCTCAGTGGAGGTAAGACCATATCCGTACTTTTTAAGTTGATATTGAGAATGATTGTAACTTTAAAATATCTGTGTTTCAGGCATAAATTTAGTTGAAGTTCAACTGTACTATTAGCTCACCTGTGATTCTGGAAGTGTGTTTTATACTTCTTGTGTGCCATAGGGTTCCATCAAAGACCAACTGAAATCGTATGGAGCACTCACAGAGAATGTGACTCGTAAATATACGCGGCAGATTTTGGAAGGAGTTCACTATTTGCACAGTAATATGATTGTCCATCGAGATATTAAAGGTAAAGATAGTTCTGTGCACAGTTCAGTGCTCTTTATTACTGATCATTTTCCAGTCTTATGTGAAGCACTAAAATGTAATTAAGTTTGAAATGCCAAAATACTGACTTAAAATCAATGAGATAGCTTTCCATCTTTTACTCTTGTCATTGTTGTAACCTGAGGGGGGAAAAATAAGCATCTTTGTGATGTTCTAGCAGATTTTTGACAATGTTTCTGTAGTCTCTGTCTGCAAAACAATTAAGATAAATTTCTTTGATTTTATTTTAGTATCAATAGTTTTAAATGCATTGGAGTATGATGTCATTAGAAATAGATAGAATGTGCAGAGGAAAAGCATCACGACTCGAAAGTTTGTGTTTACAGAGTTCTGTTTAATCAGTTATATAGAGATTACCCAGCACTTCACTGGTGCAGGAAGTCACTGGCAGAGGTGACTTGCCTGATAAAATGACTCAGACTTCTTCCATTTTGCTACCAGAAAACCTGATTAAACAAACATATTTACTTTTTGCAGCTAGATACAAGTGACTTGCATGTGTTGCATAAGCAAAGTATGAATATGTAGGAAGATGGTGATGTGCAAAACAGGTGTATTGAACACAATGCTGTCATATTCTGTAAAATTTTTACCATTCTCCTGTTGCTTTGTATCAATAGTATTTTGTTCCAAAAGAGGATGAGATATCACAGTCAATTTGTACATGCTTGTGCAAGTAACTGTTTTGAACAAATCTGTAACACAGTTTGAGATTTTGCTTTAATATAGTATGAAGACATTTTCAGTTCTGTGGAAACACCTTTCTCATTTCTTTTTATTTCCTGTGTGTGGCACATTCCTTATTTTGCCAGGAGGCCTTTACAAAGTGACTGCCACTTCCCAGAAAAGACCTAGGATGCAAACCAGTGTGTACAATTCATTGTTTTCTGAACTGTAGAATAGAGTAACAGAAATGAGCAGAGAAAGTAAATTTTCTGGCTTGAAATTCTAGAATGATGTTGTGTTGTATCACTGAATGCAAACTTCTGTTACTGTTTTCCATACCAAAGCATTGAGTCTTCCATGAATGTAATGCTGTGTTCCCTTCCTTCCAGGAGCAAATATTCTGCGGGATTCAGCAGGCAATGTGAAGCTTGGTGACTTTGGTGCCAGCAAACGACTGCAGACTATCTGTCTCTCTGGTACAGGAATGAAGTCTGTCACAGGAACTCCCTACTGGATGAGTCCCGAAGTTATTAGTGGAGAAGGATACGGCAGAAAAGCAGACATCTGGTACGTTAAAAAAAAACTTCTCTACTGAAAAGTGTAATTTCATTTTCAACAGTGTAGGTGTTTGTTTTCTGAAGTTGGAGTGTTTCATTCTGGGGTGTAAGCTGAAGAAGGTGGTAAATGCGAGCACTGACAATAGAGAACCTAACACTGGAATTCAGGAGTTTTTACCTGGCAACTTCTCAGCCTGTCAGTTTAGAGATCGTAAGAGAATCCTTTGAATTGACCTTGCATGAAGTTAGGATTACCAGACTGTTCCTAAATTCTGGAGAGGTACTGGGTGAAAACAATACGTGAAGCTTTGAAACATCAGTTCAGTCAATGTTGTTTAATGAAACTTCACCACTGAAATACCTTTGATGCAAGGCAGAAAGTTTAACACTTAAGAGCAAATTAACCAGATTTAAGTGGGAGTATCAAAAAAATTTGGTTTAAGTTGTTATTAACTACTTAAGAGGTAAAGGTAATTTTCAAACATGAACGTTAGCAAAACATTGCGTAAAGCCAATCTAACATGGCTCCAGCTCCAATGAACAGATGACTGTAGTGATTTGACTCCTTGAACTGCAGGTGGTCTGTGAACATGGACTAATAGGCAGGCAGCAGTACATGTGCAGGAGTAGTAACACTGTGTTTAAAAAGGAATCACATTATATCCAACCAATCGCAATACTTCTAACCTCAGGGAAATTAATTTAGGCTAGTTCAGGTCACTTAGTAATTACTCTGCTATACTGGAATAATAGACCAGCCTTACAGATTTCAAGCAGTTGACTTGTTCAGCTTTAAAGTATTTGTGCCACAGTTAATGTGTGTGTTTTGGTTGAAAAAATCTGGGGTAAAACTTAAGAAAAAATAGTGAAGTTTGACTTCTGTCAGTGAGTAAATCCTTACTGTGTAAGACGACGTACCTCTGTCTAACAGAAAAAATTCTTGCAAGTATCTTGAAAAACAGTCAGACTTCCTGAGAATTGGAAATTATTCCAGCCTATCCATTTTGCAGTATCATTCACTTGTTATTGGAAGGGGCTGTCTTTCAGGACTTCTGGAACAAAGTTTCTCTGGCCATATATATGCCCTTCTGTTTTCCTAAGTCCTTTAAACATAAGCTTTGTATACAAAGATTGATTAGGGTCTTAAAATTTTGTTTGGCAATCTAAATTTATTTTTAGTATCCTTGACTAAAAGAGGAAGATACCACAAAGAAGAGTTTTCAAAATTTTCAACTGCCATACTATGTTTACTCATTATTCACTGGTGAGAACTTGTGCATTTCTAATGAGCAACACACACAGTGTGCTTGGAGCATTCCTGATGCTTTGCATTTCTGTTCGGCCTCAAGGAGCAGGAACATTTCCAAGTGCTGTGCTGCATGCATGACTTTGTCAACCTGCTGAGCACTGAGTGCTGGCAGTGCCATAATGCAGTTGGTATTGCCTGGATAATATCTAATTAGCTCTTCACTGAGGTGTAGTGGCTTTTGGCCCAGTGAAGTAAAAAAGTGGAGATGCAGGTAGTGATTCGTGTAACTTTGAGATAAAGGCATGTACTGCTGTACATGCTATTTTTTTTTCAATGCTTGTTTTCCGCTGAAGTTGCTCTGCAGTGTTAAGTGGACGCTACTTATTTGTAGTATTTTAGTTCCTCTCTGCTATTTCTTGTTTTCCTAGAAGGGCGTGACTCTGTTCTAACCTGCTGTTTCACTTCTGCCTCTGTTTCAGGAGTGTAGGTTGCACAGTGGTAGAAATGCTCACGGAGAAGCCCCCGTGGGCAGAGTTCGAAGCCATGGCTGCCATCTTTAAAATTGCCACTCAGCCAACCAACCCCCAGCTGCCACCTCACGTCTCTGACCATGCTCGGGATTTCTTGAAACGGATTTTTATTGAGGCCAAGCTGCGACCGTTTGCAGATGAACTGCTAAGACACACGTTTGCACACTATCACTAACACCTGCCTCAACTTGGCTTGCATCTACTGCATTTATTTTCTATTTGACTGCACTTTTATTTTTATTTTTTACAAAGAAAAAGGAGAAAAAAAGACAAGAGAGAGAATATTCTCTTGAATCTTTGTTTCACTTAGATTGTAAACAATCTAAATTTTGTATCTAAAATGAGAATCTTCTCTCCCCTCCCACCCCACCAGGACTAGAACTTTTTGTTTCTATAATGTACTGATGTGGTTGATGTAGATAAAGCACTTTAGTACATATTTGTTCCTTATTTAAAGGGGAAAAAACCGACAAATGCTTGGACAGTCAGGAACTGTGTGACTTTTTCTGACACCGCTGACTGACTCAGGGTGCAGGGAAAAATAGACATGCAGCTAAAGGACAAGAAGATTACTTCTCTGTGATTCTTCTCTATATTGTAGGTACTTGCAGCAGAGAGTTCTAAGTTCTTATTATATTTTAACATTTTAATCAGTTTCTGGAATTTACAGTTTAGGCTGGAATGTGCAGTTCTGAGAGTTAAATGACGAGACTGGAAGAACTTGGAACTCTTTGTATGTACAGCAGTGTGTCTAACTGGTACTTCTATGTGACCAAAAGAAAATAACAAAATGAGCTCAAAACTAGTTAGAGGTTTTGGTGTAGAATTATTGTATTATCTTAATAGGAAAATAATTACAGGTAAACAGATTATAGGCCCAAACACCTAGGTACTACCATACTGCAAGGGGAAAATTTCCATACTAGACAAGGGTCAGCTATTGGATGTAAATAGTTAGGAGAATGTCTCCTGCTCTATCTGCCAAAGAGAACCTCTGTTGCATAAGCTTAGAGGGAGACGGTTATCTTAGCTGATAAAAAATAGTGATGTTGAGAGTCAGTTCTCCTCCACAATCCCTTGAATGCCTGGAGGGGAAAGGGAGGGACTAATCCTTGTGCAGTATATGAGTTACTTGATTCAGAATGAGCTACAAGAAATGTTTTCAAAGCTGTTAAGAGGCGCTAGGATGGAATGTATGTCAACATCAAGTGCCTGAATAATAAAAAATTCTTCCCATTGTGCACTAAAAAAAATTGGTTTAGTAACGCAGGTCAGTCATCTAGATGTGTTGAAAATTCCTGAAAGTTAAACATCTTTGAACATCAGGAGTAAGTCACTGAGAAAGGTAAGACTCCAGTTATATTTTTAATAAGGTAACACTGATGAATCCTCATGAACAGGAAGGCACAGCACAGAGAACTGTATGAAGAATAGGCCAAAAGTGCAAAGAGAGCCAGCAGTTAAATAACATGAATGTGATTACTCCATCCTGAGAATCCAGATGATTGGTATTTGTCAGATTTCCAACTGTCATAAAGCGTACGTTAATCACTTTTTCTATTTCTGAAAGAGCATAATAAAAGAACAGAAGTAAAACTCTGAAATAATGCTTCTCAGTCAAGAAGCCCAGGTACTGATCAGGTGTAGTGAATAACTGACTTTTCACAGCAGAAAAGTCAGACTCCCATATTTTTGTAGAAGAACAGAACATAATTTAAAGGGGCATTTGGAAATAAACTATTGGACTACAGAACTGAAATTATGTTTATTGTTTTGGATGATTCATTGCTTGCTTTTGTTGTTTTGTAAAGGCAGAGTGGGCTGGTACTGTAACCCTTGTCCACTCTGACAAGGCTCTACCTATTCTATATCTTTAGAGGACTATCAGAGTGATGAAGTGCATGGAGATAGAACAATAAGCTTACCCATTCCCACAGTCATTTATGAGATTTCTGAATTTATTCTGCTAAATTCCAAATGTTGTACCAGAGCATAAGCAGGAGTATGGATCTATCCTAATCACTTTACCTGTAGTGGAGTAAGAATGACTTTTTCGAGGCCATCTCTCCCGAGACAGAGTGGTGACTTCTTCAGCTTATGTGAGTATTTTACCCAATTTATAATTTTTTCGGTCAGCGTACACAACTGTGCAAAGTTTCCTGAGCATGGGAAGAACTAGTCAGATCAGGAAAAGTGTAGGAGGCTGAAAGGAAAGTCAGCTTGTACTGACTTCTTTTTTTGCTTCTCAGTCACTAGATAAAAGCTGTGAAGCAGTTTTTAAGGAGAATTGGTATATGCTCTACTCTAGAGGACCTTTGCTTTATAAGCAAAATATAGGGACAGTAGGAATGGGAAGTTTAGTGTAGAACCTAATAGTTTATGTCAGTAATTTAAAGATCATATAGTTGAAATGATTGATTTCAAACAGATTAAGAAGGTACTAAACTCAAGGTGAAAATGTATATAAAAATCAGTAGTGGTCAGTGATATCTGAAAAGGTAAGGAAATTTTATACTACCAAAAAGGGACATTAAAGGGAAAATGTAACCAGGTTTATCTGTAGCATTCATAACGTTTAGATATACTATTCTAAAGAGAAACTGCACTCTCTGAAGCTTGAATATTTTCAGAATCTAGTTTTCTTATAATGTGTCCTTTCTGTGAGACAGTGCTGGGTCATGTATATTGCAATATCACTTCCTCATTGTGACTTTTAATTACTGAACAATCAAGTTTGCTGCTTTTGTGCCTTTTCTAAAAAATGGCATTCAGTCATGACAATGGTCGGTGTTTTGGAGCCAGGAAAAAAAGAATTTTCAGAATGCATTTTTCATCATGTCTTTAACATGTCAGAAAGCTGCCAATGTAAAGACTGTCCCGCTTAAATGAAGTGGACATTTCTCAGTTCCAGTGATTCCAGTAAAATTTTATGAATTTAACCAAGGTTAGGCTTGAGCTAGGTCTTTTTCACCCTATGGAGAATTTCTCTACTGACTTAAGTTGCTTAACTTAGAGTAAATGAGATGTAAAGATCCCTGCTAACAACTTCTTGTATGTCACTTAAAAAGCCACCGGCATTTTAGAATCATGAATTAGTCCTAATTATTGAATTCAATTACAAGAAAATGCCAGTGAAAGCAGTAATGTTGCAGGGTTGGTTTGCTTTTCTGTAAACACCACAATGAAGCTGTGCTCTCAAAAAATAAGGATCGGTGTTCATGGTGAGTATGTCTATTTTCAAAAGACCTACTTATCTGCTAATGCATTTTAATATGCTGTCTGTTGCTCGTATTAAGTAACAAAATTTAAGCTACTTCTGTGGTATGGTTTTAATGATGTAACTAACAGTCCTGTTAGAGGATGACTCAAAGTTTCAGTTGTGTTGTGTTAGAGCAAGTTGTTTATTTTTAATTTGGGTGATAGAAATATCCACGTAAGAACTCAAAAAGGTATGGATCTAATAATTGCAAAGTTAAATCTGCGTAGTCTTTTTTTTCTTGACAATTTAAATATAGTCTTAAAACTGCAACTTGACTTTCAACGTGATTTGTAGCTAAATAGTCCTTTCAGTATAACAAAATGAAAAGGTTTTTTTTTAGCTAGTGCCTTTTTATCTGTATGCCTTAATTTTTATTCATGTTAGAACACCATATCGAAATATGTCATACAATTCCATGTCACCAAAGCAGTATTAGAGGATGGATTTTTTCAATGTGCCCAAACAAGAGTTCGCTTAACTGCATTGAAAAGTGTACTTGAGTTATAATGTGCAGCAGACGTTTAAATTCAGAATTTTAAAGTGATTTCTGGCTTCCTGTGTTAACACAGGTTTTGTATTTGCATTCTGGAGACCATAGACTGATGCACATACCAGAAAGAGGACTTGTCTGCAGTCACAGAAATAACAGAGTCGGGATTTGCCTTCCTGGGTCTGGGTACCAGACTCTGCAGCGGAGTTTTTAATGGGCTTGAAATTGTAGTTGTAAGGCTGTTTACTTTCAGTGCATAGGAATACAGTATGTCCAAGCAAACCAACAGATTTCTCAATGAGATTAGCATGGTGCCCATGAAACTCTTTCCTGTGCCTTTTGGATAATCCTAATCCTGCCGTTGTCTTGACTGAAAGCCTCGTAGCACTTGTAGGTACAGCGCAGTACAGCAAGCCATTCTTTGGACAACATAGAGTGATGTCTTAACTGCAGCTTCAGAGACTTGAGCAAATTGGTCAGATCTACAGTTATTTATAACCAATTTCATACTTTTTAATCTTGAAAGACTTTGTCACGCATATAGAAAAGTATAATGTGTGTGCTTGAATGTAAGTCCCTATGATGTTTCTGGAAAAGCGAAAGTATTACTGCCGTTGTAATTTCTTCTTGCTGGTAACTTGCTGTCTTGTGTCAATGACAAGTCTGCAGTGTAGAATCACGTACAATTACCAAAGCTTTTCTATTCCGTATACATATAGCCAAAAGTGATGTTTCATGGATTAGTACTGTCACTTATAGATAGTGTATATCCACCAGTAGGCTGTCGCTGACTGAGTAAAGCAGGTACTACTAAAAAGTGATAGACACTGCCCATGTTTCAGAGATATGGGTGTTCATAGTTGCTGTTCTGATATGCAAAATTCATGCCCGCATTAAAATGAAGAGTTTTCTTTTTAAAGCTCTTTCTAATTTAATCTTATTGTTGTAATTCTAAAACTAATGCATAAGCTTGGTGACTAAACCTGGTGACTTCTATAACTGGGTTTGAGCTTTGGGACATTTAAGGAACGCCATGAAGATGGATTTGTGACCTAACCTGCTTTGTGTGCCATAGTGAGAACAGTATGAGAAAGCTGCTGGGACGCAGTCAGTCCTCTCAACATGACAGTCAGATGTCACCCACAGTTACCTACCTGGGTGTTGGTGATGCCTTCAGGAGGAGCCACTAATGCACACCAAAGGGTCAGGCAGAATTTCTCCCAACCCGCATCTTCTGAATCAAAATCCATGATCAGAAAACAAAGGAGCTCCTTTCTCTGTTTATTTCCCCCACTTAGCCTGCATGATTTATTTTTCCTTCTAGCTGACAGAGCTTAAACACTGCATAGGTGGTGGCCACCGATAGCTCCTGAAAAAGGTGTGTGTACAGCTTTAGATCAGGGGTCCTGTCATTTGAACCCAGGACGCTGCAGCTCCTGGGTTCCTGGAGCAATCCTTGGGTTTTCTCTAGCAATATATACACACATGGAGTTGAGGGGTAGGTGGGATGGAGGAAATAAAAGTTCTCACATTTCAAAGCAGTCACGCCTTGGCTAGGACTAGGTTTTCATACACTTATTTTAAAGGGAGAGGAACTGGATTAAAACAGATAAAAGTTGTATCTCATGGTTCAGCCCTTATGTTGAGTCCACAGATGAGGATTGGAGGTCAGGGTCTTCTGCTGAGAGATAAAGAAAAGGATACTCCAACTCTGGGGTGGATAATCATGGCAAATAGAGCTTTTTCATGCTTTTTACCCTAGAACTAGATGATACTTTTCCCCAGAGGTTTATATAATGTGATATAAAAACAAGGATTGCATTTTTTTTTTGAACACCCATTAGATTGTTGGTTCCCTAGTGTTTGCTGCTTGTTAATACCCGTAAAAAAGGTGGTGTCAACTTAAAATTGGAATGGTTTATTAAAATATAGTGTCTGTCATCTCAGACCTCACAGGAGTTGTATAATGGAGTATCACTGTAAATACGTGGAGGAGACTTAGATTAATTGGAACGTAGGCTTTTAGTTTTCATGAAGCTATGAATAAAAATTTGTAAATTTACTCTTGATCTAATGTACATTTTTATGTAGCCATTAAATTCTCTATTTAATCTATCAGTTTCTCACTGTAAATGTTTTTACTCTCAGTTGAATGCTGGGCACAGTTTGTAATGTATGTACACAAAGGTGTTTTTTTTCTATCAACGTTGACTTTTTTGCACATTTTTGGAAATATTTAATTTGTACACTGATTTAATACTCTGACCAATTGTCAGTGGGTGTATGAGAATCACGTGTGTGTGCAATGTACTACTGTCTGGATGTATGGTTTTTTTATTACTTTTGAGATGTTGCTGCCAGTAACTGCACTGCTGTTGCTGCTTTACATGGAATATCTTGTGTTTAAAAAAAAAGATAAAAAGAATTAAACAATTAGCCTATGGTTATCATGGTTGAGGAACTCAGGAGTTGGGCATTGCTTACTAGTTCCGTTGTCTAACAACCTTCTAAACTTAAAAATGAACAAACAACCCCCCCTTGTAATTCTGTGTATGCATTGAATGTGTGTGTATATATCCCAGTAATCTTATTCCACAGTTTCATTTCTACATTTTTATGAACTTGTTTTTTAAGGGTACTATGTTTAGTTAGAATAATTAAATATATAAAAGCTTTGAGAGATGATTTACTAGATAAATATATTTTCAGCTGGCTGATGTTCAAAATATTTTTTTAATTTTTGTTTTTAACCATTCGAAATGTATTTGTATTTCCAAAATCAGACACGAATTGTACTTAGAAATATATTAAAACACTCTGTAGGGACAACAGTGTGATTTCTCTTTTAAGAACCCCGTACTTCATAGCATCGCGCAATGTCACTCTCGTACCTCATTTCCGAGTTGCCCTTTGCATTGTTATTCACAATGCACTTTGCGGAAGCCTCTATTTAATTTATTATTTTTTAACTATTTTTCTCTTTTCCCTGACACGAGGCTGCCCCAGAGGCTCCGCTCTCTACCCGCCCGCACGTCCCACCCCGCGGCGAGGGCGGCCCCAGGAACAGAAAATCGATGGCGCTTCCTCCCGTCCGGCCCCGCCCCGGGCCGTGCGGAAGTGACGCGCGGGCGGGCGTCAGCGCGGCGCGCGGCGCGCCATGGGCAGGAAGGAGCGGGGTGAGAGGGGCCGGGACGGGGTTGGGGGCGCGGGGACCTTTCGGGGGGCCCTTGAGGGGGGCTCGTCACAGCTCCCGCTCTGCTCCCAGATAAGAAGAAGTCCAAGAAGCGCCATTACGACGACGACGAAGACGATGAGGACGAAGGTGCCGGGAAGGAGCCGCAGGAGGCGGTGCCATCGGCGGCGGGGAAGCAGGTGGAGGAGAGCGGCACCAAGGTGGACGAGTACGGGGCCAAGGACTACCGGCTGCAGATGCCCCTGAAGGCCGATCACCACTCGCGGCCCCTCTGGGTGGTGCGTGCGGGGTCGGCGGTGCCCTGGGCGTGAGGACGCGCTGGGGAGCCGGGCCGTGGCGGGGTCAGTGCGGGACACGGGCAGGGACCGGGATTTCCCCCATGGAGAAGCCGGGACCGCTGCGGGGCCGGGCGGGGACGCCCCCGGCAGGCCGGGATGTGCGGGGGGCAGAGCCCCGGAGTGGCCTCGGAGCGCTGAAAGCGGGGTTTGCTGCGGGATGGGGCGGCCCCTGCAGCGCCTGTGCGGGGACACCCGGGATGGGAGCCCCCGGGAATGCCCAGGGAATTGCTCACAGCCCAGCAGCCTCCAGGCAGGGCCCCGCTGCCGGGCCCCCCTTTCCGCGGGGGTGCCGTGGAGCACCTAAAGCCAGACGTCTCCGGGTGGGCCGTAGAACAGCCCGTAGAGGCATGTTTGCTGATGACACGAGTGGAACTTGTTGCAGCGATGCAGCGACAGGATTTGTTTGTTGGAGTGAAACAGCTTTAAGACAGACTGGTCCCGTTTTCCGTAACTGGTGCTGTTTGTTTTCTGTGTTCTGAAAGGGACCTTAGTAAACCAGCCTAGGGCCTGGTCAGTGGCGTAGCATCTAGAGAAGAGGTGGTTACCCTGGCAGCGTCTGCAGGGTGCCTTTCACCAAGTGCTGTGACACCCAAGTGCCTCCTTTCCCTCTCCATTCGTTCCTTCTATGTAAAATGAGTGAGGAGTTTTATTGTTTCAGGGCAATGGGACTGGAAGCTTGCATCTGCTCAAACCATTTGTTTAGCATTAAAAAAGGACCAGTCAGTTGGGAAAAGCTTTATCGATTTGGGTGTGGTTTATTCTTAGTGCCATGGAAGGGACATGGACAAATCAATGTCTGGACCCTTTCAGAAGACAAAATTTATGTTTCTGCATCTCGTGTGTTCTTGTAAATTCATTAGGGCAAACCCTTTTTTTGAAACCCAGTAGTGTCTTACTACCTAAATAGCAGATTGTCACTGTGTCATTATGGCTACTTCATAGGAAAACCCTGATTCATTCAACCAGTACTGCTGTGCCCTGAGCATTTCTCATTATTTCTGCAGGCTCCTGATGGCCATATTTTTCTGGAAGCGTTTTCTCCAGTTTACAAATATGCACAGGACTTTTTGGTTGCCATTGCTGAGCCCGTGTGCAGACCCACCCACATTCACGAGTACAAGCTGACTGCTTACTCCCTGTATGCTGCAGTCAGTGTCGGTTTACAGACAAGTGATATCACCGAGTATTTACAAAAACTGAGCAAGACTGGTGTCCCAGATGGAATAATTCAGTTTATCAAGGTAAGGCTATTTTATTGGCATTGGAAGTACATCTGTTGCTACTAATGAAATCCTTTCCTTTTGCCTCTGCCTAATTGATTTATTGTTTTTTAATTATTCATTGTTTTTGACTGCTGTATTCTGTCACTGTTTCAAGAGAACATTATTTTATCTTTTGTCTTCTTCTAAAGTGTATTTTTGCAGATACACTATTTCCATAATATGTTCTGTGTGGGGTTTATACCTTTTTACAAAAAAATACATCCAAGTGTCTGTGTAGATACTTTGAGCCAGTAGGAATTGTACGTTGGGGGAGCTTCCTCAGATTTGCTCTTGAGGAAGATTATGAGTGTGGGAAGCAGCCTGGAATAGCTGGGCACTATAAGACATAGCCTCACAGTCTTGGAAGCAGATTGGAATTAGATATAAAAACTGAATACCTGTGACTGATTTCCTGCATGAGATGATGTGAGCGTCTTCTGAAAATACCTTTTCAGGTTTGTTCCATGATCAGAACAGCATTGCAAGTAAATGTTTTGTGGTAACATGCTTCCCTACAAAGCCCTAAACCCATTGCAGCGTTTGGTCCCAAACATGGAATTGCTCTTTTGCATGTTCCTAACGACTGCTGTGTTTGTTTGTAGCTGTGTACTGTCAGCTACGGGAAGGTGAAGCTGGTTCTGAAACATAACAGGTAAGTGGTTTCTTCCTTAACTCTTGTGGCAGAGGAAGCATTTCAAGCACAGACCTGTGCATGAGTGAGTGCTCTCAGTAGCTCTTGAGTCTCACAGCTCCCAGCTGAGTGTAGCAGCTCTGGGTAGAGAATCACTTTTACAGTTGCTGGAAGTATTTAGTACATTAACCAGTGAATTCAATTTGGATGTCCTGAGCTAGTGCTGGTTATTGTAATATTTTTTAAAGTAGGTTGCAAATTTGATATTCTAGCTTGTTTCTTTATTGCTTGGACTTGCAATATATCCCTGAGGTTTTCAGATCATTGTTTCATTCCTTCCTTCCTAATTTACATGAGCCTGGTTAGACAAGTTTTTCACACTGTCCTGCAGTCTTGTGTATTCTGACTTTTAATCTGTTACTCGGGAAGGATAAGCAAATTCACTGGCAAGAGGTGGGTGCTTGTGACTAGGTTCCTAGAAGACAACGCTGGGAGGGACCTCGAGAGGTCAGCTCATGTATCTAAACCTGTGATTCTGCAGTAGGGAGGGAAAAGAAGAAGACAGCAGGAACCTGAAGACCATGTCTGTAACTTGCCTGTGTTTTCTCTTTTTCCTTTTATTTTTTTCCTAAATTCTCTGTGGTCTGACAGCCATAGATAAGCCCTGGGACTATAATCTAATGCTCTGCTTGTGCTGCTGCTTTTTTGAACCTGCTGCTTTGGGTAGAACTAGCACTGATGTTACTGGCAAGCTTTTTTGTTTCTGAGAAGATTTCTCTCATGCCACTTAAGTCTCTCTTGGCTCATATTTTAACTATGATCTCAAACCAGCGTCATTATTGATGAATCTCCAGGATGCATTGGTTTTAAATTTTTAGGTGGTTTGTGTTTTGGAAGTTTTGGATTTTTGTCTTTTGTGCTTTTTTGGTGCTGTAGACAGGACTTTAAAACACCACATCCAGTGTTTTCACAGTCTCACCTCAGTTCAATCTCAAAAAAATTGACCTGTGTCGCAGTCACAAATAAGACATGTATGTGAGAGCTCTGGGCAATTCTGCTGGAGTTTTCCCACTTATGTTAGAGAACGTTTGAGCAAGACGGATAGCTGCAGAGTACATAATGCTTTTGGTATGAGGCATCTTTAAAAATTTTGGTTGCCATAATGTCTCTGTTTTTAAATTAGCACCCCAGGATTGGATGCTTATGAGTGCATCTGGGACAACTGTGTATTTAAGCATCTCTGCCACTCTTCCTATGAGTTATTGAGTTGAATAGTTCATAAAAATGTTTTTCTTTGTTCTTTAATTTTAGGTATTTTGTGGAAAGTACCCACCCTGATGTTATTCAGCAGCTTCTGCAAGACCACGTAATTAAAGACTGTCGCCTGAGAAATGCTGAGGGTGAAGAAACAGAGCTCATTACGGAGACATTCACGAGTAAATCAGCGGTATGTTTGGGCATGTTCTAAAACTACTGCAGTGAGATTAAGGTAGATAAACTCTTGAGTAGATTGGAGTGGTTATTTGTTTGTTGTATCAGCGGGTTCTACCTGCAACAATCTGTGGCTCTTTAATGAGCATAAGTTTGTGAGGGAGAGGAGGCCAGAGTAAGTCTCTAATGAAACCCTTGGTGAAAATTCATGTCCATCTATTTCAGATTGCCAAATCCAGTGAAGGAGGCCTTGGTCCGTCAACATCACAGGGAACAGATACTCAGAATAAGCCAGATGTCCCAGCTGACTTATTTGAGTTTTATGAACAGATGGACAAAGATGAGGAGGAGGAGGAGGAAACACAGACAGTGTCATTTGAAGTCAAACAGGTATGGTATTTTAACCTCTGCATTTGTAGCTTTGGGGAATGTGCCGGGACTTGGATGTAAACATGAGAACTGAATGGGAAGTGCCATGGTTCTGTTTGCTAGGGGAGATCACTGGGAGTCATTAACATTTCTTTCCTTTTGCCTTCCAAAATCGAAGAGTCTTCCTACAGGGGGTGGCAGGCTGGGTGTTGTTCCTCTGCTGCCTGCATAGTGCTCACAGGCCAGAGAGGCTCAGGGGCTGAGGGAGGTTCCTGTCCCATGGGGCTGAGCGTTGCTCTGCGCAAGACAAGCGAGAATTCAGTGGAGGGCTGCTTTCAGAGAGGTTTTTTGGTTTGTGATTCATGTTTGCAGAAGGAACTCTTGGTGGTTCCAAGTTCATTACTTAAGAAGGAGAGCTGGACATTGGAGCACAGTCCTTGCTTGACCTTCAGAGAGCTTTTGTAGAATTTTTCAAGTTGTTTTTGGACTTTGTGATTCTAGTGGTGGCTTACTGGGGGGAAAAGAATTTATAGAAGATAACTTAATAGATGTTCTGTTTATTTTAAGACACTCAAACCAAACCAACAATCTCTTGGTGATTGACTCAGCCTGTCATTGTGGTGGAATAACTTCCATACTAGGGTATGGAGGTTTTCAGGATAACAGATGTGCGGCTTTAGTAGGTCCTTCTGTGTAACACACAGAACCCTTTGTGTCTGTTACTGAGCTCATTGTTGTAGGACTTCAGGGTGTAGTTTAGTCATTGCCAGATAAGCAGCACATCCAAGATGAATGCATTATGCTCTTCCATCTGCCTAAAAAGGCCTCTCTAATAATGACTGTTATTTAAAATGTTTGAGGGGGCAGGGGTGATTACAGATAAAGTTTCTGGAATCAACCTTAACTCTTGCAGACTTCATAAGCATAAAAAATAGAAGTAACTTCACTTGGTACTGTATCATCTAGTTGTTTCTAGGGAAAAAATAAAAGAAAGAATTAATTCAGATATGGAGAATTTACCATCTGAAGCTTTGTTTCCTCTTTAGGAGATGATTGAAGAACTTCAGAAGCGTTGTATCCATTTGGAGTACCCCTTGCTGGCAGAATATGATTTCAGAAATGATTCCGTGAATCCTGATATTAATATAGATCTGAAACCTACTGCTGTCCTCAGGCCCTATCAAGAGAAAAGCCTAAGGAAGATGTTTGGAAATGGACGAGCCAGGTCTGGTGTTATTGTCTTGCCATGTGGTAAGTTTCTATGTTGGTACTTAGGAGTTTTGTTCTTTATTTGCCTTTGGTAAAGGGAATTCCAAATATGACATCTTCTTGGATTTCACAGAGCAGCAGGGACTGTTGTGGTACCAGTGTGCAGAGTCCTGTTGGGTTTTAGGAGCAGGTGGCAAGGCTGTGCTGGGGGAGAGCCAGTTAACAGAGCTGTGTTGGTGTCCCTGCAGGGACTGCGGAGCTGGAGCTGGTGGGTGGCCGTGGTACCTTCAGGTTGCCATTCACACTTTCACTGCGCCCTCTGTCATCTCTGCCCATCTGCCAGTGAAATGTAAACCTGTTGGCATTGGCATCATGTGTTCCTTGGTTAGGAATAGGGAGATGGGGGGGAGCTGGGCATACAAATGTGGCATAAGGTGGTGAGGGTTCTAAGGAAGAAAAGAGCTCGTGTGCACAAGTTTTGGGCAGGGGAGATTGAGGTAGAAATGAGGAATGTGCAGACTGGGACAAGGTATGGGAAGCAATGGAAAAGAAGTGTGAAGGGAGGAATGGGAAGATCTAAGGACTTCTTTGTGGGAGAATGCACATAACTGGGAGAGACAGAGTAGATCACCTCTGGGGAAGCTTTCTGTAGCCACCTGTAATTTAACATGCTTTTGAAATTAAAAAGCATCAAAAATGATTGCTTCTGATTGTCAAAGCCGTTGTTTATAATTATTTTCTTGAGAAAATGCAGTTATGTGTCCAGTAGACAATCCACTCGTTTTTTTTAGAAACAAATATTCCATTTCTTTAAGATTGTTGCAGCAAAGAAACAACAAGGAACTTGTCCTTGCATGATTTCATATCCTCTCACAGTTCTCTGCTCTTTTGTTTTGTTTGCCTCCTACTCTCTACCTGAGAGATGACTAATGAATGTCACTCCTCTTGCCCTGCAGGTGCTGGCAAGTCTCTGGTTGGAGTGACAGCTGCATGTACTGTCCGCAAGCGGTGCCTGGTGCTCGGGAATTCTGCAGTGTCCGTGGAGCAGTGGAAGGCCCAGTTCAAGATGTGGTCCACCATCGATGACAGCCAGATCTGTCGGTTCACCTCTGATGCCAAAGACAAGCCCATTGGCTGTTCTGTTGCCATCAGCACATATTCCATGTTGGGGCACACTACAAA
This sequence comes from Manacus vitellinus, assembly GCF_001715985.3. NCBI lineage: Eukaryota > Metazoa > Chordata > Aves > Passeriformes > Pipridae > Manacus > Manacus vitellinus. The sequence goes on along the minus strand of NW_021939632.1, from coordinate 7,716,918 downwards.
AAGGTCCTGGGAAGCAGAAAGAGTAATGGAGTGGCTTAAAAGTCAAGAGTGGGGCCTTATGATACTTGATGAAGTACACACTATCCCTGGTAAGGAAAGGGCCTGCAAACCTTTTGTATTACATGCCACGTTAATGTCACTCTGCTCTTTCAGAAGTGGTGTTTTTTTGCTGATTTTCACCTGATTCATACAGTGAGTAAACCCATGGCTTAGGGTTTTGAGACAAGTAATCTCCTTCGTTCTACTTCTTTTTTCTTTTTTTCCCCTGATACTATGCAGTTTAGCTGACCGTTAGTTTTCTGAAATCCTTCAAATTGGACACTGTGTTTTCTATAATGGCAGTGTAAAGTAGAGGTTATGTGTAGGTTGATAAAGTGCTCTTAAAATACATGAATTACATTTGTATAATTGTGTTGTATTTGAACAGGAGAGGAATTAATCTGCCTTATTTTCTTCTGAGATGCAGTGGCACTGCAGGCTAGCTTTTAATATCTATTTCTGCTCAATATAGTCTGAATAACTATAATGCTTACCATCCAGAAATAGCTATTGTCTTTGAAATTACTATGTAATTGAGATCTATACTACTGGAAAGCAATAATGTAGTATTAAAGTGTCTGTGGAATAATCCTGGCTAAAAATACCACCCAGGATTCTGTTAGCTGCTCTACCTTATTCTCATTTGAATATAATTTGGTGTCTACAGAAATAATAGATTTCAGAAGTAAACCTTGATGATTAACTGCCACTTTATTGAAGTAGCACAGTGCTGGCACTGTTCTGTCACTTTTGTTCTTTCTTGGTTTCATAAAAATGAAGGTATGGCATCTCCTCTGTGACCTCTAGCAATACTAAAGATGAGTAGTTCTGCCATATCCTACAAGTCCTGAATGTGGCAATCAACCAAAAGTCCTTGTGTCATAGTTGTTTCTAGGAAATAATAAGCCATGGTACCTCTGAATATATTAATTTTCTTTTGGGGAATGTGAAATAATAAAGATTTCAGGTTTACATGGATTTTCAGAGTACACTGACAATGCAAACTAAAGGTGCAATCAGTGTGAAGTTTTGCTGTAACACAGATTTGTTAGGAGTGTATGTGAAACGGGATACAATTTCCCAATGCTGTGCTTGCTTTGTGCTCAGGAGTTGATGAAAGTGGGGGTTTTTTTAAGTTGCAGTATTTGTCTTCTAAAACCATTCAGGAAAGTAAACAAAAAATTTGTCTTGCATTTCTTAGCAAAAATGTTCAGACGTGTGCTCACTATTGTACAAGCTCACTGTAAACTGGGGCTGACTGCTACCCTGGTCAGAGAAGATGATAAAATTGTTGACCTGAACTTCCTGATTGGACCAAAGCTCTATGAAGCCAACTGGATGGAGCTGCAGAACAGTGGCTACATTGCTAAAGTCCAGTGTGCTGAGGTGATGCTCTGCTTTTTGGTACTTCTGGTGTTTATTTAGTATGCTTATAACTTTTTGTTATTTTTTTTTAAGGAAGATGTATAAAATTATAAGTATTTAACTGGGAAAAACAGCTGCCCTTATGACTTTTCATTTGTTTTGTAGCTTAGGCAAGGCTGTTGCAGGTCAATATGAACATGGGACAAATCCAGTAGCCACATGTTCTTCGGAGTGACTTCAACACTCTTTCTGTTTGTGGGGATTGTGGTGCTTGATCAGCTGTGTTGCAGTCAGCATTTGGAAATGTGAACAGGGCACTGCTGTAGACCTGGTTTGATGCAGTTGACATTCATGTTCTCTTATTTGACTTTGTATCTTAAAGTCAGTTCTCTGCGGTAGCTTAACGTCATATTATGATGAGCTTAACATCAGGTGCTGTGCTGGAACCTGCTTTCTGGAGACAGCACCTGGTAGACAGTCTGTAGTTGTTGAGAAAAATTCTTGTAACTCTTAAAACAAAGAAGGATAGTAAAAATTTTAAAAAACGTGAGAAAACACCTGCTTATTTCAAACCTGAATGTATGAGGTTGAAACTTGAAAACGTAGGACTAGATCTCACCATTTCTTTCCAATATAATAATGGTGTGAACTCTGTTCTTTCCAGCATATGGGTGAGAGAAAAATCTGGTATCAGAGAAGTGGAAGTCTTTCACACAGGCACATTAGAATGTTAAAATAATTTCTGAGTCAACCTAAAAGTCTGACTTAATGTATTGTCTCTGATAATTGACAACGTAGATACTTAGGGAAGAGTATAAAAACAGGGCAAACATATGTGTTACTTTTCCTGTCATGTCTCCAAGCTCTCCATTATTTACAAGCTGTACGTGGTTCCTTTGTAAGTATCAGTAGATTGCTTTTTCATGAACTTGTCCAGACTCTCACTGAATGAAAGTTTTAGCAGCTATGCTATGGTAGTTTCATAACTGTTTCTTGTCTCTTTGGGGTTTGGGGGGATTTTTTCCCTGTTTTTGTGGAGATTTTCTGTGTTGGTTCTTTTTGTTGTTTTGTTGGTTTGGTTTTTTGTCTTCTTGTTGTTGTTGTTATTGTTACTATTCTTGTGGTTTATTTTAAGCCTGTCTTGCTAATTTCATGCAATTCTTCCTAGCTCTAGTACTGGAATAAAAGATGCAGATGCAGGTCAGCTGTCATCCTTTTTGAACACTTTGCAAACTGGAGGTTGCAGAAGGAAAAAACCCAGTGTGTTGAACTTGCAGAATGCAAGCAAAGGGCACCTAGAAAATAACTAGGATGAAGGGGGAGTAACCAGTCCTCAAATTCAGAGTTGTCCATTTAGGCGCTTTGGGTAGTTTTACCTTGTGAGCAGAATTCTTCTCAATCCCTGAACTGCCCTTTAGTCATTGAAGAGTGAAGCGTGGGCTGTGTTTTGTTGTGAATGATGGGAAAATTCTGCACGTTTATATTCTTTAGGCCAATATTTTGAACTGACATTAGATGGCATACCAAAAACAAATCATAAAAAACCCCCAGTTTTGATGGCTGATAAATAACAAGTCCAATACATGCACAACTGCATTGTATATTTGTTCAGATTTTCTTGATGTGTTATCAAGCAGTAGCATCTTTAGTCGACTTGGCTTGTTCTCTACAGCCAGGAAGGTGTCTGGTTTGCTCTTGGAGCACAGTTCTTTCCAGGTGGCCAGAGCGGGCAGTGCATCTGTCTGACAGGGCAGGTCATGGTCATTGTGGGTGCTGCTCTTCCACTGCTCTAAAAAAGAACAAGCAGCACAGTTTAAAAAGTTACACAAAGTTTGGAAGAATACAACAAACCTGTTCTTTACTTGTATTTTCAGAGTTTTGTATTTTACAGATAATCCCTTTCTGAGCGGCTGTACTGAATTTTTGGCTTGGAGTGCGTGTCTTGCAAAATGTAAAAATGAAGATATCATTGGGATGAGAAGTAGATCTTACCCATTTTCAAATCCAGAAGAGAATGCAAATACAAAATATATTGGGTTTGCCATGTAGTCAGAGGTATTGAGCAATAGATGAAATTTTTTACTGCAGTCAGATATTCAGTATTCATATCTCATTGTCACTTTGATATAATTCCCTTCTGATTCAAGAGTTTTAAGTCTTTCATTCAGACAACACAGGATAATAACAGAGCCTATTCAGTGCATAAGTTTATTTTTAATGTAGTCAAGGAATGAAAAACACATAATCTAGCATTTAACTCACTGGAAAAAATGTTTTGAAACAAAAAATTAGTTATTAACAGTACAGAATAATTCATGTTCAAATAAACTGCAAATTATCACTTAACTTCCTCAGCTGAATGGTGGTTATTAAAGAGACTTTTCTCTGCAGTATTTTGTTAATATAGATATGGGGGAATAACCCATATACAGCAGAGTAAATGTTTTCTAAATTATATGCCCTATGGATCATATGATTATATACTATTGATAGGGTAATATCATTGGCATAAACTTTTAAACTTCATAATTTCTTCTATTTTCATGCTACAGTAGAAAAAATAAGCCTAGACTTGTGGAGTACTATGATAGTTATTTACATAATAAAATAATTGCTTAGGAAAGTCTGTTGAAAACTTCTAATCACTCCTAGTATTTTGGAAGTTCTAGACTTTAGCTGTTAAAATAAAGGTCATTCCTTTGTGGGTATATGAAAAAAAATTGGTAAATTTGTTCTGTAATGAAGACTAAATGTGTCTCAGCTTTCAGAATATGGATAAAAATTTTTATGGAAAAAGCTTTGACTTCTGTGACAGGGAAATTATACAGACAGTTCATTCCTTTGATTGCTCTTAAACAAGTAGTAGTGCTCACTAGATTACTTAAGTAGGAAACATAAAGGAACTATCTTTCAGTCTTGTTCCAGTCCCACTGCCTATTTCTGTCTTTGATCTCAATGCCAAAGCATTTCGGAAGGCTGAAATGTTGATGAGGTTAAACAGATTTTGGCAGTGCTGGAGACTACACCAACTGGTTGCTTTCATTTTGATACAGAAATTACTGTGTTAAAACCTGTGGCCTGCACTATACAGAAAGTGCTAATCCATTATCATCCCAATATTTTTCCTATTCCCACTGGAATAAAATGAGTAAATAACAGAGGGTTAATTTATGTGTGTGTGTTTTCTAATCGTAGGTCTGGTGCCCAATGTCACCTGAATTTTACAGAGAATATGTAGCTATCAAAACAAAGAAAAGGATACTGCTGTACACCATGAACCCAAATAAATTCAGAGCCTGCCAGTTCCTGATTAAGTTTCATGAGCGACGGAATGATAAAATCATCGTGTTTGCTGACAATGTGTTTGCACTGAAGGAATATGCAGTCAGACTTGGGAAGTAAGTGTTCACAACCAGTGATGGCACTGTTGTTTTCCTCCTTCTATGAAAATTTCCTTGCAATCTCATAGCTTTCAATAGTCTTTGTTATTTCTTGTAATGCTTTAATTCCAATCCTCCTGTATAAAAAGGAGCTCAGGAGGGTATTTTTGGATGGATCTTACTGGCACTGCAACATTACTTCTGTGTAGAACAGTTTGAAAAGAATCTCTGTTTAGCGCTTGTTTCAGAGAAGTTTACATCCCATATTTCTGTTAAGGACGGTATTTCTCCGTCTATTATTATCTTTGTTGTTATTATCATCATCTTCATCATGATCCAGTTGAAAAGGGAGGGGCTTCTAAAAATATCACTAGAACTGTTTTCTCTAATGAATGGTAGCTTCCCCTGTCTCTGAGACATAGGTTTTCAAGTATGCACACTCTGGATCTTTGAAGATCTTTTGGGACCCAGGGCCTTCCTCTTGAGGTTGTTGAAAGGTCTCAACCCTGTCTAAAAAACCTAAGACAAGTTTTCTGGAGATGTGTGCTGTACCAGTGCACTGCCTAGAACTGTTGTAATTGTTTAATAAACAAAAGGAGTATATTTCTCCTGAGAGCTCCTGGATACCTTAAATGCCTGTAACATGGGTGCAGTTATGGAAGGTTGTACAAATAGAGTTTAATGAGGGGTCAACATCAGTGTGTTTGTAGGGTTTGGGTATGAATGATCAGGGAGAGTTTGCCAGGATCAGGCACAGAGATTATTGGGGAAATAAGCATAGAAGTTGGCCTCATCTGTTCTTTGACAAACCCAAAGAATGTCTTGCTTGCTGGAAGCTGTGGGGCATTTGGAAGGTGTATGATTTAATGTCTAGGAATTTCAGCAGTACTCCTTAGCAAAACACAAGTCTTACACTTTCCAAATTCCATTTTCCAACTTCCAAAATTCATGATCAGTTCTGAGTGTATTTTAAGAGCCGTGTGGTGCTGGTGTGCTGTGACATCAAAGAGCAAGCCGAGCTGATGGTGCTGGATGAATTCCAACACCCGTGGTCTCTTTCATAATTTTTTTAATCTGTCTGGACAGAGATTAGCTGTAATGATGCCTCTGGAATGTCCCTAGCAGTGTTCAGTGCACCATAGACAAAGCCTTTAGCAAAGGGCATGCTGGGAGGGATGATGCTACATAGCACAGCAGTTTTAATTGGGGTAGATGCAACAGAAGCGTGGTAGGAAAACCAGTTAAAGAAATAGTAGGTGCTCCCTTTTGGTGTTCTTGAGTGAATTCTCTGTTTCTGTCATCATTCATGGAGCTCCAGGTTATCTGGCTGTCAGTGTTACCAAAAAAGGAGGCTTGCAGTGCTGGATGAAGGTGAGGGAGTCTTTGTTTTAACCAGAGATATTTGTGTCATCATTTGCTGTGAGCAGCTAAAAGAAAGGGAACTGTTGTTTTGGATAGGGCAGGTATTACATGTGTGTGAGGAGAGCAGCTCAGCACATAGGGGTGAGTGTGTGCAGAGGGCGGGAGCACAGTTCCCACTGCACTTCTCATGGAAGCATGCAGGGTGGGTGGGCTCCTGGATGGACAGAGAGGTAGCCACGGTCTGGCTGTTACTGCTGACTCCTCCCTTAACTCCCTTTCCTTCGGTACTGGGGAACCATCAGGGAAAAACCATGCACATGACAGGAATTATTTTGACTGTAAGTTTTGGGGCCGTAGATTTCAAATTTGCTTAGCCAGCTTTTCCTCTGTCATGAGTCTGTCATCCAGTATAGAAGAGCTCATGTGCTGGCTGCTTTTTACTGGTGTTAGAACTATGTTTAAATCACTGTTTCTGAAGGACTGTGCCTCTGTGGTTTTGTCAGTTAATGGGAGAGGGATCTATCTTTGCAAATCCCTCAAATGTCTTTTTGCAGTGAGGAAAATGAGTCATTAAAAAAAAAAATCCATCTAGCATTGAATGTTTCTAGGTTCAGGAAAGTACTTAGATCTGTGTCAATGAATCACTGTCAAGTAGAATCTGGGCATTTTAAAATGGAGGATTGATAGCCAGGAGCTTGGGGTTTTTCTGTTCTTAATATAAAACGTCTTTGAATCCCTTCTTGGTGACCTTAAGAAAAGAAAGGCTCACAAATGCTTTAGTTTCAGTTTAAATCTACCATTTAAGTTTTGGGGATTAAAACCATTACAATCTAAATAATAAATGAAATTTAAAAGGAGACTTAAAATACTAGTGAATGCTACTAATTGAGTAGTAATGGTATTTTTTCAGAGTTAACTCATTTACCACCTTCAATTTTTAGCTGTATTTTTCTAAATACCTGGTTAAGTACACTAAATAGAAAAATTAGATTAGAAGTGACTAGGATTTTTTGCTAAAAAAACCCAAACTAGAATAAAGTTTGTAGTAAAGACAGTAAGAGGAGCCAATGCACAGGAATTAGTTGATAAGAATAGAAAACCTTAGTACTATGCACTGCATGTTTATGTTCAACTGCCATTCATGTATGTGCAATATTAAATGTTAAATGAAAAATTTTAACTTGGTTCCTTGTGTTAGAAATAACCTATGGAAATGTGAACAAAATAGAAACTGTAGAACCTGATTCCTGTTGTTTGGAAATGCTTGTTAACCAGCACTTGGAAAAGTAGTGCAACAGATGACAAAGCAGTGCTGTCCTGCATGCCTTTTTTTTTTGTGTGTGTGTGTGGGCTTTGCTGTTTCAAGCTTTTTAGTTTTTTCAGCTCTGTTCTGAAAACAGCCAGACCCTGGGAAATTCAGACTAGTCCAAGTTACTCACAAAGTCTGTGGGCAACTGAGAGTTTGTGTGAACCTTCAGGATTGAGATACTGACTGTTCCATGTGATTCATTGTCAAATGTTAGAAACCTTAGGTGAAATGCCCCTGTGAGCTGCTCATGGAATGTTTGGGACCTTGTTCTCAGGCCCAGAAGGTATTAGAAGGGGCAAGAGGTTAGCTTTAAAAGCAACAATAATTTTCCCAGAACAACATCCAGCCCCAGTTTATGACACTCACTGTATCCTTGGTAGAGAAGCCTGGATTTTCAAGTGTTTAAATAGGAAGCAAAGGTTGCAGCTGTCACTGTGCTAACTCAGTACATTTGAGGAAAAAAATCTCTTTATTTTAACAGCTGCCTTCAGTCTTTCACATAGGCTTAGCAAATGTATTAGATCTGTTTATATACAGCTTCATTGGTGCTCATAATTGCAAAACATTTGTGACAGTCAGAATTTCTGGCTGACTGGGTTCCTGCAGAGGGTTCTACAAACCACTGGGCAGCTGCCATGAAGAGCCAAAGAAGTTAAAAGTAAACTGAAAGCTGTACCAAAATGTTTTGGTTTTGTATCTGTTCAGATGTGTACTGTTCTCCCTGCCATGGTACCTCATACAAAATGAGTGAGAAATCTTGAATTTGTTTCATTTGCGTGTTTTGTTCTTTTCAGACCCTATATATATGGCCCTACTGCACAGGGGGAAAGAATGCAAATTCTACAAAACTTCAAGCACAATCCAAAAATCAACACTATTTTCATTTCCAAGGTAAGTGAGGACATGCACTGCATCCTTGTACCTGTTGTCAGAGTCAACTTTATTGAAGTTACACATGCATGGTGTGCATTTGACATCTTCATATTGCAGCTCACAAAGAAAGGTGTGCTTTGTATTTATTGTTTGTTAGTGATACGTGGAATTAAGATCCTGCTCAGAGGCTGTTGCTCTGTTGTAGGTGGGTGACACGTCCTTCGATCTGCCAGAAGCCAATGTTCTCATCCAGATTTCATCCCATGGTGGGTCGCGAAGGCAGGAGGCTCAAAGGCTGGGACGAGTGCTGAGAGCCAAAAAAGGTAAAGGAGATGGTGGTTGGGCTCTGGGCCTTGGATCATAGTATCCTAGAGTAGCAGAGACACTGGATGTTCTTGGTGTTTCTTTATATCCTCCTTGGATTACGTTTTAGTCAAAGAGAGTATGCCTACATACCAGTGAATGAATATATGAAGCATCTTCTGGGTCAGTAAAGCTTAGTGATGGGAGAACTTCCAAAGGAAAAAGGAAAGCTGAAAGAAAATTAAGTTAAAAAAAAATAAATGCTAAGCAGCCCTGGTACATCCTGGACTTCAGATAGCCCTATGAATTCTTAGCTAAGTATTTTTGTCTTACTTATTTTAATACAAAAACATTGCAAACTTTGGTTTACATGGATAAAACTTTCCCTGTGTCTCTTTATTAAGCTTTTTTGACATGCATTACTTTTGCCTGCTTCTTTACATAATAGACTTAAAAATAATTTTATCTTTCACTTTGCCTAGCAGAATAAAGAAGCAGGTTCTTCTCAGAGCACCTGTATGATTGTGTTAATCTGCATTTCCTTTTCCTTTTTTTCTTTTTCACCTATTCTCAATTATTAAGAACAAGAGTAGGAGTTCCTATGCTGTGTCAATCAGTTTATGCAAGGTCTGGGTGCAGCTAAACTTTGCAAATAGTTTTTGTGGAGACAACTTATTTAAACACCTATTTTTAGCATTTATTCCTTTTTTGTTCTTTGTTACTAATCACTGAATGATTTTGTGTCCTAGGCATGGTTGCAGAGGAATACAATGCCTTTTTTTATTCTCTTGTATCCCAAGACACTCAGGAAATGGCATACTCAACAAAACGGCAACGGTTCCTTGTAGATCAGGGTTACAGCTTCAAGGTAACTTGGCCCTGCCATTTATTATACTTGGAGCCTAATTTTCATATTCATTCATGTTAGTATTAGATCAAATATTTAAGAATTCTGGTTGTGGAATGCATTAATGGAGGTTTTTCTCGCAAGCGAGAACTGTTCCAGTGTTGTTTTTTCATCTGTGGGGACAGATACAAATAGCTGACATCCATTTGCCCAGAGCTTTTCTGTTTTCTTTTCTTTTCTCTTCCTCCAAAGGTTTGTATTTTTCATTTCCAGCTATATGTATGTATATGTACACCACTGAGTAAGATTTTATATGTATCTGTGCTGTCTGTAGTGTTAAGCTGTTTAGACCATTAATAAAAGTCAAAGACAGTTCCAACAGGGTATGGAATCAGAAATCCTTGTCTTGGTTTTGAATAGCTAACAATGAGGAGGAAGAGCCCTCACGTTGTACTGTGCTCTATTTCTTAGGTAATAACAAAGCTGGCAGGCATGGAGGAAGAAGAACTTTCATTTTCAACCAAAGAAGAACAGCAACAGCTTCTCCAGAAAGTCCTGCAAGCATCTGACCTGGATGCTGAGGAGGAAGTAGTTGCTGGAGAGTATGGTTCAAAGTCAGCTCAGGTAATGAATTCTCTGAAAAGGATGTCCACAGATGGGACAGAACTGGACCATTTAATTTCCATCCAGTTCTGTGTGTAATGCTGTCATTAGACAGCTGTATTAGACAGCATTAGACTTGTTATCTTTTATGAAACATTAGAGAACAGATTTATTTTTTAAGCTGTATTAGCTTTTAGCTATTGGAATAATTCACTTTTTGAGTACTAGGAAGAAATTTGATATGGAATTAATGTCCTCCCATCATATTTGAAGGAGATGATGACACATCTATTGTTACAGATCTTCACGTGTATCTCCTAAGTCACATGCAATGAAAATATTTTTAAAAACTTTAGGATACAAATATGTCACAGCATATACTTTTTTTTGTGTGGCACTATGCTCCTTGAATCATGCCCTCATTTCCTCATACCCAGAGTGCAGAAACATAAGGGCCACTTTTGTTCAATAGAAGAACTTGTAAGGGTTTTTGGCATTAGGGTCACTCAATGGGCAGTGCTGCCCAGTAGCCAGTGGGTGTCAGTAGGTTAGAGCTGGTCTGTGATCACACACTAAGAACGTGCCAATTCTCCTTGTACCTGCAGGTGTCCCGTCGAACAGGCACAATGAGCTCGATGTCTGGAGCAGATGACACTGTTTACATGGAATACCATTCCTCACGGAGTAAGGCATCTACAAATAAACACATCCACCCGCTGTTCAAACGCTTCCGAAAGTGATGCCCTCCACGTGTGCATTTTGTTAAAACTGTGGTTCCGTATACCTGCTTCCTTAACTGAAAAGATGGAATTGAAATTTCTGACAGGTCCTTTAAAAGAATTTTTTTATATGACTGTATAGCCACATATTTACTTAGCAAAATTATGTGCTCACATGGATGAATGTGAAAGGAAAGAAGGAACTAAATCTTACCACAGGAATACTATCCAGTGATTGGATCCTGGTTATACCTGTCTGGTTTTCAGGGTAATTAATAGATTTTATTTTTATCAGCTGAAGACTCTTTTTCAGAAGAATTCTGAAAAGGTTTTGTAAATGAAGTTTGTACTGATGTTTGAAATATTATTTATCTGATTATTGTGTTTGCTCAACAAAATACTGTTTTTTTAAATGCTTAAATAAAAATCATTCATTGAGCTGAACAAATCCTGTAAGGAGCACTTTATGTAATATTTTTAAACTGGGAGCTAATTTATACTTGCGACTTAAACTGTCTTAAAATTCTAACAAATTGGTCAGAAATATTTTGAAGTTTGAGGACAAGAAAGAGAGAGACTCTTTCCAAAGTAAACTTAAGGAAAGCATTAGTAAATACAAATAAAGTCTATGCTCTGTTTTCCTCATTTTCTTCTTACTGTTGAGAAGTTGCTAAAATAAAAGCTGTTTCCCTTGTCATTTATATTCTATTTATTAACCATGCAATAAAACCATCGTAACTGCTCAACAGTGTAGTGTCACCACAGAAGTTATTACTGAATCAAAAAGCATTTTGACTTCTAACAAGGTGAGTTGGAAGAATGCATGAAGGAAAGATTACTGAGTTTGCGGTTTTTTTAATGAAGACTGCAGTATAATTCTAGAAAATTAGAGGAGAAATGGTGGTGGTTTGTGGCAGAAGAATGTTTTTAAATAACATCTGCTTAATGCTGTAACAGTTACACTACTTGGTGCTGTATTATGAGGTGGAGGGTTTTTGCTGGTAGAGCTTTAGGAACAACCTATGAAAGAAGGTTGATCTTGATGTGTTGGTTCAAACTGGGTTAGTATAAATATTTACCATACTGGAAGGAGCATGTATGGTACGGCTATCCTGGTTACTTGACAAATATTCTTCAGAAAAACACCAGTTCTGTTTCTTATTAGCATGAATTCACAAATTGAGAGTGTGGAAATACGGGAAGCAGAATTCAGAAGAGCTGGTGCTTGTTTTCAGTCTGAGAATCAGGTAGTTTTGAAAAGGGAACTGAATTGCTTCAGTTTAAACTCTGGGCTCAGAGCCCCTACCTTGTAACACATGGTTCTTTCTCTTGTGCTGAGTCTTCTGCCTCACAAACTGGAACCAGCCAGTGCTTGAGTGGCTTATAAGGAAGAGATGAATGTGCAGTATTGTGGTGCTGATTTCCTCTCCCCAGTTTAAAGCGTTATTTAGTCCTGATAGTAGTTTGGACCAGCTGAGGTGGCATCAGTTAGTAGCAAAATGATAATTTAGTACAATGGGAGGGACCTGTGACAGTGAGATAGCTGAGCAAGTCAGCCAGTGTCCCTCTGCATAATTCTTTCTTAACATGCTTTATGAATTGCTTTGGAACTATTCTGCACCCTTCATACACTTGGAAAAAAACCTACTAAATGTGGAAATGGTTTACTATTGATTTCTGTAATTGTGGTACTAATAGTAGCTGGATTTAGGACAGCGCTCTAGTTCATGTGTAGTAAATCATGGCCATGATGACTAATGATCTTACTCTTCTAAGTAATGGGTCTGTGTGGGATGCAGTACATGCACCATCAAGTAAAGCACAGTAATTTTACAAGGTATGAATGACTCCATGCATCAGTGATAGCATCTTGGTGTTCAAACTGTAGAAATAATTACTTTGATATGATTAACTACAGTAATTACCGCCTGCTGTTACTCCAGACTGAAGCTGCAAGTGGCAGACTGGTGTGCATTTACTCACTGCAGATGAGTCGCTGCTGCACAAGGTAGCACCTGTACCAGAAGCTTGTGCTTATGTGCTCTTCATCCTTGTGGCAAACCAAGAGTGTCTGTATGAAGGCATAAAAGCTTGAAGGGTGATGCTGCTACTCATCAAAATGACCTTCTAGACTAAAAGGGCACAGTGACCACGGGGTGGCGTTTCAGCAGCGTTACAGCTCAGCAAAGACTGAACTACACCCAGATGGTGTTTCTCTGGCTCCTTACACCTCCTGATGGTCATCATTTTTAGTAGTGCCATACTTTTTTCTAGTGTGTTTAAAAACATGGGACTTCAAGGCAAGTTCTCAGGATAACTGTAGTGTCGTACACCGTAAGAATCACAGGGCAAGGATCTAAACCTATGAGAAGTCTACAAGTAGAGCTGAATTCTTTACAGTTGGTTCACGGGGTTTTTGTTAAGTGCTATCAACACCAGGCACTGTTAGCTTTTTCTGATTTAAGTATCTTCATATTCAGTTAGTATTTTGCATGTTAAGTTCAAATTTTTTCCCCTTTCAGGAAAATGCATGGGAATTTTAGAATGCATTTAAAATTCCGAAGGAGTAACTTCACAACTTGAAAAGATCTTTCAGAAGATGGGTTTTGAGGACAGTCAGAAATGGCAAAAATCGTGATTAACTATGGCTTTTTTAGTGAAGAGATGTTTTAAACTAAACTGAAAATTTTTGCTTACATTTCTTCAGCTTTTCTTCCTTACAAATGTTCTGAAGAGCCTGTCTCTGTAGTCTTAGCTGAGGGTGTTACTTGGGCAAAGTTAAATGCCTCTGATCAACTCTCTTTTACTTCCATAAATTTTATTTGTAGATGATTTATACTTCTAGCTATTTAAACAGTTACATAAAACAGTACAATATTTATTATACTGGATATCATAAAATGATGTTCAAATAATTACAAACCAGATATAGCCAAGAGAATAATTCTAAAATAATAATTCTAAAAAAAAACAGAATTCCTGGTAAGATGATAATGTAGCCATTGACTCTGAATACTGGTGTTATTGACACAAAGACGTTCAACTGAACTTTGTCAGAGTTCAAGCAAAGAGGAGAACAAGTTTAAATTGGATTTAGAAATAATTAAACGAAGGTAACAAAGTACAATTAATCAGACCATTAGGGGGTCTAGACTGAGAGAACAGCATGACTGTGGATTTGAAGACAAGTTATCCAAAAATAACACATAATCTGAATAGCCAAGTTTAGTTGATATTATGATCCCGTTACATAACAAAAGTTAACTAAAACTGAGGCATGTCTGCTGTGAAGGGGCACGTGCTCCAACTTGTTTGAAATAACAAAAGACACAACTGACTTGTTACATAAAAAATATTTTCAGACTCCAATGACCAACAGGCTGAGACAAATGTCATTGTTTATATTTTAAAAACTGTGAGTGTGTTTCCAGTCAGTGTTAAGACATCTGATAAATGTATAAGCTGGAGAGAAATATTTATCTTCCAAGTAACATGAACGTGCAAACAAACAGAAATCTAACAATAAGTAAACCACTTGAAACACCAAGTGCCAGTGGGGTTATACAACACAGTCCCTAAACTGGGACTACTGCCACCTCCAGAAATTCCTCAGGGGGAAAGCAGGTACTGTTCTGGTGAAGTACTTAAAGGACAAAACCTCTGCAACTTTTTCAAGTATCTTGGATAGAAATACTCTGTCCTACAATAATTTTGATGGAAAAGAGATAACGGTGGGAAAATAGTGAATAGTGAAGAATTCTAAATTAGGGAATTTACTGGAAAAAGGTACACCCAGAGAAAACTACAATAGTTGCAAAACTGTAGCCTTTACAACATGCTGTATCTAAGTTTATCTCACTAGCATATTAATACAAGCAGATGCTTACACTATCCTAATGGTGTATGACAAAATAATAATAAAAAAAATCTACCATACTGATAGCTGCAAGCAGGAGTTTTTAGGAAGAGTTCGTATATTCCCTCCAGCAATCTAGAAATTACAATATGAATATAATTTTAAAGTGTAACTGTGTCTCTCAAAGCATCCTTAGACCAATATTAAGAAACAATGTAGCTGCACCACATAGAAACCTAAGAAGGAAAACTTCAGCGGTAACCTAGACTGTGATACACCCAAGTGTGCCTGACAGAGGTTCTTATGAAGTTCTTAGGAAGTTCCACGATAGCAATTACATCCTGCAGTACCTTGGCTACCTACCTGAGACATCCCAAAAATATCTGAGGTACCAAGGCTACCTGAAAAAGTAACCAGAAATCTGTAGCAGTGAACTAAGCCCATCATTTTATGTTTCTATCTCTGACATCTTTAACAAAAGATGTACAGATCTGTAGGCTGTTGTCATGGTCCCAGTAGTCCTCTTTTCCAGATGAAATAAGTTTCTTAACCTCACGCTTATATAATTTTTTTAAACCTTCTCAATTTTTTTTTCTGTTGCAGTTCTCTGGACCCTTTCGAGTATGATGAAGCCCATTTCAAAGACATTGTGTTAGCTTAAACCAGCATGTACTTCAGCAGATTTTAAGACTTTACCATCTACTTTTTATTCTTGTAATATTTACAGTTGCATTTATAAGGACTGATGCACCTGTCTAACTTCTCAGTATTTATTTCAATGGAGTTATCAGTGGCAAGAGTAAGCATGTGCACAGATCTTAACTGGATTGCAGTTAAATATATAAATGAATATAAATGAAGATAAATAAGGAAATATAAATATATAAATATAAATGAAGATAAATAAGGAAAACAAAAGCTATTAACTTCAAAGCTTACTAGACTTACTTTTCCAGCAGTTTATTCATAACTAAGTTCTAAAAATGTGGATTTTACTTGATACTCTTTTTTTCTCAAGTTTTACCTGAACTTCTGATTCATTTAAAAAACAAGGTGGGCTCTTCCACATAATTTCTGAAACTAATCAACATTTAACAGATTATCACATTTGGAATTACACAGAAATACACATGAAAACAACACAAACACTTTTGAAACCGTGCAGACTCCTACAAAGTTGACACAAGCTGCTTATGGAGTGTATCACATCCAAAAGATAAATCATTATGCAATACAAATAGCATCCCTGCATACTGTAGTTGACAGGAGCTGTTTGTAAGGTTATTGTGTAAAACCATTGCTACTCACATGTGGATGCACAAATGTTTTTCATGTATGTTATGGGATGATGAACGGTTCTAAGAGAACTTCTTGCAGAAAATACCCTATTTTCTAACATACAGGAATGAATTAATGCCCCAGAAAAAAATAGCCCTAACGCCACCTTTTTAGTGTAGGAGAAAGATGGGTTGAGCTTTTTGCCAAACTAATCAGGAAAAGAGGGAAAAACTGAACTTTGGCTGCATATATAATGGGTAAATTTATCTGTTTTGAATTATACAAAATAATAGGTTCGTTCCATTCAAGTCTCATCCCAGACCCACCCCCCTTTTCCAGCCCTAGGGGAGGGAGCGTTAACTAATGGTCTGTGTAAACTGATGCTCATGCAGTAAGAGTTTGGAGAAGTGCTGCTTGTACAAGTTAAAGCAGGCACTGAAGAAAGACCAACCAAATAAAAAGCAGCTGCGGGAGCAAAGCTGACCCTTCTGAAATTAAAAGACCATGTCTTTCTCCACAAGAGTTTTGACGATGAAATGCAAGCAGACGATTGAATCCGAGAGGACTTACTTTTACCAGGCGCTTTTTGCCAGCAATAGGTTTCCTGGACTGGCCAGACTGTGCAGCAGCCAGTCCCTGGCGGTGCGGAGCAGCCCGCGGGAAGAGGCTGCGAACAAAGGCGAAGGGCGCGGAGCGGAGCTGCTGGAGGCCCCCCGGCGCCGCCTGGGCAGGGTGAAAAGCCTGCACGAAATGCCCGGACCCAACACCCTCTACAACCTCTACGAGTTCTTCTGGAAGGACGGCTTCGGCCGCATTCATGAAATCCAGGTACAGCTCACTCGCCTACTTAACGCTTTAATCACGCCAGGGTTACTTAAAACCTTTACTTTTCTCACCGGGTCTATCACCGCGTTCGCAGCACCGCTGATGGGCATCGCCGCGCCGCCTTCGCGCTGGTGAGAGCCGGGGTTCAGGGGATCCCCCATCCCGTTTCCCGCAGCGCTGGAGGCTTTGGCAGTTTTGTTTCGCCGGGGATCACACGCTGCCCCCGCGCCCCGGTGCCTCCCGCTCCGCAACCCCCGGGCTGCAAGCGCTGCCCACGCATCTTTGTGCGCGTTGTGAACCGCTGGGGCGGCGCCTCGGGCTGAAAGGAAAAAATAATTAAAAATAAAGGCTTTTTTTTTTTTTAACAGGGCTGTTTCACAAACTTGCAGAGGGCTTATTTTTGGCGAGCAGGGCTGGGAAGCGTGGGCTCCCGTGGAATTTCGTACCGGAGCGCCCACCCGTGCCGTGAAGCTGTGCGGGTGCCCGGGGTCCTGCCGCGGCCGGGGCGCCGCTCCGCTGCATTCAGAGACCATTTTGTTTCTTCTACTCCAGCCTCCCCTTACATAAATACACTTCGCCCATGCAGATCCCCCGAGGGGGCGGTAGTTGCGCCTGGCCCCGCTGCCGTCCCTTCGGCAGGAGGCGGGCGGTTTGAAACCTCCCGGGGATGCGGGACAAGGGGCCGGGAATGGCGGGCTGGCGCTGCCCGCCCTGCCGCCCCCTCCCTGGCCACCACGGTGGCGCCGGGGAGGGGAGTGGGCGGTGGGGAAGCGGGGCCGGATTGACGGCGGGAGGGGAGGAGGGAGGGCGGAGAGCGGCTCCTGTCACCTGGCGGGTGGGAGACGGTCAAACGAACCAGAGCCGGGCGGGGGTGAGAAGCGTCCCCTGGTTTGGGCATCTCCGCTGCTGTGGTGCCACCCAGATCAAAGCGTGTCCTCTTCCCCGGTGGCACCTGGCGAGGGTGGGTGAGGCGCCGTCATCCCTGCGGGGGACTGAGGGAGTTGGGTGGACGAGGATCCCCCTCGGGGATGCTGGCACGGGCAACAGTCTTACCGTAAGCCTGTAGCTATCCAGAGATGAATTCTCTTGGTTGCTTGGTCAAACGTGGGTTTCATTCCTAAAAAGTCACAGTGCAGCTCCTGGGGCCCTTTCCCCACGTAGTCTAAGCTATTCTAAAGGAAACGCTTGTGTGTAAAGAAGTAAAGCTATGGTTTTCACTTTTTTGCAGCTGTGGATCTGTAATGCTTTCCACTGGCAGTACAGATTTCTCTGGGAATACCTCAGATGTGGCACTTATTATTTTGCTTTTCTTAGTGACCTTTCCCAAATTGCTAGAAAGAGATTCAGCTGCAAGAGGTTCACTGCCTGAAAATTGCTGAAATTTAAGAAAAAAACAAAACAAACAAACAAATAAAAAAGAGAAAAGGAAATAAAATCAGAAAAGGAAAACAAAAGAAAAAAGAACTTTGGTTTGAGAATCAAAACTGGAAAGTTAAGATTTACAAAAGGCCCAAAAATGTTAGAAAGAGGGAGGAAACAGAAAGAAAACCCACAAAAGTTGCTTGGTTTTGCCCAGCTTTGTTGTATTTACCATTTTGATTTTTAAGAAGAAATGTAGGGCTCCTGGGTTTATGCTGTGTTTGATGGCAGCCAAACTAAATTGCTAATGATTAATTGTTCAGCTTGATTGCTTGCTAACCAAGATGCATGCAGATGAAACTTCAGGTCATCTAAAGCTTTTGTTTCATTCTATTTCTTTTTTTTCTCTACCTCTGTGGTGGTGTACAGAATTTGAGGGGCACTCACCATGGTCTCATAACCAAAAAAGATGGATGCTACCATTGGTTTCAAGTTCTTTCACTGTCAAAACAGTGAAAATTATTCAAAATATTAAAGGGAATGTAAGACAACCTAAATAGTATATGCTTTTCACTATCACTGGCTGATATGTCTATATTCTTCTTTAATGAATATTATTCACAGAAAGGAAAGTGTGAGGAATTAAAAGTTGCAATATAATACTAGTTTTTATTCTGTTTAAAGTCCCAAAAAATCACAGGATACCCTGTCTGCATGCATGCAGAATGCAAATAGGCATTAACTGGATTAATAAGAGTCTGTTAAATTTAACAATACAGTGAACATCAGGAATGAATTAATCCAAAACCCTTTGGTAACCAGCACAGCTACTTAGACGATGTCCTTCAGCGCACACAAATATTTTTGCCCTATATCCAGGAGGGGTGGGGGAGCAGGGTGCTTTTTCACAAAGGAGGTTCTGTTCTCAGTAACATGATTCCAGTTAGTCTCGCCTACAGCAATTATGACAAAGGGAAAGTATTCTTAATTTGATGGAGTTAGATCTCTTTTGTCTTATCAGTGCTATGCAAGTGTAAAGAAAAGAAAGGTGAGGAGGGAGGGATTTGAGTGCTGGCAGTTTTAATTTATGATGTGTGAGAGGATAACTGGTGTGAGATTTCTATGTGAGGCACTAGAGTGTAATATTTTTAAGGTTTGGAACAAGGGAAAGAAAAACTCATGTTGTGAAAGAAAATACGAAAGAGAAATCCTGGGCATTTCATTAGACATGAAGTTGATAGAACAGAGTTCAGTCTATTGAAAGCAAGAGATGTCCAAATAGTTTGTCCCTATCTGTTTCTGGTTTAAAACTAGTATTTAATTTATTTGATTGAATAGCTTTACACTTGATTTATTTACTGTCAAAATTTATTGTTCCATGTAAACCTCACCATCAGGGGGAAAAAAACAAACTTCTCCATAAATAGGAAAATTTGTTGAAACTGTTTTTCTATGACTAGTGACCTGTATTTCCCTCACTCCACTGATTTTTCCTTGCGTCACTCACCTCCCAATTTATGCTTTCCTTTAAAGATGCATGCTCTCAACTATCTCCAAGTTCAGTATCCCTAAAATATCTTTAAGGCAAGAAATACTTTGGGTTTTGGGTGTGCTTGTTCACACATTCCTCTGCCTGTGGTGTTTGGTTAGGAGCAGATCAAGCAGAAATGACAACAGCTGAATTTCTGCTGTAGCATTTCCCTCATCAGGATGACTAATATGTGGGTTTCATTTGAATCCAGATGCTGATTTTTGAAAAGCATAAGAATATTGATGTAGGAGACCTTTAACTCTGTTTAAACCAGACTGAAGTTGGCCACTGTGTTCCAAAAGAAGTGACTGGCAGAGACCACAATTGCACAAATCTTGTTTTATTTGGAAACCAGGCAGAAAAAGTTATATTTTTTTTAAGCACTTGGTACCATATTCTGAAGAATGATTCATGAGTCTTAAGCTTATTATAGGCAATTAAGCAATTCATCTCTGTAATCAAGACTGAATAAAAACGTACTTTACATAAGCTAATCTTGGGTCAACACTAGACTTTCACTAGTGTAGTTGGTGTCAAACATCTCTGGTTTATAATCAGCATATCTCTGTAAGCAGATGTCTTTGGCATAAACTTTGTTCAGTTTAGCTTGTCTTAATACTTTAACCAGAAATAAAGACTGTAAAATTTAATTCTGAAGTCTTAATATCTTTTGAATAACTTTTTTCCCCTCTAACATGATGACATATCTAAACTCCAAGTGAATTTGTGGGAATTTTGTTTCACTTTATGACCATGTCAGAACAAAATTTATTTGAAATAATCAGTAAGATTTCATGGGACGGTGATAGTGCATTCTTACTGGAAAACTTTTTGGGTTTCTTTTTCTTTTATACATAATTTAATGTTTTCCTATCCTCTTTATTAATTGCCTGTTGCTTGAATCATATGATTTGTGGATCAAGCACAGGAATAAGAGCTTACCTTTCCCTTTCATTTGCAGAATTAACATAAGTCTTTCTCTAGTTTACTCTGACAAAGCTGTCCCAAAATGCAGTTTTTCACTAGGCTGCTGCGCTGTCATTGTCCTCAGTTAGGTGTGAGAAACTTACACGTAGGGGTTTTCTATAAGCAATAAAATGATAGAGTAAATATTTATTTACAATAGGCATTAATTTAACCCTATGTACCCACATGTTTTTCATTTTTGCAGACATTCTTTCTAACCTGTTTGATCTGAAGGGATGTGTTTTCAGGTGCCGCAATCCTTTCATCTTCTCAGTGTTTGGTTTCACTCACACTTTGTGCCTTAGAGCTTTGGGTCTTTTCAGTCAGAGGTCCTGAACAGTGTGACCTCTCTGTTTTCCTTCTGAATATTTCACAGTAATTCTCAGATGCTTTCTTCTGACACTTCAAACTGTTCCTTGACTGAAAGGCTGAGGATCAAATTCTAAATGTGAGAGATCGATTCACTGTATGACGAATTGTCAGTTTCCTTTTGTGAGAGTTTTCCTTAGTAACACTTGACTTCTGTTTCTCTTTGTTGGTGACATTGTAGCAAAAACACACTCAGGAATATGGAAAGATCTTCAAGTCTCACTTTGGTCCCCAGTTTGTTGTATCCATTGCAGATCGAGACATGGTTGCTCAAGTCCTGCGAGCAGAAGGCAGAGCACCACAAAGAGCTAACATGGAATCCTGGCAGGAGTACAGGGATTTACGAGGGAGAGCCACAGGGCTTATTTCTGCGTAAGTATTGTTACTCCTTAATTTTCTTTATTTTCTTGTAAAAGTTTGCTCATTTTCTGAAGGACTGTATAGGTCATCTGGGAAATCAGGCTTTTCTGTGTGTGGAAAATTGTGTGGTTAGTGGGGGAAAGATGGTAGGAATTTGTGGTGAATGCTGTGAATTTCTCTGTTTTGTGAAGTTTCCAAGAGATGGTAATGATGGGTAGTTTGAATGTGCAGGGAGCTACCTTGCATAAGACTTTCTTTGGGAATGTGTTTCAAATGCAGTTATCTGAACTGACTCACCTGCAAGCTGTTTTGCAGAACAGGGCTTACTAACTTTGGCTCTGCACTGCACAAATGTGGGTTTATTGCTTCAGATCTAGACTGTTGCATCTGGTTGTAGGTGTGCTGTGTGGACTTGTTTGCTCAGATTAGTTTTATTGTTCACCAAAGTGCGCCCTCAGTACATTAACACAGAGAAGTCACAGTATGATCAGTTCACACTGTGGTGCATCCCCATGCAGATATTTTTGTACATGGCTGATTCTAGAGGAGTTATCTGTCTTTAAAACTTGCATAACCTGGCAGTACATGTGGGTGTAGTTAATTGCCACTGGCAACTACTCACAGTCCCCACAGACATAGGATGTTTATCTAGCAGGAAACTAATTTTCTGAGTCATGGACAATCTGTTTCTTTCATGGTAGCAAAAGGCTTAATGTATTGCACTGCAGGCTCAAATCTGAAGCTGCAGTTCCCACTCAAGATAACAGTTCTTTGATACTTTGTGAAATCATACCTTAAATCAGGAGATAATCAGAAAATATCTGAGATTATTAAAGAGATAAATTATTTTGCTGATCAATAAGTTTCTGTGCTTTGCAGCAGCATTGCTCCAGGTGAAAAAAAATAAGGGGAAATACATAACAATTTAAAATAGACACATAAAAGACAATTGCCTATTTTCATGAGGAATTGAAAGGTATCCCTGTTCCCAAATACTCTGCTCATACAGAGCATTGCGCAGATGCTACAATTCAGATTTTTAGCCTTGAGCATGAAGGTTTCCATGCATAGCTCAGCTAAAGGAGAATTTAGCTGTAACTTGTTTTTCTATAGATAGGTCTGCTATCCTGTTACTTTGTAGGTTTAGAATGAGGGTAGCCCAAAGTGATGTATCAGTAATGGAATTTATGGTGCCAGCTGTCACTCAAACCAGAGATTGACTTACCCCTGCACATACATGTTGCAACACTGAAATTTAATGAGGATGTGCAATAAATGCAGGATAAAAATGTAGGAGCATAATTACAAATATACATTATTATCATTTTCATTTTACCACTTGCTTTTATTTGCAATGAAAAATCACAAAGTTTCATTGCAGAGCTTTTACCCAGCTGATGATTGTTAAGGAAAGTTGTGTATAGATACCATTAATAATTTCTTCCAGGGAAGGTGAACAATGGCTAAAAATGAGAAGTGTACTGAGGCAAAAAATTCTGAAACCCGAAGATGTGGCTTTTTACTCTGAAGGAGTCAATGAAGTTATCAAAGACTTAATTAAAAGAATCCACACCCTCAGAAGTCAAGAGGAGGATGGGGAAACAGTAACCAATGTTAACAACCTTTTCTTCAAGTACTCGATGGAAGGTAAGCCCGGGCTGGATCACATCTGTAAAGAAAATGTGAAAAGTGTGTTTATGGTTAGGCATTTCTGTCAAATGACTAGTGTCTCATTGTGATTGAGCTGAAAAGGGAAGCTTGATATTCTGCCTTCATGTGTCTTCCTAGTTAGTGCAATAGGTATCAGTAGAATTCTTTTGTAGAGTCCAAAGAAATGATACCTTGTATTAAGGAACAATTCCCATGGAAATGCTGGTATATAGGTAAAATGTTCAATCAAGGCATTGAACGGTTTCAGTACTCTATATTTTTTTATTCATTTCTCAAGAATAAGGATGTTTACCTTCTAATAGTGTGATTCTAAGAAATGTTTAATTCACAATACACCAGTTAAATTCCAGGTGGGTAATCCCTGTGTGATGTATCTGTGTTCAGTTCATAGCTCAGTGTGGAATACTGCTGTGGGTACTGCTTTTCCCTGCCTACATGTGCCAAGTGTGGGATTGTTATGCTTGCTCTAAAATCATGTACCGCTGGCTACCACTAATGAGGGAATGCTAAATGAAACTCTGGCCTGAGCCAGTATGGCATTTCCTGTGTTCTTACAGAAACCTAGTGGTGATTCATATTTCATGCATTTCTTGAACTGACTGCATATAACCCAATCTTGTTATATGTTATATGTAATGCCTTTTAAAAAGTAGGGACTCTTTTCTGACAGGCAGTTGAATAATTTGGAATTTGAAAAACTTCCAGATTGCTCACTTATGAAGATACTCTATCAAATTGCTGGCTGCCTGTTTGGTCTGTTTCACATTAGTAGTGTCTAAAACTGGCATTAAACTAAAAGTTACCAATTTTATGGAATTTTAAACTCTAAGCTTACTGATTCACTTTACTGATGGGTTAGTTTAAATTCTTCACATTCTTTTAGCTTTTTATTTATAACTTGTGCCTGGCACGCACTTATTTCCCATACAAATTCAGTTTTAATTAACTTAGACTGTAACTTTGGTCAGGAAACCAAAATGTAAGATCAAAGTCAAACATTATTATCTATTGTACCTGTTTTTAACAGGAAAAACAGGGAAAAAGAGACTAAAGTGTCTAGACCAGTTACTCTAATTATCTAGTTAAGTTATAATATTTCTTGGAAATACGTGAACAAACTATTTACTAATGAAATTAAACCCACAAAATTTATTTTAAAATTTTATTTTAAAACATTTCATTTGATGCAAATGGCTTTGAGAAAGTATCTAATCTCCTTTTTAAATTACTGAGTAACCCCACTAGCTTTTAGAAAAACTGTTAAATAAGAGTATTTTGATAATAGGAATAGCTTTTATACCATACTATATGATATTTTCATAAATAAACTGGGTAATATGATCTAGATTTCACAAGTTGGGAGGAAAAATTGCTAGAAATCTGTGTTCAGGAAGTAATTAAAAAATGGTTTGCTATCAAACCTAGAGAACATTTTGCCTAATTCCAGTAGGGCAGTTTCTATTTGAGTTCGGTCCAGTATTTAATAATTTGGGTGTGTTTACAAAAACTGATCTGAGAGACTGCAGGGACACTAATAGATGGGTAGGAATTAACTTAATAAATGGAAGAAATTGTACAGAGTTCAGAAGAATAATAATTTAATTAAAAACTATAAATAAAGTACTGGTCTCTGGTGGTGGGGGTTGGGGGGATGGTGGTGGTGGTGGTGTTTCTAGAGGGGCAGAAAAACATCTGAGGAAATTATAGCACATCAGAACAAGGGACGGTCAGTGGTGTCACTTGCAGCAGTGTCACACACACGCTGTTTTTCAGGGCTGGGTGGAGTATACTGTGTGCATTAAGAGCACATCTGGAGTGCAAGCTCTTTATCCATTTATACATACTCAGTATTCATTTACTTCCAGCTGATGACAGACACAGCCACTGGTAGAAACTCCTGCGTTGTCACCAGTTATCAGAACTGTCTTTGGATTTGCATGTCCTTGTGGATTCAGAGGCCAACGCGGCAGGCTCGGGATTTCTAGTGCAATGCAAAACACAGCGAGCGTGCTGGAGGGCTGCTCTACTTCTGGTGGAATTCCTGGCTGTCTTCTCATGCAGAGCATTATTGACATAGCAACTACTGTCTGCTACAATGTCTAGCAGGGATTTTTCACTGCCTTTTGAATTTCTGTTTCATCTGTTCTCCAACTGTAGTAATAATAACTAAACATTTCTTGTAAGGTGGTTCCCTCATGTTAGTATTTTAATTCCTTAAATTATTAATATGTATTTATGCATGTGTATAGCCAATTCTTTGATTTTGTATGTGCAGGTGTGGCGACTATTCTGTATGAATGCCGTCTGGGCTGCCTGGAAAACAACATCCCACAGCAGACTGTTGAATATATTAAGGCTCTGGAGTTGATGTTTAGTATGTTTAAGATCACTATGTATGCAGGTGCTATGCCCAAGTGGCTTCGTCCTCTTATTCCAAAACCCTGGAGAGAGTTCTGCAGATCCTGGGATGGACTCTTCAAATTTAGTAAGATTTAGTAGTAGAAAAGTTCAGCTGTATTTCTGAAGGTTCTATGTGTATTTGAATGGGACAAGATGCATTTCTCTCCTAAAATTATAAGAAGACATTGTGGCAGAAGTAAATTTCACATCAAATGCAGACTGGCCAGGGAACTATTTAAAAAAAAAAAAATCTAGTGAGAAAGAATTTTACCAGTACACTTCAGACACTTCCCTATTTTATACAGTTGTTTTGTTATTTGTCCTCATCTGTTTCAACCCCCAGTCGTTGCTTCAGGTCCAAATTCTTTGCCAAGGTTTTATCTTAAGTCACTCCAATTCTAATGAGGGTAGTTTTGTTGACTTCAGCAAAATTTTAGTTAGACACTCCGACAAATAATCACCACTAAAACTGACTAGAAAGCTAAAAAATTCCACTCTAACAATGAATTAAACTCTTTGTGAAGTTTATTTACATACATACAAGCATATAAGTTGACATAGAAGTACACTGCTGTAGTACAATATGGGTTTTTTTGGTAAATAAAACATTCCAGGCTACTTTATGAATCAGCTTGCATGTAAGTAAGAAGGAGTTGTCTTTGCAATTTTTTTTTTTAATATTCCAGAGGGTTAAAAAACCCCGAACTCTGAATGTTAGAAAGCTGCATGCATTTCCATTTTTTTGTTGTCTCATTCTGTGTGGCATTAACTTTCGGAGGATTTTTCTTCTTTTTAAAACCCTGATTTGACTGCAGATAATGTTTGTAGTCTCTAAGGTACAAATGGGACTCTGGGCGAAATTGCTCAACATGTCATCCCTTGAAGTTTTTCAATTTTTGTTATTATTTGACGCAACTCGTCTTTGTCTTCAGAGTAATTAAGTTCTGGTTGCTGTTAATGTCTTGTAGCAGCCTTTGTGCTGAGTTGCAGCAGGCTCTGCAGAGTTCAACACTTCTTGCAGAGTCATCAGAAAGCAAGCCAGGTGGGCATAAAAACTTGACCTTGAGCCTTCTTTTCTCCTTGTTAGAAACTGTAGTCTCTTGTATCCTTTGTGCTCAGCATTCTTGTGCTGTGAGCTCCCGAGGTTCCCGTTAGCTCAGTCTTTCCTTACCACGAGTACCCAAGGACCTCCACGACCTCTCAGTTATTTTGAACTTGAGAAAGAAGATTAGTTTTGTTTTTTTTTTTATTCTGGCTATGTAGTACAATGTAGCATGAGGGAGAAATGTCATTACTGAATGGAACCAACAGAAAAATAAAAATGGACTCTTAACAATTTTTTTGAATCCCAAAGGTCAGATCCATGTTAACAACAAATTGAAGGCTATTCAGTCTCAGCTGGACCAAGGAAAAGTAGTGAATGGTGGGCTACTTACATACCTCCTAGTGAGTAAGGAACTTACTTTGGAAGAGATCTATGCCAATATGACTGAAATGCTTCTGGCAGGAGTGGACACAGTAAGCTTGTTATAATTTTCCTTGTGCATAGTTGTTTTTGTAAACCAGTATCATTTTGCAGCTATCTTTAGAGATAGCTTGTTTACAAGCACATAATTTAACACATTTAAGTCATGACATCTTTAAGTAATGCAAAATACCTACTGAGCTGTGTAATCTCTCTACTGGAATAGAGTCAGTGTTCTCTTCTAGCTGTGGTTTACGGGAACCCATCACTTGGGAGTCAGTTCCTCAGTTTATTAAACATATGAAATAGCAACTTTCTTTACATTCAACTTGAATTTTACACATTTTCTTTTATTGGTTTGCATAACAGGTTGGTATTTGTCTTCTTTAGATAAACCAAAATAGAAAAGGCCGCTGAAAGTTAGTGTGAGAAAAAAATTGATCAATAAACTTGTATGCAGAATTTGGTAAGGGATTTTCACATATTAAATCAACTGGGACACACATTATGGATCAGATATCTGCTTTCTGCTGGAGTCCATTAGGAGGGGGTTGTTAGACCAGCACTGATGTGGGTAAGGCATAAGTTCACCCTACCCCTGCTTGTGCTGGCAACATACAGTCAGGGGGAGGCAAAGAGCTGTGGTAGGGGTCTCAGGACTAATGGGGCTGGTGTATCCAACATGTTGACACCTAGGGAAATGTTTTAAGCGTCTCTCTTTCTTTATTCTTCTGATTTGTCATATAGACTATTTGAAGAAACATAAACATTAAGGTCACATACGCATCTGACCCTCCTCTCATTCCTATCATATGAAATCAGTGTAGCTTAGTATTGACTGCAGCGTGACAATCCACAGACTCAGGAAAGATAAAAATGAGTTATTGTATATACAATGTACAGAATTATTTAGAATATCAGTGAACAATGTTATTGTAAATGATTGTAACTGAACAGTTTTTTAAAAGGAATTATATTAATTTGATAAAGAAAGTGCTATGTAGGATTGTGTTTAGTAGTCTTAGAGAAGAAAAGATTAAAATAAGTAAAAAAGTAAAATGGCCTCTAGGGGAAAAAACCCCAAACCTGGATAATTGAATTCAGATTTTTTTGATTTAAGAAAGTTTGTAAGGTTTCTAAAGAAAACAAAACCCCTAAAAGCAATCATTTTTGAATTCCAAAATAAGGAGCATATGTAAAACTTCTTTATGTGCTGAATATTATTCCATTGGTTAAATATCCCAAGGGCTTATGAGTTTGCAGATCTTTTTTATGTTTGGTTCTTAAGTAAAGTACAGTTATTCATCCCATTCATTTTCTGATCTTTCAGACCATTAATTTTCCTTTTTTTAGTATGCAACAGAGTTTTATTCAAACTAAAAGGACAATGTTCAAGTTCATGCCAACAAGAATTTCTCTTTCCATTTGACTCAGCTTTCACATCTGGGAACAGTCTCTGTGAGAGAACAGTACTTCTGATTTCCTCATTTCCAAGTACAAAGGAAAATTTAGGGAATCTTTCTTTCTCCTTCTGCTGTCAATTCAGATCTCATTTTATTGAAAAAAACGAAAGAGGTTTAGAGGATTATAGAAGCTTTCAACAAAATTGTAAGGCAGTTTTTGGCTACAAAGCATTTTGGCTGCCCCTGTAATAGTGCTAATTTTTAAGAGGTTATGAAGGAGCTGGGAACCTGGGAAGTAACAGTGTTTATATCAGAGAAGTTCTGTGTACAGCTGAAACAATTGTCTCTGAGCAGAATAGAACATGGTTGTATTTTAGACTACACAACCACTCAATATTGCAAGAGAAAAGCTTAAGAGAATGATACTTCTGGCATTATACCCCAGTCTGAAGACAAGACATAAAAGGTCACCATCATGATGACATCATGCATTCTAAATTGATCTTAAAACATAAGACCAAAATAAGGCATTTCCAGAAGCTGCTTTTTTTTTTTTTTACCCACACATATTTTAATAACCTTGAGCTTTGTTGTACTATTTGGATGCCGCCCAGAAGGACAGACTTCAGATGTGGGACAATGCAAACCTCAAGAAGCTCAACAAGGCCAAGTGCAAGGTCCTGCACCAGGGCCAGGGAAGTCCTGAGCACAAATTCAGGCTGGGTGGAGAATGGATTGAGAGCAACCCTGAAAAGAAGGACTTGGGGATGTTGGTGTATGAGAAGCTCAACATTGACCTGGCAATGTGTGCTTACAACCCAGAAAGCCAACCATGTCCTGGCCTGAAAAAAGATTTTAACACTAAGTAAATAAAAGTATTCTCTTATCTTGGTTCCTGTGAAGTGTTTTTGTTGGGAGGAAGGTAAAACATATTGAAAACTAACAGTTAACCTAATCTATTGCTCTTTAGAATGTTTATGTTTCAATATTTTTTACATAGTTGCATTTGCATTTGGTTTGTCTATTGCCTTTTATATTTCACTGGGAAAATATCAATATGTATTGTTTTGGTATATGGGGCACTTTTAGATGGAAAAGAGATGAAGGAGGGGATGGCGAAGTCTT
Organism: Manacus vitellinus; assembly: GCF_001715985.3. Lineage (NCBI taxonomy): Eukaryota > Metazoa > Chordata > Aves > Passeriformes > Pipridae > Manacus > Manacus vitellinus. The sequence continues at coordinate 7,687,510 of NW_021939632.1, read as the reverse complement.
ACAACATCCCATTGAATCCAGATATGAATCATTGCCAGTCTGTTATAAAACTTTAAACATATAAAACATATAGTTGAAAACTGATTGTTTTTCTTGGCTTGAGGTTATTTTATATCTACTTTTGTTGTGCTTGATGATGATGATTGTGGTTTCTTCCTTAGACTTCTTTTACTTTGTCCTGGGCAACATACTTGTTGGCAAAGCACCCAGAGGTTCAGCAATGTGTTTATGAGGAAATAGTCAACAAGCTGGGCAAAGATCAAGTTCCTGTTGCTCATGATGTCCCGAAATTGCCTCTGATTAGAGCTGTGCTGAAAGAAACCTTGCGGTAAGCAGCAGACAACTGTAATAATAAACTGAAAAATTTAATTTCTTTTTTTTCTAATGGATTTTGAGTCCGTGCTATGTACATAAGTTTGTATTCAATTGTCCTTATTGCTATGTGTTGCTTTTATTTATTGTAGCAGTATTGTGTCCAAGGATGCTTAAGTGATGAATATGATAGACTATATAATGTTTAATCTTTGTAAGTAAGGTAGAAGTGGTATCACAAATGTAGGACACGTCTGTTAAGGTAAGTAATTGCAAGCTTGATTTTTGCCCTTTGTAGGATGAAGTGTAACAATCCCCTCCCCACACTGGTAGTTTGCAGTGTCACTTCAATGATTTTAAGCTTCTTGATTTAAATTAAAGGCATGTGACATATTTTTTTTAATATGTTTATAATAAATTTTCATTGTGAGGTGAGGGGAATAAGAGGATTTTAGAGAAGGCATCAACAAGGCTTTTTCAGCTTTAGCAGTAGTGCTAAAATATATCCATTTTGACCAAATAAGTGCATGCTTGTACATGTGTAAAACAAATAAATATATAGACCAAATATCTCAACCTACGAGTAAATAACTTTTCTCCGGTGATGATCATATTGTCACAGATGATTCAAGGTCCTTGAATCTCCAAGGTGTTCTGTACTTTTGAAAAACCTTTCTGCTGTGAATGAATATGGCATTCATATCATGTATCTGTGAATGCAAATTGGGATCTAAATGTTTTTTAATTGCATTGGTCATTACTATTGAACTTCTGATGGATATTTCTCTCTAGTTTATATCCGGTATTGCCAGGAAATGGAAGAGTGACCCAAAAAGACCTGATCGTTGGAGGATACTTTATACCTAAAGGGGTAGGTTTTTTTGCAGCCCTCAGCAAAGAGCAGAGTTTAATCTTTGTGTATGAAATGTGATCTATTACAACATATATACACTCCATTGATTTTTAAAAGATTTCACCAATCTAAAACACTGAGAGGAAAGTATTTCAATAACACCCATTTATACTCCATGAATGGATTATATAAGTGGTTTGTTGCTGTTGTTTTCATATTTTTTATTTGGGTGCTCACCCACTAATCAAACTTATTATCATGACTTGTTCTTAATGTTCTTGAGGGTGGAGTCTATTAAAAACATCTATGTAGTGCTACAATTCAATTTAAAAAGTATGAGTTTTATTATCCTTGCAGTTTTCTAATTCTTTGCCTGTTAACTCTTCCTGTAGAAAGAGTTTAATTTCCTTTTTAAATTATTAATCTTTCCTTTATACTGTTCAAAGATTACACAGAGATCAGGCTAGAATTGTATGATTTTATTTTAAATGACAGCACTCCTGTGTTATAGCAATGTACCTTTGAAAGAATCAGGATTCTTAGTTGGTAATATATTATTCTACACACATCTTCCCCCTGATTCCCTCCCCTTAATTGGGAACATCATGACATCAATTATTGCTGGGTTTTGTTCCCCCCCACCCCGGAGTGTTGTAGGGTTTTTTTAATTCCTATCCTCTCTTTTTTCCTTTTCCATTGACTCAAATCTCTCCTCCCTTTCTCTCATACCAGATTTTTGAAACAATTCTTCATTCTTGTGACTTTTGTTCACCTTCCCCACTGCATCTTCTCTAATATACCCAGCAACATTCAAAACAACTTGAAGATTATTTCATTTGATGAGTTGAGAAAGGGATTTGATTTTTCTAGATATCCTTTTATCTTCTAGAATTACTCAGAGATACTTAATTTTTATCACCTCATATTGCAGAAATTACAGTAATTGCATTTTAATTTTGTTATTTGTATTGAAGTTAGCTAAATGTGAATATAATTTGTTTCCTCAGACGCAGCTGGCACTTTGTCATTACACTACTTCATACAGCGAGGAATATTTCTCAATGGCAAACGAGTTCCGACCTCAGCGCTGGCTGAGGAAAGATAACTTGGACAGAGTAGACAACTTTGGTTCCATCCCCTTTGGCTATGGAATTCGAAGCTGTATTGGGAAAAGAATTGCAGAGCTGGAAATTCATCTTGCACTGATTCAGGTCAGAACCATGTGACAGCATTACCAGAAGAAAAATAAATTGATATGAAATTTTTTTTTCTGCATATACCATTTCTGGGTGTCTTACAGTGCTCAAAAACCTTGTTTTGGAGTGTTGTCTAATGTAGTTATACTGCAAAGGCTTAAAAAATTGAAAACAGTCATGCTTGAAATGTAGCATAACTGGTAAACTACATTGCAGAAGGAAAAAAATATATAGTACACATGAAGTAAAACTAAAGGTAAGATTGTTAAGGAAATGGATTTGGTACAGAAGGTTTTTGTAAGTGCATCAGAAGTCTTTCTTAATGTCTATTAGGATGGCTATCTGCTCAGTTTCAGTATCTTAGAAGAACTCAGTACTTACAGAGATGTAAAATAGATTTTATATCCTTGTACTGATCACAGTGCGACAACAAATAGTAGAATTTTTCTATGTTCCATGTTTAATATTAGGAAAAGTTGAGGAAGTCATGGTATTTCCCTCCTGAAAGTTTAAAAATAGATAGCTGGTGTATTGTTTGTTCAGCTTCAAAATGTGTGAGATAAATCTCTTGAAGTTTGTTTTAGCCCATGATTTCTATGATTGTCATGGTTCTCACTCTCCCACCAGCAGGATCAGGAAGAGAATTAGAAGTGTAAAAGCTGGAAAACTCATGGTTAAGGTAAAGACAGGTTAATAGGGAAAGAAAAGCTGCACACACAAGCAAAGGAAAACAAGGAATTCATTCACTGCTTCCCATGGGCAGGCAGGTGTTCACCATCTCCAGGGGAGCAGGGCTCCATCATATGTAATGGTTACTTGGAAAGACAAATGCCATCACTCCAAACATCCCCCCTTCCTCCTTCTTCCCCCCGCTTTATATACCAAGTATGATGTCATATGGTCTGGAATATCCCTGTGGTCAATGGGGGTCACCTGTCCTGGCTGTGTCTCCTCCCAGCTTCCCATGCATCCCCAGCTCGCTCGCCAGCCTGGCAGTACGAAAAGCAGAAAAGGCCTTGGCTCTGTGTAAGCCCTACTCAGCAATAACAAAAACATCTCTGTATTATCAACCCTGTGTTCAGCACAGATTCAAAATACAGCCCCATATCAGCCACTGTGAAGAAAATTAGCTCTATCCCAGCCAAAACAAGAACAATAATTTATGTTTGCAAGTGATTATCTCAGTTTCATTAAGAGGTTTAATGCATAGAGGAATTGTGTGATGAAATTATAGTGACTGTTCAGGAGAGGTTCTAATATTTGACTCCTTGATTTATGATTGTTTCACTTGGTGCACTGGACAGTTTTTTTCTTGTTTTTGGTTTGTTTCCATCTGCCCAGGAAGAGAAATATATCTGATGGGATTGGGACTCATTGCTTTCTTTATGATTGCACATATTGATTGATATTAAAGGAAGTGAAATCTGAAATAGATAGAGATGAACCTCACAAAGTTTGAAAAAGACCTTAGTTTCTTTGATAACGCAGACTGTTTAATGTACTTATGTGGAAGTTCCTCAGAAAGAACTGGACTAGTCTTCCTTCAATCAGAGGAGGAAGATTTTGAACTATAATCTTTACCTTGTAACAACTATTTTTTCTTTCCTGCATGGGAATCATACACTTTCAGCTCCACAGAAACTGCAACACAATTTTTTTTTGTGACAGTCTGTTATGTCCTCTTTTTTGAAGGCTAATCTTCATCTGTAATTTTGCAGCTTTTCTAATACTTGTCCTCTTTATCTTCACAGTTACTTCAGAATTTTGAGATCAAAATTTCTCCCAAAACCAAACCAGTTCATGCCAAAACCCATGGACTTTTGGTTCCTGGAAACTCCATCAATATGAGATTTTCTGACAGAAAGTGAGACTCAGATATTTTGGAAATACTTATTCAATTTTCATAGAAACAGACTTGCATTTTATGGATGTTTAAACATGCTTGTTGGTTGGTTTGTAGGTATTTGGCAAAATGACGAAGTATTATGTTCTGCCTTAGTTGTAGCAGTATGTAAGAGAAATTACCTGTCCTATAATAGTTATTTACACATATGGAAATATATACTGAAAAAATTCCTTCTTGCACTGGGAATCTCCTTTTACCTGGAAAGACTTCTAGTAATAACACATGCATTGAAAAAAAAGAACACAAACCCAAAACAACCAAAAGTAAATTCACACATGTTAATGTCATTCAGTGTTTTTGTATCCATGTAAGTTGTCTTTTATATATAATAAAATATTTATACAGAATTTACAAGTTCTGAGTCTTATTTAATGACTATTTATAATTGCATTTTTCTTTAGCATAATAAAGTTTTTATCTTGTTGGATAGAACTGGAGGGTTCACCACTTCATGGGAAATTACTAGTGCAGCTAGAAAATATGGGGATTTTACAAGAATTTAAAGTGTGTAATGACCTAGCAGAAAGAAAGATAATATTATGTTAAGGGTACTGTCATTCTGGAGGAAAGATACTGGCAAAGTTACTCAAGAAATACTCGAGGAATGACTCTAATGTTAATGTTTTGATTAATTGCTTAATACATAGAAGAGTGTTAATGATACAAAGAATAAGACTATGAAGTGTAAAAAATCAAACTCCTCTATTTGGAGCTAGAAACAGAAGAGTCACTCAGAGTGGTGTCTGTGGGGTCATACCAAATATCACATGAGGTCAAAGTTCAGGAACTGGAGAGGTGGGCTGTGGACTGCATGGAGGATGGGGCAGGTTGAGAGAAATGGGATGAGGCAAGAGCAGCTTGTGTGCCTGATGTGTGTACTATTCACATGATATATATAAAAATGGTAGTTTTGATCACTGAGGTTTTCCTTCCTATGTTATGTTCTCACATAATGCTCATAACTCTAAAAAATGCTATCATATAATTACTAAAGATTTACATATTTGGTAATGCCAAACTTACCCTGTCCATGCCCAGAGAAAAACTCAGAAGCGCTATAACAAATCCCCAATTCTCGGTGTTCCAGAACAGTGTTAGTTTGTGCAGGGAGGCTCCCACGGTAGCAGATGCACTGGAGAGTTTTTCACCTCCTGAAGTGTCACAGAAGTGTTAATAGAGGATTTACAGGGCCCTGTGAAAAGCAGATGGCAGGATGATTTAAAGTGCTACCAAGTGATAGTCACAGCGCTGTACAGCTACTTAGCACAGATGTAAATACATATGCTAATACAGTCACTGTGGAAAACAACTGGTTTTACACATTGAACCCTTCTGATTTTTGCAAAGTGATTGGCTCTGTGTGGACTGTATATGTTGAAGCAAGATAAAATGTGGCTCACTGGAATGTGCGTCAGAAAATATTAAGTGGTCCAAAGCTGCTAGATATTTCTTATTCCTATACAGGTTTTCATCTAAATCTTATACCTGCAGTATTAAATAATAAAGTTGGAAAAAAAGGTGTGAGTAGTAACTGTTTTAATAACTGATCATTTAAAAAAAAATATTTTTATATATATGTACAATAAAAAGAAACATACTTTATCCTCTGTGATTAATACACACATTCACATACCTTTTTCCCTTTCAAAAGGTACTTACAACAGAAAATATGTACATGTATACCAAGACCTTGCAAATATTATTTATTCATGTTCTTACTGAATAAAAAAAAAAAAAAAGAGACAAAAACATGTAGGTGTCATGTGGGTATTTTAAAAAATAATTTAATCTGAGAGTTTTTTCTATGTTTCCAATGGAATTCTCTTCAAGGAAACCATTGAAAATACTACACTGTGGTTTTGGTACCACTAGGTGGTGCTGCCTCCATAGTATTCCTTAGTGAAAGTCTGTGATTACGTATCTATGGAAAAAGGAATTATATATACATGGCTAAAAGAAAGGTACTTACTACATCTTCTCAAAAATACAGTAGTTTGGTTATACTTGTTTGACAAGGATTCTTAGCCCTTGCATGTGCAAACGTGCTCAATTTGTGTTCATCTTTTGTGTATGCTTGTTTAGAATGGGAATTTGCATGTAAAAAAAAGTACAGTATGTCCAAAGTTTCACGTGGGCTCCCTTAGAAAAAAATCCAGCCTTTGCAGTGCTGTATGCCTTCTGCTGAGATTTGTCTTTAACGGAGTTTGTTAATCATTGAGCTTTGACACTCTACCTGTTATCATGCAAAATTCAAAATAAAGACAGTTCCTACTCTGAAGAGATCACAGTCTGGGTAAGATAAGACTATAGGAGACAGAAAATAACTGAGTGAGATATTTGACTTTTTCAGGCACTGTTGTGGTAAACATTGCAGTGAAGAGTAGATCTTCTGACACCATTTAGAGGGTATTTGTACCAGTCTTAGCAATTGTTTGAAACACAGTGTTTGCTGTCAAGTGTTTATGTAGTTGGGAAACAATTACATTGGAGTGTAAACTCACTGAAGCAGCCCACTTTATTCAGATAAAAGGAAGGCTGGAATCAGGGATTTTGGAAGGAAGTGTCTAAGGGATAAACACTACAAGAGAATGTTTGCCACCACAGTTAGATCTCAGGATAAGAAATATTTAGACAACTCTTTCTTACTCTCAGTAGCTCAGCTTGTGAGTCTTTTTGTCTCCTTTATGCAGATAGGGGTGAACACTTGAATTTGCTTGGAGATTCCCAGATACTGCAGAGATAGTCTCATCCCAGATGCAAAAAAGAAGCATTAAGTCTAGATGTTAGAGAATCAAAAAGGTATGTGGGGAATAAGTTACATATATCTGGAAGGGCTTGGTTAAAAATATTCACCTAAGATACCACTGAAAAAGCATTCAGTAATTCACTATCACATTTAGAGATGTTTCTTTTATGATCACACATTCATAAATAATATATGGATAGTAATCATGATAACTCTATCAAACACCAGTTATTTTCAGATGAAGTTGTATGGAATAACATGCAATTCTTTTCACACAGAAAGAAGGCACCAAATTAATCCAAGAAATATTCATTTACTAGTTGCTAGTGAGCTTAGTTTTGCAACATAAATAGATGCTGGCTCTGGAAAGTGTACACTGTATTTTAAAGGTGGTTACAAAATATCCCAACTTTGCAGATTTCTGAGACAAGAATCTCACTTGGCAAAGCTTTCTAACACATATTGTGATGCAGCTGATCAATCACCTCACCAGGGAAGACTGCACAGAATGGTTACAGTTTTCCATTCATTGGCTTTGTCAGATTAAGTTGAGGCAGGAAAGATTTAATACATCCATACTGCTTTACCAAAGCAAATGTCTCTAATGTTTGTATGTTTTCAAGGCTGTAAATTTTGGGTTCACTCCGAACAGTCTCAGCTTGTTAAATTCCACTCTCTGTATCTTCTGAGATTGGGTCACCTTGATTGACAAGGATTTATTGGCGAGTGCATAGTAGAGATTAATGTTTTAATCTGTCACGACACAGGGCCACATTGGAATACAAGAGTGGTACTTGTAATTACTGCAGTTGTGTTGATGCATAATTTGGTATTACGTACATTCATAATTATTTTTTGATGTTGGCATTTCACTACCTAATACTGTGGGAGAGACCAAATGAAATTTATGCTATTATTTGGAGATATATATATATATATAAAATAATATAATTATTATGTAATTACAAATAGCACACAGTCATCTTTACAGTGGTACCGAAAATAGTGGTCTATTAATGAGTTTCTGCCATGAGAAGTGATAAAATATCAATTGTTCAATTCAGGCAACATTAAAATGAATTAAATTACAGAAAAATATATGGTGAATGGGGAATAACCTTATGTTTCCCAGGTGATGGGTCAGGTCAGAGTCCTAAGGCTTTTCCACTGAGTTGGCTACTTCTCAGAGGAGAAAATCTTTCCTAGGCCTTTGCTTTGTTTTTGTGACTATTATTTTAACTGCATAGTGTTAGGAAAAAAGAGAGGAGAAAAGAGTTCATTATTTTTAAATGTCTTTACGATAAGGCAACAAATGAAAGTACCCTCCAATTCTTTATTAACATGTATTTGGCATCTAAAGTTTGGAAATTTAATGTTGGACAACTTGACTGGAAAGAGTGATGTTTAGCATCAGCACCAGGGAGCAATGAGAATCCATTATTTATTTCTCAGGAATTTGTAAAGAAGGACTAAAACAAGGAAGCCTTATCAGATTTTACTGTTTTTATGGACTATTTTTTAAGGGGATGGCAACTCAACAAGGGGTAAGAACTGCTAGCTAAAAGATACTTCCCTTGGTTGGTTTCTGTGATTCTGATTGGTGTTTTTAGTGACTATTGTTTCTAACCAAGGGGCCAAGACAAATACATATTCAGTATAGTCTTTGTGATCAGCTGGACATTCCTATGGGATGGATAGCAACCTCTAATTGCAAGATAATGTGGGACTAGTACTTGTGTCCAAAGAACAGTCTCTATCCTTCCATTGCAATGAGAAGAAACCTGTAAAATATTTTTTTAAAAAGAGTACAACTTATCTGATTAGCTTTATCAAAATGTGTCTAGGGCATGGTTCCATTCCATATTGTGTAAAAGCATGAATTGTGTCTGTTTACACATATATTTTCTGATATTTTTATAGGAAGATGAAGACTTGTTTGCTGTGAGTTTTGTGCGTAGGATAATTAATTAAATATCTCCAGGAAATATTTCATTAATGGCAAGGTCAAACCTTCTTATTCTCCTCCTCTTTAAAAAAAGCTTTCTAAATAGAATGCAAATATGTAATTTCAGCAGGAAAGAACGATGTGGTTTTAGGATTGCCACACCCCTATGAGGCTCTAAGTAGATGTAGTATTGGTAGGATTTGCAAGTGGCTTGTACCTACTTGTTGCTCCGTTTAGGGTATGTACGGTTGCTTGCCTTACTAAATTCTTACCATGTAATTCTTGGTAAACCCGGATCTTGTTGGCATGCTGGGAAGGAATATTTTTGTTTGTTTTAAATTTAGGATCTCAGAAGATGTCGCATCATGCATACATCCAGAAGACAATGCTGTGCAAGATTATTCTTATCCAGGCAGTTAGCTTTGTCTTAATGTGACGGACCTCACTAGTGCTATGTAGACCAAAAATACTGTTCACTTTTAACAGCTGCCTTTTGGGTTTCTATTTGCTACCAGTTTCTGGAAGCTTGTTTTCCAAGCAGGACATTTCTGCAATACCTAAAATAAATTTATCTTTACCTCCATGCCCAAGAAAAAGGTGTAGGTTGTGACTCAAGGCCATGAATGCCTTAAAATAAATGAAAGCATTGAAGTGATGGCTTAATTCTCCCTACCCTTCTTTGGTTTTAAGTTTTTGGGTTTCAGATTTTGATATTTTTTCCTGTCTGTACACCAATTCCCATGATTCCAAAAGGTGGGGTTTGAAAGAGCATCCTGTATTGCAAAATTCATAGTAAAGATCCTCCGATGCTGCAACATTTCCAGACTTGTCCTTTGGCTTTTAGAGTACAGTAGCAGAAACAGTATGCATTTCCATCAGTTGTGCAAAGACACGTTAAGAAAAATTTTCACAATACGTTTGGTTCATTTATCTGGTAGTGTTGCCTTGTTTCAAAATGGGGTCTGAAAACAAACCAGAAATTTAGGCTGACATCTAAGTTTATACTTCCAGCATGCTGATGACCTTGATAACTGCACAAGGCTGTGACATATCAAACCCTCAAGGACACTGTAAATGTTTTCTGCTGAATTTGGCAGGGAGACTTGAACATGTCAGAGCATTGCATGACATGGAAAAACGTCACAAAATTTGCAAAGAGAAATATATAAATTCTAACTAAGTGACCCTCAATTCTAAGACTCTATTCCATTGTCAATCATGGATCAAATATTTGCCCATGAGTGGAAGAAATGTGCTAATTTACCAGAGTTGGAAACAGCTAAGTACCTACATCAATTGAGTATAGTATTTAGAATTTAAGTAAGAATTGAGCTTGTAATAACAAAGAGCTGTTCGCAGTAAAAACCATTTTGATGGGATTGTTTGCTCTTTTCTCTCAAAATGGCTTATACTTCACTCCTGGTTTTCCAAATGCATACCATTACAATGCATGGACCCACATTATTTTTAAGGTGGAATATTTGAGTGATGCAGCTGGTATTTAAATAATATAAGTGATCCCAATGCATGAAGGCTTACTACAGTAAACATCTACTTTTAATCTCTTGAGCCTGTACTTTCCACTGGAAATTAACCCTTTGGTGTGAACCAAATAATGATGTCAAAAATAAATCACATGCATAAAGTTCCTCAAAGTCCCCATAATACCCAGAAGCATTGTTTTTCTGCATAGGATTTTTTTTACCAGAAATGCAAACATTTGTATTGATTTACCTTTAGTAAAACTAGTGACTTTGAAAATGGCTTTTGCAGAGAAGTACTGCTAATTTTTAAGTTACTTACTGTGGATCATTGATTCTTTTGAGGCCTTCACTGTTTTTCACTGAGTCTTTATGAAAGTCTTTAGAGAGTTGATAAAGTAATCTGGTGGAAATGGCTGAGTTGTTACAGGTAAATATAATTGTTTTTTACATTTTTCTATGCTGTATTTTCTGCAGTTCAGTCCTGATCCAGGACTAAGAAAACACTATTATAAATGTCAGTAAATATTAAATAAAATACATTTTACAGTAATAGTATATTGGATATTGCAGAAAACTGCACGTGCCCAAACCAGAAAGTTACCATCTTAATTTTCTGAAAAATCGAATCCCAGATCTCAAAAGCAATGAGTTGGATAATTTTTAAAACTGAACAAATTCGTGTTGATAGTGAGTTGACTAATTGAAGGTGAGATAGCTCTCATAAATAATTTTCAGTGAATAAGTCACTCAATTTCATTGCCAAGGAAATGAAATGAGGCTCTCAGTAAAGGGAAGCAAGGAAGAAGACATCACAACTGGGGCAACTGTGACAATTACATAAGTCTACCTGGTATGATTATCACAAGTATGAAACCTTGTGCATGTATGTTTTATGGAAAATATCTTATTTATTTCACTGATAGTTTGTGCTGTTATATGGTATCCTGATGATATGATATCCTTCGTGTGATTCCATCAGATGGGCCAGGTCTTCTACCATAGTTATAGATGAGGACAAATTGGCCTATCTATTTGAGTATTTAATTAATTTTAGTTTTTAAGATATTACAATAAATAGTAGAAGACTTCCAGAATTCTCAGAGTAATTTCCAAAGGAAGCACGATTCACTTGCCTACTTCCATGTTGATTGATGACAGTGAAAAAAGAATTGCTTCATATGTGCCAAATCCCTTCTTTTCCTGCACAATGGGGCACATAGGAATTTTGACACTATTTTTAAATCAAAGTTCTTTCATTTTGCTTTAGGTTTAAAGGACAGAACACTTAATCAACAAGGTTTTATCTACTGTTTTTATGGCAGAAACTTCCTGATCCTTCCTAGCAGCTTTCTGTGAGAGAACAAAGAGTTTCCATGAGAATACAGTCAGTCAGAAAGGAATTCTAAGGCAAACTAGATAGTGGTGAAGTTGATATCCGACTTACCCTTGATAATGTTATCAGGTTAAAAGGAAAGACAGAAGTCACCTTTGCAAGCTCTTTCAGAATGTTGTCCCAGAAGAATGCATGATCTTCAATGGAAAAATAGGTAAGCAGGCTGTTTAGGCAGTCAGGGTTGAATCAGAACTCGATTAGATTTTGCTACATACACGTTTTGTGTAATTTGTTGTTTTCAAGGTGTTGGTCTTAAGTTAATCCTTCAACTGACATCACTGAAGCAAGAGAGTGGTGCTGGCAGTGAGTGAGGCCAACTGACCTGTAGTGCTATGGCCAGGGTTAGAGTCGGAACAAAACTATGGATCCAAACAACCAGGTTGTTTAATATTTGAAATTCAACTTTGAATACAACAAGAAATTGTGATTGAAATAGACCCATCTTGCATTATATTAGTACATGAGGAGAAGGGCCTCCGAATTCTTGGAATAATTTATTGCAAATAATATTATTTAGCATAAATATAAGCATTTTAAGAATTCAGTAGTGATTTATTTATATTTATCATAAACATCTTTAATGAACTCAACTCTATTAAATATTTTTTAAAAACAGTAATTATACACTTAAAACCAGAACTCCTTACTGAAAGGAAACAAAAATCAATTTAACTGGGTTTTAATCTTCTTAATAACTGGAACAGAGAATATATACTTCTAGTTCCATGAATGGTGGAGATTACTGCTGTTTTAATTTTAGAATTTTTTTTTATTTAAATGAATTAGAATATACAGGAAAGATTTTGCCACCAGTTTCAGGGAAATGAATATATTTTGATTATCACAGCTTGTAGCTCTAAACACACAAACTACAATTAAAAGGTTCAAGTCAGAAAAAATAAAACTATGTTAATGGACACATTGCTGAAATCACTCTTTAAAAATTAAATATTTATTTGAATTTAAATTAAGAATCATGTCCATCCTGCTCCCAGATGGACAAACTTGGCAAAACAGGAATAATAATAAAAACGAAAAAAAGAGCTGTAATAACAATTTGTGCAATGAAGGGAATAAATTGTACCTAAATTACAAAATAATAGACTTCAAACCAGTGAGCACTTAAGCATATGTTTAATTGTAAACAGGTGAGCAGTTCATCTCCCTTTAATGAGACATCTGAGAAGTGAAATGCACTTATGGGGCTGAGGCCTAACATAAGCATTATTGACTAGAGTATTAATCAATTAAGAAAGCAGTAAAAAAGCAATGGTGGTATGTACATGTTAAAGATGTGTGTTTGTGCTAGTGTGTTTGACAGATTTGCTTCTTCCCCATGAACTGTGTAAATGAATCATCCTGTCACCAGGGAGATGGACTACAGGTGGGTTTCATAACCAATCTGGCTGTCTTAACTTTAGCTATTTAAGCTATTCATCTAATCTCCTGCTGCAGCTAAGGGGGAGGTTTTATTTTATCTTTTTCATCCTTTGGAGGTACTGATTTCTCTCTTTTGACTATAAAAGAAGCCAAGGTGACTCAAATTAAACTAGATATGTTTACCTGGATATAGTCAGGTGAAATTAAGTGTCCTGGGGTCTAGTGTTAGAATAGATTAGACAACTGTGCACATATTGCACTTAATGGATCTCGTTGTGGGAGGTGCACATAAGCACTGTCTGATTTCTTTTAACTTCAATTGTGCAGAATCTGTCACTAATGGCTTCCAAAAGGTTAGACATCTCTGCCTTACAATACCACAGAGCACAAACAAATACAAACATAAGTTGCAAGCCTGTATGTTTATTATTTTGTGCAGTCTAAGTGAAATTATTTACATTTCTAAGGTTGTAAAATGCTGTAAGTTTGAGGTCAGTACAAGGGTGGATAGACACAAGACTGAAGCCTCTCCCATTCACAAAGCAACAACCTTCATATATCACCTGGCTAAAATGGCTTATATGGTCATTCAGATGCATAGCCACTCACAGTATGTGGTTTCACTGGGTCATGCCGGGGGAATGCCTTTGCAACACACCTGGAGCCAGGGAAATGCTCTGTAGCTTTGGTGCTGATCCAATCAAGCACAGAAATAACTGGGAAATGACTCATGCTGAGAGGTGGATGCTTGCTGTTAATCCCAGCTTTTAAAATGTACACGGTTTGTCATCATTTTTCATTGTGGTGAATATGTGTGTCTGGATGATTTTGTTTCACAATTGTCTGATGTTTGTCATGGACTCTCTTTTCAGCTCATGTGCTGCAATCATTTGCTTTTCACTTGAAAGGATGCAATCAGACAAAAATCCCTTCCAAACCAGTTTCGCTGAAGAAAAGACCTAAGCAGGAGAAGTAAATATATGAGGTAGGATGGAGAGGAATGTGTTCTGACCCTGAGACATCTGCTCTTTTAAACGTTATTTTGTAAACGTTTAACCACATGTGCATCTTTCACCCGTAAAAGCTCAGCTAAGGAGGAGGAGATGGGGGTGAGAGACAGAGGAAATGGGATATTAATTATGTTCCCAGATGATACTCAGTAGTGAGATGCTGCTGAATTATGGATGAGGTTGGAGAAAAAAAGTAATATGAAAATACCTAGTAAGGCTAAAAGTATGGAAAAATTCAGATGCATGTCAGACACTGTTGTTTATCTACAGAAGATGAATACTAAGTGAATACTAAATACTAATCATACAGAAATATGAATACTAAATGTAAAGCCACAAAGGAATTGAATGGATTTGCAGTTTGTAATATGGAGTGGCATCATGGGTATGCACACGCTTCAGTCTGAGAATGTCTTGGATCACTGCACTTTTCTCATATACAACTGAAACACATGCCCAAGTATTTCATTAAATGGGAATAGTATGTCTACTAACACAATTGAAGTGTAGTATGGATTTAAACTGGTTTCTGAATTAAGGTTTTGTCATTAAAAAGAAAAAAAGCCATTGTCATAATAAGCAAGAAATGCAGAGGCACTGTCTCATGAAGTCTCACACAAAGGTGTTGACAGGTTCTCTGCCCACAGTTTCTAAAGGCTCTGGGAAAGACAATTGTTTTTATTTTAAGTTCTGAATGAACAGAAATAGTACTGAAGCAGAAATGGAAATAATAAATGACATTTAAGTTGGAAAATCTGGCCTAGCTCTCTCAAGTTATCACCTTCAACATTTTTCTGTGGCTTTAGTTTGCAGTAGTGAGTGCTACACTACTCTCTATGTGTATAAACTTGAGACAACAATCTTCATCTGGCAAAGTAATGGCTGTGTGAAATTGTCCTGGAACACAAGTAGGTTTAGATGCCATCTTTCAATTAAAATAGAATCACAGAATCAGCTGGGTTGGAAGGGACTTCCGAGATCATCAAGTCCAACTCTTGATCCACTACCGCTGTGGTTGGTAGACCATGGCACTGAGTGCCACATCCAGTCTGATCTTAAAAACCTCCAGGGATGAAGAATCTACCACTTCCCTGGGCAGCCCATTCCAGTGCCTGATTACCCTCTCTGTAAAGAAATTCTTTCTAATATCTAACCCAAACCTTCCCTGGCACAGCTTAAGACCACGCCCTCTTGTCTTGCTGATAGTTGCCTGGGAGAAGAGACCAACCCCCACCTGGCTACAACCTCCTTTCAGGGAGTTGTAGAGAGTGATGAGACCTCCCCTGAGCGTCCTCTTCTCCAGGCTGAACAACCCCACCTCCCTCAGCCTCTCCTCATTGGACTTGTGCTCCAGTCCCTTCACCAGCCTTGTTGCTCTTCTCTGGACCTGCTCCAGCACCTCAATATCCTTCCTGAACTGAGGGGCCCAGAACTGGACACAGCACTCCAGGTGTGGCCTCACCAGCACTGAGTACAGGGGAAGAATCACTTCCCTGGACCTGCTGCCCACACTGTTCCTGATCCAGGCCAGGATGCCATTGGCTGTTTTGTCCACCTGGGCACACTGCTGGCTCACGTTCAGCTTCCTGTCAATCCAGACTCCCAGGTCCCTCTCTGCCTGGCTGAATAGGTAAAAGAGGTATAGTCTCCATCTTAAACAAAGACGAAGTTGTTAAATATCTAAATTTTCTGCAGAGCACTGGATTGGTCAGTGCTGTACTGGGTGCTGTGTGCACACTGTGTGCTGAGCTCTCACAAAGAACTAAGGTGAGTGTGCAGAAAAAGGCAAGGAAAGAATTTCTTCTCCACTTGTCCAAGCCCTGGTGTGTGGTACCAACGGAAGCTTTGGGGCCGAGTATTAGGATATGAATAACAGTGCTGAGGTGCTTCCTCTATTCCAGGAAGCAGAACTTTGTCCTGTCGTGTAAAGGAATAGAGTTTCACAAAAGGTATTTGCCCGGTAGATCTATCAAAGCACAACCAAACCCTGCTGGGATGACAGCAGTGGCAGTATAACTGAGTCCAGGCTCACTGAAAGGGAACAAGGGCAGGTCAGCAGCAACAACTCTGAAAAGCAGTTGAGACACAGCTGAAGAGTCATACCATACAGACTAAGGTAGCAGGAATTCAGGGGAAGTTATGTATATAAAACCCTCTGTGCAGTCATGGTTGGTTTTCTGACAAATGTCCCATCACTGGAGTGTATTCTGCAGTGGAGACACACAAAACACCTCCCTCCACTGTCACCACTACTCCTCAACTGGAACAGCCATCATGTGCAGCCATGCTGAGTCCAAATTCTTGTGCAAATCCAAAAATATGTAAAAGAGCTTCCACCACAGCACCAAGTTAGGTACAAATATAACTAAGTAGTCATCATAAGGTTCCTGTGAGACAAGCTAGCAAATTGATTATTCTAGTTTTCCAAGAGACAGGGCTGAGGTGAAGGCACTTACCAGGCACCCATAATAAGTTGGTACATACACAGCAGTGTGCCCAGGTGGCCAAAAAGGCAAACAGCATCCTGGCCAGTGGCATCAGAAATAGTGTGGCCAGCAGGACTAGGGAAGTGATCGTCCCCCTGTACCTGGCACTGGTGAGGCCATGCCCCAAATTCTGTGTTCAGTTTTGGGTCCCTCACTACAAGAAAGGCATCTGGAATGTGTCCAGAGAAGGGTAACAAAGCTGGTGAAGGGCACAAGTGTGGCACAAGTCCTATGAGGAGCAGCTGAGGGAGCTGGGGTTGTTTAGTCTGGAGAAAAAGAGAGGTAGGGGAGACCTTATCACTCTACCTGAGAAGAGTTTGTAACCAGGTGAGGGTTGGTCTCTTCTCCCAGGTAGAACGAGAGGAAATAGCCTCAAGTTGAGCCATAGGAGCTTTCGATTGGATATTGGGAAAATATATTTCTTCATTGAAATGGTGGTCAGGCAGTGGAAGAGGCTGCCTAGGGAAATGGTGGAATCGCTATACCTGGAAGTGTTTGAAATGTGTGTGGATGTGGCATTTGGGGATATGGTAGTGGTGAACACGATGGTGCTGGGTTAACGGTTGGACTCAATTATCCTAAAGGTCTTTTCCAACCCTAATAATTCTATGATTAAAGGATGGAATCTTCTGAAATTTCAGCTTGCCTTTTAAAATCAGGGCTTCGATTAATTTCCAGATATCCTTCCCTTTCTCTTTAAATAAAAATGTTGCTTTGCTGCAGGATGAAATGGACAGCAAACTCCTACCGTCACCTAAGATGAATCACTTGCGATGCTTCCCAGACTTTCCCACCCTGCCTGCCCCCTGCGGGACAGGCGGCGGTGGGGACCCGGAGGGGGCAGGCAGGGTGGGCGAAATCTGACCAAAATCTGCCCCCATCCCTTCTCCCTTTACGGCAGCACTATCCCTTTAAAAGGCGGCCGGGCAGGGAGGACGGGCAGGCGGGAGGTGGCGGTGACGGTCGGGCCATCGCCTGCCCGCCGGGTTTTCCCCCCCTTCCTGGCGGTCCGTCGTTCGCAGCCGCCCGTTAAAAAGAGAAGGCAAAATGGCCGAGCTGGGCAGCAAGGGGGTCACGGCCGGGAAAATCGCCAGCAACGTCCAGAAGAAGCTGACCCGGGCGCAGGAGAAGGTTTGGAATAAGGGGGGCATCCCCGGGATGCGGGGTTGGGGGGATGCGGGTACCGGGTATGACACCCCTCCCCGAAGCAGGGATGCGTCTCGCAGTGGGTGCTGGCGGGGGACTGGCAGCTGCTTTCCCTGCCTGCGGAATTAGGGCCCCTTTGCATCCCGAGAATGGAGAATATCCCTGTTGCGAGCGGTAAGGGTTTACCGTCCGCCTGCAGAAACATGGCATCGGATTCAGCCGGGAGCGGGGAGGGAGGACGGAGCGCCGCACGCTTGTGTTGGATCTGTAGATGCTTATTGTTTCAGCAAGGAGGAGACCTTCTTTTTATGGTATTTAGGTTGTGCTTTATGCAGCATTTTCACGAGCAGTTCTGTATTATACCATAGCACTAAATGCGTAACCTCAAAAGATGGTGAGGAAAAGGAGGTGGACACTGCTGCTTATCTTCTAACAGCAAAGCATAATAGTCGCTACTTAATGTACTGACCTTGAGCTCCTGATTTTGGAATGGTGGTAAAGCCAAAGCCATACAGCTTTTAAAGATTGTGCCGATGTCTGCTGAGAGAGGGGAGATTTTTGAATCCCAAGGGCCCTTTCGCTGCTCTCCATCCAGCCCTGTGCCAGCAAAAGGTGCCAGGAATATGCAATGGATACTTTTCGTGTTCATTTCTCTGGCATGCTGCATCTGATGCCAGATGTCTGCTCTCTGTAGGGATTATCGGGCATTTTACGCAGGGACATTGATCAGCTGCTTCTATCGCAGGCACGCTCGTCTTGTTTTTCAGTGGTTTGCTGTGAGATGACATTGACTGAATAAGGACTGGTGCATCTTTGAGGGAGGGAGGGAGAACAAATCTGCCCACTGCTGCTCTTGTTCCCCGGGGAGTTATCTTTAGCAGCTAGATTAAATCTAGGAGGTTTGGGATTAGATGCAGTGCTGGCCTGAGCCTTGTACCAGTCTCTGACACTTCAAAAACGCTGCTGGGTCAGAATGGCAGTCCAAACCAGCTGGGCCTAATGTAGCACATGCTGTATCCACTAGTTTTAGCTCACTTACCAAGACTAGGAGCATTATTTGAACTTGCCTGACTGCTTGGAAAACACCCCAAGTGACTAGCAGGTCCAGTATGGAACTGCAGCAGCAAGGTCCTGGCTTCACTCTGTACATAAGAGTCATTGTGGCCACATCTGTGGTTTTTTTCACCTTACTGTGGTTCCAGAGGGGACAGAACAGGGACTCTGTGTCCTGATACCTGGTCCTGAACTCATCGCAGATGCTAACTTCATTCTGTGTTAGCCACCAGATGGCAACCATATTTGTAATTAATATTAAGGTAGGTGGTAAAGGCTGAGTTCCTTGGCCTTCTGATGAAGTTATTGTACTTACTGGTGCAGCTTGGAGCCAAGTGTGGCCTGCCAAGCCCTTCCCTGACTTCTTATCTGAAGGCACACAGGTCCTTTTCCTAGGGATAATTTTCCACAAATTTCTCTCAGCTGGCGATCTAGCATACTTCCTGACTTTCCTCACTAACGCCCTGGTGGTGACTGGGGCTGTGAGAATGAGGACAACAGTAATAATCGAGTGTTTAGCTGTGTATGGCAAATGATTTCCAGGATCTGAAAACGGTTTCTTATCTCTTTACACAGAAGAAAGCACAGCTTATTTTCCCTTAAGGAGAAAAGGAAAAACCCATAACACTTGCTTAATAAGCTAACACAAATTCTAGGCCCTTCAGCTGTTGTTATCCTAATGCAAACAGAACAACTTTGCTCTCTGGGCTCTCAGAAAAGAAAAAGATGGTATTGCTTGCTTCATCTTCTGACTTGCCCCCTCATACTGCTCCAGTATCATCTGTAACAATTCTTCCTTAGTGAAGTGTTGGAATTTTACACATGTCTCTGAGGGACAGACTTTGACTGAGACAAATACGTGAATGTTAACTTTCAGGTGGTGAGGAAGGATACAGCTGAATATGATGTGCCACGGAATTCATCAGTGGTTATGACACCGTACTGATATTACTCTTGTGGTATTTAGTTTTTAACTGTGGTACTGTGTTTAGCAGGAAGGGTAAACCAAGTGTCAAGGGATAAGGACCAGGTGTTAAATAATAAGAAAGAAGGTAAGCAGAAATGTGCAGAGGTAGATCTGGGTACACAACTTAAAAATGTATTAATTTTTTGGGAAGGGATGCTGACTGGGTTGAACTTTTCCTTTTTGAGACTTAAACAAGCTGACAGTGTTCCTTTTACATATCTTATTTTTATGTGAATCTAGGATAAAAGTTCTTCCCTTTCGAATGATATCTCCCTCTCAACTTGAGCCCTGAGGCTTTGACCTCAGCAGTTTCCTTCATGGTGAATTTAAGCCTCGTGTTAAGCAAAGAGTGATGTCTTTTTGTTCCATGCAGAATTCACTCTGAAACACTGTACACATCCTTTTTTCCCTTCTGAGATGGCTATTATGTAAACTATGTAAGATATTCCTTCAGAAGTGCTGTTTGTTTTGATCCTTTCAGCAAAACTATTGGCTATTTTTGGAAGACACTTTAGCAATTCCACAGGAAATAATGGGGCAGATTGGTTGACTGTGCTGTTTGCAAATGGTTTGGGCATTTAACCTTTGTCTCTACTCAGAGGTAGCCTCAAGTACAATACTGGGCAATAATTTGTCCATTAGCCAGTGAAATGTATCAAATAAGTTGATGCCACTGTCCCCAGGGGAACCCACCTGCAGAAAGGAGTCACTTAACCGTTGCTAACTCCTATATCACCTTTAGCAACTAATTAGGGTAAATTAGGATATTTAGGCTGGAAGTCATCTTCTATTCTATTAGCTGAAGGATTTTCTGAGATGTTGAGCTCTGGACCTTTTGTAATTCTAAACTTCTTAAAATGGAGTAAAATTTTAATGCCTCCACTGTCACGGTGTCTTAGAGGGAGCCTTGTGTTTGCAAGCTATTTTAAACTTTGCTAGTGAGGCTTATTCTTTATGTCTGTGATCCATCATCGTGGTTAAAGTTTATGTTTCTGCTTTGTGACCAATTTCTATCTTACACTTTTCAAATTTTTAAAAATCTCCCTGATTTCCACATTTCTCATTTTCCTCTGTGAATGTCCCATTTCTGGATGTGTCAGTCTGCACATGCTTTGGACAAATTCAAACAGAATTTTGATGACTTCACGCAATTCTAGTGTGAGGGTAACTCCTCTGCGGGGTTCCAGGAGGACCTCGGAGAGTAAATGAACTGGGGGTTAGTAACTTGACTGGTGGTGAGGGTCCTACTCACAGGATCAAGCTCTTTCCTTCAGCACGTAAGGCAGAGATTCAGACTGGAAAGATGGTGTTGGCTGTATGTAAAGTTGACATTGGAAAGAAAGTTGTGGTTGGTTTTTTTTATTTGTGTTTTGTTTTGTTTTTGTTTTGTTTTGGGAGGTTTTTGATTGTTTGTTTGGTTTTTTGTTTTGGTGGCTTTTTGTTTGTTTGTTTGGGTTTTTTTGCCTTGGAGGTTTTTTGTGTAGAAAGGAGTATAAAGGGATGAACTTATTTTTATTTAGATTGAGCATGGGAAATTCCTATCTTATAGTAGTAGTGGTCTCTCACTTTTTGTTATATAGCTGGGCAAAATGAGGAGTCTGTGTTCTGTGGCATGAATAGATTGTCATATTTTGTCATGGTTTTACTCTGATGTACCAAAAAGGCCCCCTTTTTTTCTCTCCATCCCTAACCAAAGGAGAAGGCTTTGTTTTCCAGGACCTGGCAAAGTTTAGTTTGGACATCCAAACTCCCTTGTGTTAGGGTATCACATTTAGGTTGTAGACTCTGCCACTGAATTGCTGTGTTGCCATGAGATGTCACTTCTGCTTTCTGTTCTTGGTTTACTTTATCCTACCGCTATTTACCCACATCTGTGTTTCAAGCTCTCCTGGTTAAACCATCTGCCTGAGCAAAGTTCTGCTCTCCTTTGGCTGCACAGTCCAAGGAGGCTGTGCTGTGCAGTCCTAGTCTCACAGATTGTGGTTTGGGTGGAATGGGGTTTGCAGAAGGCATGATTTGCATTTTGAGTTTGCCCTGATAAGACTTTTTTTCTCCTTCCAAGACAAGTTCCAATAGGTGGAGAATGGCAGGAGAGAATACCTGGAATGAAATCTCAGCCCTGTGGAAGCAGGTGGGAGTCTATACCAATGAGAAGCACCCAAGAACCTTAAACCAAATTTAAATACAGCTGTCTTCAGAATTCAGCTATCAGAGGCTGCCTGATCTGTAGAAACTGCAGATAGGGAGAGAGGATTTAAATAAAAATGGTAGATGCAGAAAGCTCTATTATTGAGAAATATCATATCTACCTACTTGGGAGAAGTTCCTTACTGGTTTTCCTTCAGGATCCTTCCATCTCTTCAAAGGTTCTATGTTTTTTTGTTTGTCTTTGCCACCAAACCATTCTACCCTATGCAATCGGACTTGCTGTGGCAGTGAAGTACAAATAGCCTGAAGAGCTACAAGAATTGTTCTCTTACTGATCTGGCATGAAACTTTTTGTGTTTTTCCTGAGCTACTCCCCAGATGACAAGAAAAGGGCTTTTTATTTATTTCTGTTAGCTTGCTTTCTCAAGAATGCAGGGCTTAGGTGGTGGGTGGAGTCTTAAAGATACTTTGTGCCTAAGGGTTGCTGGAAAATGGGCACTGGATAGAGGAGAGAGATCTGAACTAATGCCCCTAATGTACAGATGATTCCAGTATGAGCTCAGACTGTATTACTGGTATCAGATAATCTGCATGGGGCAGGGAGGAGGTGAAATAGGAAACCAGGCTCCACATGTTTCCTTGCCCATGGAATGGTTTGATTGGCAGGGTGCTTACAGTGCCCTGCTGAAGGTGCCCCTCTGTCTGGCTGTTGTTAACAAATTTCTTTTAAGAAGCAGAATTTCATGGATGGATGAATTTTCTGTTTGGAAAAGGCCCAGCCCTATTCCTCATCACTTTATGTTCCCTGTAAGTTCCAGTCTTGCGGCCAATCCTCTTCAATGCAGTTCCTGTGAGATCAAGTTTATAAAGTGGGATCTGGAAGATCTCTTCTCAGTGAGGCTCTAGGCTGTATAGAGTTAGTGTTACAGACCTCATCTCTCAGGGGGTGACATCAAACTTGTCTGGCTTCTCCATCCTGCATGTTGACTGTTAGGCAAGGTTTGTGTTTCTAGGCAGAAATATTTTCTTTTTTTCCCCCCAACATCAGGGTTGCTCTTGGTGTGTGACTTGCAGATGACATGGCTGGCCAAGCCATTGAGGAAAGCTGAGCGCAGCCAGAGATGTTCAGCATCTAGCTGGACTGGGGTCTTTGGGAATAATGCAAATTTTACTTTATTCATGGTTCTTTGGACAGAGAGACAAGACTGTTGCTTGGCATCAAATCTGTAATAAAGCTCTGGTTCTAGAAACTTCTGGAGTGACAAGAAGGTATCTTAGGTTAACAGGTATTAAAGTGGCTATTTTTTCCGCTGTCATGATGGTGACCAGACACCTGAGCTGCCCACTCTGTGAGTTCTGCAACTTTGCAAGGATCATCTTACAGTCCTGGCTGTCTACCTGTGCCTAGAAGGATCAGTCTGTCTTCCCAGAAATTCTGTACTGACAACTTAACATGACCATGCCCAAGCAGAACAGAGAGATCTGTCATCTTGAACTGACCACAGCTCAGGTCCCTAAGTGGGCTGGCCAGCTCAGAGTGTGCAGACCAGCTGCTTCTCATGTGGGATAGGACTGTACTAATGTTGACTGTGGATTCTCTACCCCAGAGCACTGAGATGGGAACGAATATTAAAATATGGATAAAGCATACTTGGTACACTCTCTGAGGTAGAATAGTGCATCCAGGTCCGTTCTGACATCAGGCTGTGTTTTAGCCTTCTCTTGAGGGCCTGTATATTTGATTTTCTCCAATACCTGCAATATTAAATGCACGAGTGCCAGCAAACCTGTACTATTCTGGCATTCATAGTACTGAGCTAAAAGGGAACATCTCTCACAGGAAAGGGTTGAGAGAGAGAGTGAAGTAATTTCTGTTGTCTTACTAGTTAAAGTAAATTTTAAATGTGGTATTAGTTGACTACTTAATACTGTCTGAATGGAAGTGAGGAACTTCTGCAGATATGCCTGAACTATTGGCAGTGGTGCAAGGGATGAATAAATCTTGTCAGGTGTCTCTTCAGCAGGGGCATCCAAATGACTGATGGACCTCAGACAGTTCAGGTTTCCCTTGGAACATGTTTGTCTTTGCTAGCCTCTGAAGCTGTTTGATCTTCACAAAGCTGGCAAGTACTTCAGGGTAGGTTCTGCCCCACATTCCCGGAGAAAAATTGAAAATGTATTTATTAGCAGCAAATAGGATTGATGAGTATTTTTTGTGTTTTGGCTTACATTGTCATTATGCCAACTTGCTTGCATAGTTTTGTTTCTTAGCTGCTACTCAGAAAATACCTCTCTTTAGATTTGTAGTTCTGTGGTCTGAAGGAACAGCCCTGGCACTTGGGAATAGAAACTCTTCAACCTGCTTAAGTTTTACAGTTGTTTTATTAATTTTTTCCCTTTGTCTCTCCTTTTTTTTCTGAGTTTCTCCTTTATTATGTTGAGAGCTTGCATTGAGGAAGGATTTGCCAGTGCAGGGAGTTAGTTATATTTTGTGGAAAACTGGAAACCCAGAACTTCTGGCATTCACAGACCTAGACAGAGGTCTCACAGAATCACTGTGAAGCAGCTTATGAAATGAGGAATAGATACTGTGTTTGCTCAGACCTCTGCAAGTACACATGTATAACATAGATTTTTCAACTACTTAGGCTGTGCTGGAGTAAACTTTACTCAGACCTGCGGCTGGCAGGTTAAAGTTTTTGCAAGTTGGTGTTTCCAGAGAAGTGCAGTTAGGAGAGTCATGAGAGTCAGGAAAGCCAGACAGTGTCGCCTTTCTTTTTGTCCCTTTCTTTACAAGAAAGGAGAAGTCTGGGTGGCAGTGTGTTCTTAATATAGGCTGCCAGGCAGGATGGAGAGTGCAAACTTTACCAATAAGGAGGAAAGAAGTGCTTAACAACAACTAATCCCTCTGTGAAAACCATGGGCTGTATTTAATCTCTTGATGATACGCAGAAATCGAATTCTGAAGTACTGGCCTCCCTGCAAGGAATTGACGTGCAAATTCAGAAAGCTGGTAACCTGTTCTGAAATGATTTATTTTTTTGGTAACTCTTCACTGATCATATTTGGTTTGCTTATTTTAAGTATGTTTAGAACTTTTTGTTAAACTTGCTTTAAGAGCCACACCGGTTTCTCAGTTGTTTTCAAAGTTAGCTCTTTAGGAGAGAGATTAGAGGTTGATACAGCTGAAGTACAAACATTTTTCACTGGGCAATTGCTAATACTCTACTTTGAAACTGTATTAGAGGGAGCTGAAGGCTTGTTTGCCATCAGGGATGGAAAGGGAACTTCAATGGTACAGAAACTACACTGTTTGAAAACACAGCTAGAAGTGTTTACGCTTTTTTTTTTCCTTTGTACTACTTGGCTTGATTGCACATTTTATTAGGCCAGAAACAATAATCTGTGACTTAACCAACTCAGAGCTGAGTTTGATGGTATTTGTGGAGTGAAGTAGCAATTCTGTCTTGTTGGATTTATTTGGAATGGTGCCAGTGACTGATAAACATGCTGAATAAGGTATAAAGACTGGCATTTGAAGAAAATGTAGATCTTTGCGTCTTTTTCACTTAGCAGATATGCCAGTTCTGTAACTCTCTAGTACCCCTGTAGGTAAAGTTAACTATTCCTGAATGTTATAACTTTTAAAGTCTTTTGATCCTACCAGCTCCACGAGTCTGAGCGTGGAAGGACCAGTCTTATTTCCATTCCTATTTCTTCAGTACTTATGGGGGGAAAATGGGCAATATTTTGAGAGGAAAAAACAGTATATTTAAAAAAAATTGGGGAATTCCTTTCCTGGAATTGGAATGTTCAGCTCATTAATTTTGAATTTTCAGGCAGTCAAATGTTTTCTTGGGGAGATACTTTCTTTACCCTCTGTGGGTGCAACATGACCCTTCTGGTCCAAATGTTGATTCTGATACAAGAGGCCCAAAATAGGCTTGAGTTACTGTAGCAGGGCACAACATATTTCAAAGGTTACTTGAAAATATGTTTTTGGAAAAATTCTGTTGAGTGGGATGGCAGCTTCTATAAGAGGAAGAGTGCTCAGGAAGAGTTTAAAATCATTCAGGTGGAGAAATACCCTTGGGTTCTGCACTGAAACACTCCTTAAGGTACAGTTCCCTCAGCAGAGGAGTGAAATGACTGTTCTTCTGTGTATTGAACCAACCTCTACAGTAGGAGGATACAAGGGAGTTTTCTCTTTTCTATCTGTTTAGACTGAACAGCCATTGCAAAAGGCCAAGTTTAGCAGTGTGTGTTAACAAACTCGAACCATTAAGAGGATATATCCACTGTGATAATGTTTCCCTCATCATGTTTACAGACATTATGATTATTTGTTAGTATCTACAGTGTGATTGCATTGTGTATTAACAAAAATGGCCATTCCCTATCCTAAAAAAATTCTAATGTAAATACTGGATAGTCTTAGTTACTTAAAATAATTCTGGTTTGTTTCAGTAAAACTCTGTATTCCAGAAGACTTAAAAGGATTTTCAGATATTTTTGCAGAAGTTTGATAAGGATTGCTTTGTAGGCAAGGGTGGAGGGCTATTTTTGAACAGTAAAATTTTTATGAAAATGAGCTGAAGAAATTGGAAAAATAGATTGTCTTTCTTTGGAGAGGAAAAACAGCTGTATGTACAGGCTGGGAGGGGAGGGTTTGAAGTCTGACTGTGGTGGGAGTCAGAGACAGTTGGGGTGACGTGACCAGTTGATCATAGAGCCCTGCAGTGATATGCTGCACTCAGTTGCTCATGGTCTGGGACTTGTCTGTGAATGGGTATTGGAGTCAGTTGCCAGAACTAGAATTTTTTTGCCAAACTGCAGGCTTTTGATCTCCTTATTCCCTGACCCTTGGTGACCATAATAATTCAGAGAGGAAGTGTGTGTTATCAGGGCTGGATGCCCTCTTGATGAGGCAGTGGGTATGGTAGGTTAAAAGAGCTGTTGCCGTGCTGGATGAAGGTGATTGACTTGGTGGTGGGGTGTTTTTAGCTGGAATGTCTTCTAAGCTGGCAGTCCCAAGTCTCCATTTGAGGCCTTAATTTTTGAGGATGCTCTTTGGGGAGCACTTTGTGGTGATTTTACTCTCCAAAAACAGCACAGCCCAGATTCTTAGCAAGTGCTTTGGCGAAGAAGCTGATGGACTTAACACTCATTCACAGCAGGAGAACTTTGTGTATCAAGCGCAGTTCTCCAATTTGCTGTTACCCATCCTTCAGCTCTGCTGAAGTAAAAGCAGTCCTCTTGGGTGGAAAGGAAAAAGACCTGTTCAAAAGCCCCTTGGGAATAACCAAGAGCTGATCATCTATGTTAATCCCTATGTTTTCACTTTGATGGGACAAACCATACTCTCTAACCCAACCTGTGGGCTGTGGAGTGCACTGTGCCTAAATCTCTCCCCCAGGTCTGATCCCTTGCAGCTATTGCCCTCCAACTCAGGGAGTCTCAATGTCTGCTCCAACTGTCTGTGTCTTCCCTTCACCCCATCGTGCCTGTTACGTGTTCTGTATCTGTCCTGCATTCGAGAAACTCCCATCCTTGTTCAGCAAGGTGGTTGTGAACCCATACAGGAGCTTTCCTAGCCTCTAAAGGCTCTGCATCCAGCCTGTCTCTTCTGGAATGCCTCTTCTAGCATTGCTTTGCCTTATAAGAGCTCCTCTGCCCCTCTCCCTCCTAGCACACACCTGCTCCTTTATCTCTTTCTCCAGCTCACACATGGCCTCAAATGCCTTTTATGTTTTTTCCTGGTTTGGTTGTTCCATTTCTCATTAGGGCCTGCATAAAAATAAAAATACTTCTTGCAAAAGTATCAGCATATAAAATGAGTGTTGCAGAGGAGGAGGCAGAGGAATTGAGAAGGGGGATCTGTGCAAACAGCACTATTTATACTATCTATTCCTCTTGCTAGTGTTACTGTTGGCTATAGATAGAGTTTAATTAAGCTGTGTTAAATGCCTACCCAAGTAATAGACATTGATGTTGCTGAAATCCTGTTGCCTGGAATGTCACACTGATGCCAAATGATTTAAGTGATGCCATTTGGCCTTATTAACTACAGAGCTATGATGTAGCTACTGTGTAGCTCCACAGTTGTGCCTGCATTTTTTGATCTCTATTTGGTATCTTCTTAAAGCTGGGCAGACAGCAGGTAGGGTGGAAATTTACCTGCTTTCTTGGAGACTGACATTTCCTCCTTCTTTATTTACAGGATATTTATAGATACAGTTTCTGGTTGGCTGAATAGTGGGAACTCAAGAATTCAGTGGTTTTAGCTGCCTGCTTTGCATAAGAGCAAACTAAGTAGAAAAAAATTGCACGTAAAGTTATGAATTAGGCATACAACTGCATATGGCTTGGTTGCACTAGCACATCTAACAGCTGTCAGTTCAGTGGTCTGTCTCTTGGGCATTTATGTGGTAGAGTGGTAGACGTGCAGCCTGTGAACCCCAGACTTGACAAACCAAGACTGAATGGTCAGGATGACCCTAATACTGGTGAAGCTGAGAGTTTTCAGCACCTCTGGAACTGGGCCATCTGCTTAAGGTGTCAAGGTTGAAGCATTAGAAGTCTGAAGCCAGTTTAAGCTCTTAAGATTCTTAATCTCCCACGCTTCTCAAGGTAGGTGCCTGTTTCTGGTGTTGAGTTTGTTCTGGTGGAAGAAGTCACCACTTCTGAATGGTTATCTCGCTGCCTTGTCTTCTACTCTGCACACTTCGTGTGAGTCTCCATCCACGTGCCTGCAGATAAAATCTTGTCTTTGCCAGACTAAAGTTTGAACCGACCCAGTTACTCCTGCTGGGCCAGCAGTTTCACGTCACTCTTAAACCACATCACCACAGATATGTGTCATCTCCAGCTGCACCTTTTCTCCTCCTTTCCTTATGCTGCTGCCCTATTAATATCCCTCTGTTTGTGCTATTTTTATTTCAGGTTTTTTATATTCTTTTTATATTCTGATTTTTATATTCTTTGCATAGGTACATTTGATAGTGGGTTCTGGATGGGGGACTAGACTGGCAGCAAAAAGTACAGAGACAGGGGATAGACTAGCAATCCAGGTTGCTCAAGAGAGGATCTGCCCTGAGGTAAGGGAGAAGTGGAAATAAGCCCAAAGTATGGCTGAATCGATGACCACGGGGCAGTGGGGTGATGCCTCTGCTGGGGCACTGGCCTCTGTCCCAGCTCTGCTTGATGAGTCCTACACCTTGCATCTGACTTCTTAATTTTACATTCTCTTTCCTTTATATTCTGACTCTCTGAAACCCCTGACTGAAGAATATGAAACAGAAGAGGAAAAACTTGAAAGTGAAGTTTAAATTACATTTACCAGGATTTGCTTGGGTGATGAAAGAGCAGGACATTTTTATGTTCTCAAAGATAAATGGGAGGATGAATAGTAAAGGGTGGAAGTGGGAGATATCTCTGCTTTCTTTTTAACTGTTAAAATCTATCAAGCAAAGGAAAAGATAAATAAATAAACACCAGTTTTTTTCCTAATAAGCTGTTATATAGCAAGGCAAGCTCATGTATTTTTAGTAAGGAGGAGGGGGGAAACTAAAAACACAGTGAGTTAGACCTGAAGGAAGATGATGTATCAGTCAGATGTTTGGGGATGGGTGAGGAGGTGGGAACATATATGTATTTAAGGAAGAAAAAAGCAGGAAATAATTCTCGTTTCAGTTTCTTATATAGTGTTGGTTATAGTGGAGAACCAACCCTTGAATTAAGGCTAGAATACAAGCTTAGTGCTTGGACTGTACCTACAGGGCTGGCATTATGCAAAATGACCTAAAGAAATCAGAGAGAGAGGGGGAGATAGGAGTAACATAACAAGATAAATCAACTAATGTAGCAGGAGCCTTTAAAAAGAACCTGTTTTTGAAGGTGGTTGGATGGCCTAGGGGTAGGCAGACACTGAGCTGCATTACAAGTGTGTGAGCGTCCAAGCATCGTGTCAGTGAGAAGGGGAATTGCTTTTCTCTGCTGTCTGTCACAGCACCACTCCTGCTGTATCATCACTTAATTTAGACTTGAGTGATGATAAAAGCTAAACTGCAAAAACTGTGGGTGGAGAAGGAGGGAGAAACAACCTAAAATGTTGAAGATAGTCAAGGGACTAAAATCTTTATGTAAAAAAATCCTGGAATGGCAGGATTTGGGGCAGTGCTGGATGCGCACCAGGGACCCCAGCCACTCCACCGTCTGGAGACAAGTGCCTTCTGTGGGAGAGCACGTGTTTGGTTTGAGCCTCTGGTTTTGTAGGTAAGAGAACCTTTCATCTTAACTGATTGGCCATCTGCAAAAGTAGTGAGAGATAATGCTTGCAAAACATCCGGAGAACTGGGGATTTATTTGTGTCTTTTTGTAAACATACCTTGAGGAAAATAGTTCTTGCATCCTGGAGATGTACTCTGTGTTTTCCCAAACTGCCAGTATGGCTGTTTTTTTTTGTGAAAAGCAATCCTTTTAAAGGCTGATATTAGAAATATAGAAGGTACATTAATTTTCTCTTGCAATACAGATTTTTCAGGTAGATCTTTGCTCCTACTCAGATTTCAGTTTATACCAAACAACTGATATTTACCTATTTCCATGGCTGGCTTTTTGTTGCAGTGCTGTTGGGCCAGTCTCCTACTTCTACTGGCTTTTTTGTTGTTGTGAGAGCAGTTTCAAAGAGGTCTGTGCTACGTCAGTAATTTCTGAAAGTCATTTGAGGGATTTTTATCTAAGAAGCCACATCCTTAATGTTAATGTCCTGTCTCAAGGGTAAAGCTCTCCCATCACCTCCATTTCGTTTTGTTTTGGTTTTAGTCTAAGTGGCAGCAAAACTCAGTTGTTACCATAAAATGAAAAAAACTTAGTCTCTACCCTTGACTACCAGACTCCTGATTGAATTCCCTAAATCTCAGAGCTCCTTGGGCTGGCAGGGATGGGTGACAAACCTGCCCCCCCTTCCAGCCCGTTCATGCACATGGTGAGCTGACTGTGACTTCTTGTGTAAAGGGGAGTAAGGGCTGAGGCTACAGCTGCACATATTAATGAAATCTAACTGGCTGTTCTCCTGGGACAAAAAAGAAAGCAAAATGATGTTACACTCCTTACCACCTTAATTTCAAGGTGTTTTATAGGTGCTAACAACAGCTTTCCTTTTCTGCTGGTTCATGGTGCACCAGTTTGGCTTCTCCTGCAATGGGTGCCAAAGCCTCCTTTTCACTTCCTGCTCCAAGGTCAGTGCTACCAGGGAGTTGGAAAAGCAGTCTGTTGTGATGGTGAACAGTCTGAGTGGCTTTTCCTTCAGTATCTCAACGACTTGACAACTGCAGTACAGTATGAATGCCAATGACCTGGACAAGTTACTGAGAAAGGAAGGGAAAATAATGCTGCCAGCTCTTAAGGTGATTTTCTTTCACATAGGGAGAAATGATTCATCCAAAGTCACTCTTAACTTAGATGAGAAGATGTCCAGGGTGATTGGGGGAGGGGAGGGAACACTTTGATTTAGGACTGCAGTGAGTTGCTGCCTAGCCAGGTATTCTTGGTATGCCAGGAAACTCAGCAAAAGGGCCTTTTCTGCAGTGCTCATGTCCTGTTCTGGGGAGCCCTCTCCATGACTGGATTATTTGGAGGCTCTGGAGCATAATGTTCCAGTTATATTACCTGCAGGGTCACTGTGCCCTCTAACGCAACCTGCAGCCAGAGAGTGGATTTGCCCTGTCATAGTTATGTGCTTAAAGAGCATTATTCTGATTATCCAGGAGGGTGGATTAAAGGGAATTGATGGATACTTGGAGGAAGGGAGAGGTGCTCAGGAGGTGAATTTGAGCTGGCAGACTTGTTATGGAGAGCAGTGCAGTCTGCTTGTGAAAAAGTCAACCTAAGAAACAGTTCTGCAGAACTGTCCTTCCTTGAAGAGCTTGAGGAGGCAGACAGTGAGGTGCTTGTGTGGGAAGTTGGGTTATTAAAACTGTCACTAATGAGTTGTGATGATGCTTGAGGTACTCAGGAAAGTATTCTGGAATAAAATATGGAAAAAATAAAGGATTGTTCTGTCCCTCCAGATTTTGGCATCTAAATTGGAATTGCTCTAACACCTCTGTGTTTTCTAGCTCCAGCCCTCTCCTGTGGTGTAAGGGGAAAAGAATCCTACATGTTGGGACTCTAGGATCTCATATGGGAGGCAATTGGATGTTGCACAGCAGTCGGATGTCTGACATCCATGAGTGGGCAGGGTTGGTGAGGAGCTGCCCCTCTTGGTGGTAGACAGAGTGGCAGAAGGGAGTAAAGGAGTGACCTGGCCATCAGAAAACATTTGATATTCTGTGGCTGAGAGCAGCAGTGTGCTGGGAGTTGCACAGGCTGCTTGAGGAAGGAGATGGAAATGGTCTCCTGGTCACAAGAGGAGATCTGATCGTGTAAAAGGAACAGATGTGTTTTAGGGAGCTGAACAGAGACAGGATCCAACTGCATGTAGGGGTAATGAAGAATGGGAAGGAATGAGGGCTGGAGTGGGGCTTCCAGAGGAGGAAATGAAACTTTCCATAGGGGAAGTGACGCTACTGCCAGCTCTCCTCTAAAAAAGTGCTACTTTAGAAGGATAGGAAAGAAGGAGGTGGCCAAAGAAATCCCTAAAGCATGATGGTCTGCCTTGTCTTTCTGGAGCGGGTGTTTGTGGGGACCTAGTCGTGCCCTTGAACAGGTTCTTAAGGCTATTGCTGGCCTTGGCAGGGGCTGAATGTGCAGTGTTCACAGCGTCTGTCCTCACAGCCCTGCAGACACAGATACTGTGTGTCCCTGGTCAGCGAAGTAACAGTTAAACAAGTTGGTTTCCTGGGTGAGTTAAAGTTTCACCATCGTGAATGGGACTGTGAATGAAAACCAGGATGGGACAGTGGAGTGGCAGTGATTCCTTGGAAATAAAGCCCCTCTTGAGAGCCTGCAGTACCTGCCTGCCAACCTCCAGTGATGGGCAGCGGGAAGCAGAGGGACAGCTGACAGCTCTGCTGAGGGAGGAACGCTGCAGCACATTCTTCAAGCCCAGGGATGGCATGGGTCCAAAGCCAGTCATGCTGTAAATATGGAAGGGTATCAAAAGCATTGATGGATATTTTTAGCCAGAATGAGTAGGGGCAGGGGTTGAAGGGGCCAGAAAACAATTAGCTATTCTTGCATCTTAAGTCTCCTGAAGCTGAGGAACCAGGTGTCATCTTTAAGGGTTGTCTAATTCTTTGTTTTATGGAGTGGAGAACAGAAAGTAAAGCTCATTTACTCATTTTTTTTCCTCATCAGATAAAGCAAATACTTGTTTTTGGAGGTGAGTTTGTCATGTTTGGAATCTGCTGCCTTCAGAGCTTCCTTCTCTGTTCCTCCTTGAGCTGTTAGTGGATCTGTGGCACTAAGAAAGTCTTTATAATGTACACATCAGCTCCCTTGCACATGGAAAATCAAAAGACTTGGCTGATGTCCTTTTTTTTAAAAAAAAAAAATGCTTGGAGTTGGGGAGAAAGCTGGTTCAAGCAGAGTGCATTGTTCAGTTGCTCTGTTAGTGTAGGGTTGCTTATCAGAGCTGGGCAGTGAGTATTTATCCAAGTCCTTCCTGTTTCTTTCTTGACCTGCCCTCCCCCATCCCCAAGATCTTTTCTGTGGTAAATTTACTGGGAAAGATGCAGAAAGGGGAAAGCTGGGGTCTGAAAGATGTGCAGACTCTTGTGCCATGCTTAAGCACTCACCTGTAAGGAGTCTCTGGATGATGAAGATTAAAAAATGGAGAAGAGGGTGTGTCAAGAGAACAAATTCTTCCTTCATTTCTTCCTTCTGCTGCTTCCACCTCCCTTAGTTTTCTGACTATAATAACCTTCTGATGATATTTTTATTCATAGAATATTGTCCCCAGTAATAATGGTAGCTCTTCTACTCTAACCCATGTGCATGTACCAACCTGGATAGATTATTAATGCGTTACCCTGAAGCTGTGGCCAGGATAAGCAGGATTGTTAACAAGTGGTTGGAAACTTGATGAAAATGTATGAAAACAGAATCTATTTTCATGGTGACGGGCTGAGAGATGAAAATTCATGTATCGTTCTTTCTTCTGCCTTTGCTGTCTGGCTCTACAGCTTCCTTACTACAATCCAATGATCTGCTTTCTAATTGTTGCTGTCATTCTTTCTGGTGTTCCTTCTAGGTGTCAGTCATGCTTGGATTGATTTTTTCCAGTTTTGTAAAGAAAAAAAGGGTGCAAGTTGGGATATTCTCTGCTAAAAGTCAGCTGTGACTGCTCTGGGAGAGTCTTGCAGGGGGGACAGTAGGAGGAGATGATGATGTGGGCTCAGCCAGTCAGTTCCTCTGTCCTTGTGCTTTGTCCTTGAGGCATGCTGCACTGATGCAACTCATTTCTTTGGGCTTCAGAACTAGTTCTAGCCAGTAACACATGGGCGGCAGGAAAAAAAAAGAGGGTTAGGGTAACTGTTGTTTATTTACCTGTGTTAGTATATCTTGGGACTAATATCTGTGCATCCTGGATGCATAGATAGTCCTGTCTCGCTCAAGCAGTAAATCTCGCTTTGACCATCTGGGAATGTTTTGAGGTTTTTTTGGTGTGGCTGAGATTCAGCCTATGCAAAGCTGACTCAAGGTTGCAAAAGTTTTTCATCTTGCCTTCACCATTACCCAGTGCTTGAAACCTGGAAGGCTGAGAGCCAGGAACATAATGTCTCTGTTTCCTTCAACTACTGCTACCAGCTACCAGCTGGGCTTGCCTACCTGCCAGAAATCTTATCTTGCATATGTATGCTGCTAACACAATGGTCCCAACAATGGTAAGGAATAACGTTCAGGAGTTGTGAAATCATACACTTGATTTTTTTTATCATGCCTCCTCTATGTGAGAATACTAGCCCCATTCGATAGAAAGGAAAGGTAAAGATATGGAAAGGCATCATGATTTGTACAAAATTTAACAGTGCATCTGTGAGAGGCAATTTTTCAGTGCAGCTTTTCCTGTTTTGAAAGGAAGTGTGACAGTTTCTCCATTCCTTCTGTAATAAATGTTGATGTTTAGTATTGACCTACTTGTAATTTAGGATTGCTTTGTACCACTGTTGCAGACTCCTTGTACAACCATGGGCAAGTTGTTCTCTAGAGGTCTCATTCTGACATCTTCAAATAATGAGGAGGAAGTGGTTCTGTGTTTGGGTGAAAAAAATCTTTGGGTACATGCATATGTGTGTGAAGCCTTTGCACACAGCCTGCTCTCCTCCTGACAGTGCTGTTGTACTGTGGGTAAGACTGCCCTGCTGTCTGTAGCAGAAATGTATTAGGCTTGTGTTGTCTGTGGTGGTGAAGACTGGCAGAAACAGAGACTGCCTGCTTTCAGCAAGCATCTTTGGTTTATTTATGTCCCTGCTCTGAAGTCAGAGATGAGAAAGAAAGTGTTTTGTGCTTGCAGTGCATGGGGCAGTACCAGTGCTGTTGTGTGATGCACTTGTTTCTTTTGATACTGAGGAAGGTTCTGTGTTTGTTTCAGAGGAAGATGTCCAAGAATTTCATGCTCATCTGCAGGTGCATGTTGAAAAATAGCTGCAGCTGGATACTGTTCCTTCACAAGAAACTGGTTATCTACTGGTGATGGGCTCTGATTCTGCATATATTTCTGTCCTATCAGCTGCAAAGCTCCGAATGTCTAGATAGCATCAGCTGTGCATCTTTAAAGTTCCTACTTCAAATCACATCTTCCTTTCAATCCCACATGGTAATCCCCAGCCATCACTGTACTTGGCAGAAACCCAAGAACTTAAGGCCTGGATACCCTCCTCAGCTACCAAGAAGGGCTTTCCCCAGTGAGATCCAGGGGAAGCCCTAGAAGCTTGGTCATGTGGATGTGCCTGCAGCTCCTTTTTGTTGTCAGAAAAGGATGACTTTGTTGCTTTGACTGTGTTGCTTTTTTCTGCTCTTGGAAAACCTGAAGCTATCACATCAGACAACTCACTTTTCAGATTTTTCTGTCCTCTAATTATAGACCAGCTGAAACACAGGCAACCCTTCCTCTTCCAAGCTAAGACTTCTTTCTCAGGATTTGTGCTATTACACAGTAATATCTATTTAGTTGTTGTTCTAGATCCTTCTTTCTCTTTTTTTCTTTCTTTTCCCATCATCTTTAACCTTTGCCTGTGGCAGCTGTGCAACCAGAATCCAGATGAAGCTGCCTCTTTGATCCTAGACTGCATTTAATAATAGGGCTGTGGTTGTTACTGGGGAAATAACATATCAAGGTGTGTTGGCTCTTTTCTCATACAAAAGTTTAATTAATGATTTAGGCAATATACAATAGTACCTATGCTCTGAAATAGTTGTATGTAATTAAGGATCCTGGATACTCAGGGGTGCATTTCCTGCTCAATAATACCTGTTACTCTTGGTACTTACTACACCTAAATGAACAGCATGTAGTAGATATGACAAGTTCATGTTACCTGTGAAACCTTGATTCTGAGTTTTGCCTTCCCAGTTTTCTTGTTTCTTGTGAGCATTTGATGAGTTCTGGTGCACAATCCAACTAGTTTTGGCTGCCCCAGAGTTGGATGTTGTTTCTGTGGTACAGCTGGATGGAAACTGGACACACAGAAGTGCTTTGGAGCTTTGCCATTACAGATTGATTTCCATGATATTGGGTCATACTCTATGTCGATTAGAACAGGAAATTCACACTTTTTTTTTCTTACGGCTTGAATCTTGGTGAGGACTTGAAGCATTATGGAAAGTGTGTGTATAAACTGAGGTTTGGAAATGATTCTTGGTGAGCAAAGCCAAAGTTTTGGGTAAATATAAACTAGCTCCTAAAACACTTTGAATTTGAATAGGTTTGTCTGAAAATGTGGCTGACTTATCTTCATCTTCCTTGTACAATTAAGAGTTAAAAAAAAATTGAAATGCCGAGATCCACCAGCTTATCTTGAGAAAGAAAAAGGCTTGGCAGTGATTGTCCTTCTTTAGGAATGGATGGGAAATTTTTAGTTCTGTTGAAATACAAGTTTGGCAAGACAGGTTGATTAAGTTGTCTACAGAAGATGGATTCCAGTGCCTGAAGGTTCTTAGGATGGTACACTTCTTAAGAGCCAGGTCCCTTTGGTATGCAGCCCCCCTCAGTGCAAGTCAGAGGTGCACAGAAGGTTGGAACAGCCCAGCCTATTCTTTCCTGCCCCATCCTGTTTCCTAGCGCTGCTGGAATCAATCCCTGTTGATTCTGGCACAGCCTGTGCCGAAGGCCACCAGGGGACAAAGGCTCCTTTTGTTGGGAGCTGCAGCCCTGAGCATGGACGTGCTTCGAAGCACTTGCCTCTTCCTGGTGCATCATGCAGGGATTTCACTGCCTCCTGGGATGCACAGGTGTTGGCTTGGAGTCACCACACTGGCCAGAGGGTGTTTCCTATTGTCATATTCTGGGAGAGGGAGAAGGGAAAAGGTGTGAGTGAAATGGTGGTTGAGGTTTGTACAAGAGGAAGCTAAATATAGGGTGAATGTGACCTTTTATGGCCAGGTGCAGATAACAAACAGTGAATAGACAGGGACAAACAGACTTTGTTCCCTGTTCTTTTCTGTCTTCACTCTTAAAGATACTTTATGCAACTAATCTCAGTTGCATGTTTGTTTGTTTTGGGTTTTTGTTTTGTTTTGTTTCCTTAAAACCTGTCTTTGTTCAGGCAATTCTAACATTTGATACTTTTGAAGCTCTGCAGGCTGCACATCACTGAAACTAAAGTGTTGCTGGGGAGAGGTGTTGAAGGAGCAGGTTGGGACTGGGGGCATGAGCTGGGGAACACCCACCTGGTACAAGAAGTTCTTCTCCTTTCTCAGGTTTTTTGTTTCCGTCCGTGGGAGCACTCCAGTTCCTGTCCAGGCTTGGCTGTGGTGGCAGAGCTGTTTTAAGGAGAGAGAAGTGAAACCTGTGGCAGGATAGGATCCAACAGGGAGATTTTACTCTGTCCCCATGGCTGGTGGGGAAGAGAGGCCTTTGAGCACGTCTCTTGCCAATGAGAACTCAAAAGCTCATGTTTAATATTTGAAACACTGTATCCCCTGCCCAGCAGGTATCTGCAGCATGATCCAGTGTGGTGGGGAGTGGAGCAGCTGCTGCAACAACTAATGACAGCAGCCTCAATGCCTACCTCCTTCTTGCAGGTGATAGTGGAAGTATTTGGGTGTTGGCACTTGCCTCATGGAAATGAAGGCACAGAGGAGTGTGCACATGCCACATGCTACCAATGTGGGTAGCAGCAGCCATGGAACACTTGCTAGTTGCTGTCATGATTCATTTTTTTATTAAAATCATGCCGAACCAAAATTAGTACGTGGGAGCTGCCCAGGAGGCTGATGTGACTGTACCAGAAAGACATCTGTGTGGGTTAGCACGTGGTGTGCTGATGCCTGCAGTACTGAGGAAGGAGGTTCATGGCTGGATTAGGAGGTACTGGATGTATAACATGGGATGTGCCATGTTTGGGCAGCTGTACTGGCAGGCCTGCCATGGCTCTGTGTTAAAGATCAAGAAAGGGATGTTACTCAATTCCCCTTACTTCTATCTGGGAATTGCAGAAAACAGAGAAACCTTTATAATGTATTTGGAAAGAACTCTCATCACTATGGTTCTCTTGTTTTGTACCCCACTCACTCCAGGTTTAAGTCTTTATTCATAACTGGAGTAGACTGTGTTGTGTTAGTCTAATGAAGTGCTCTTTTGTCAGACACACTGGATACTGGCTCCTGTTAGAGGGTCTAGACCTGGCAGACTGTGAGTTGTGTCTAAGGTAAAGGGGGTTTTTCCAACCCCTTAGCTGAGTGGTACGTGAATGTGTCAGTGGGATGGAAGGAGGTTCCCTTAGAACCATGATGAGGAATGTACCTCAGGAAAAAAAGTCTTATCCATGTTCTAGATGAACTAGAACAGGGCTTCAAGCCTTTTCTTGAGTCATGTGACCTTAATTTTCTTTTCCAGGGGGTTTGGCCTTCTCTGTAAATGCCAAATATACAGCTTGCTTTCCGTGATTGTTCTTCATTGGCCTTGAAGTCTGCAGACCACATGCTGACAATCACGCGACATTCTTTTATGTTTATTACCAGATCTGTAATTTCAACCCAGTATCTTCTGGCCTTGCTGTGTGTTTAATTCCCTGTACTGTTTACAGTTTGTGAATCTAAGCAAACAGTAATGCACAGGCAGGCCCCTATAGTACTTCCACATGTGCTTGGATTGTCCTCAGCTTCCTTCGCTGAGCAGAGTTTTCAATTTTCCCCTTTTGAAAGGTAGTTTTAATGCAAAAGCTGAAGGCTGGGTGTATGGCACTGATTCTGTCTCTTTGCCCCCCTACTCCAAGCATGGATCTTCAGATCACTCTCTGCACACAAAACTTTTCTTCCAGTTCACGTAGGTTGGCTTGTAGATACAAGTTCTCCCCCCTTCACCTGCTCCTCTACCACCTCTCTTTGTTCCACGTGGCCTGTGACCTAGGACTCTGTGGAAGCAGTAGCTTACTTTGCTTTAGTTAATGTTACAGGCTTCAAACGTTACCAGGCTGCAGCAGCACTTGATGGCTTCTGTGGCACATACGGTGTCTGGTTACTCATTGTGCAGGGATCCTCAGGCAGGCTTTCTTTCCACTGCTGATTCCACTGCCATTTTCCCCCCCAAGATACTTCTCCCCTTATTTCCCCTAAATTTTTCCCTAAAATTTCAGTTAAAAAGGAATGAGAGAACACTGGAAGTGTCAGGTTTGCTTGTCACTCTTGCTGGCAGGAGGTTTTTGAATGTATAGCTGGACATGGCTGAAGCTCTTGGCAGCAGTATCACTGGAGAATAGCCTGATCCCTGGACAAAGGTGCCTCAGGGACCAGGGTGAAGGCAGGCATGGAACAGGATGTGAAAGTGGCACATGTCAGCCCTAAGAATGATGAATGGGAGAACAGCTTCGCTCTTGACCTCCTTCTCAAACTCTGCCATTTGGTATGGCCTCTTTTGTCCAGGCATAAAGCTCATGGTGCTGTGTGTCACTCAAGTGAGCTTGATTTTTTTTTTTTTTTGTGTGTGACACATTTCTATGTACGGGTTAATTATGGAGGGTCTTTACCCTCATGGAAAAAAATACTTTTTGGAGTCTGCAAATGGAAAAGAGTTCAACCAAAATTTAGCATGACTGTTGTGGAGTGAGCTCAGACCTTTATTTTGTTCCTAACATGATGATCTGCATCTGGAATCCTCTTGGCCCAGTCCTGCACTGATGTAGCAGATTTGTTTGTGGCAGTGGTCTAAAAACTCAGTGGGATTTTTCTCTCCATTCTGAAGAAGTTAGATGAATGCTGGCAGTGTACCTTTCACATGTCCTTTGTATTCTTGGAGGCACTTTTTTTAATAAAACCTGATGACCCCCACCGATGCCACGCTGAACTACTAGAAGCAGAATATGTTAGTGAGAGCTTAACATTGTGCCCATCCAAACATGGGCAAAACAAAATTACCTGCTCAGATCTGGTTGCCTAAGTGGTGAGATGGCTTTGCACCAAATGCCTCACTTGTCTCTGCTCGGAAGGATGCTTTTTGATTATTGCCAAACTGCCACATGGTGAGGTTGCTTGGCTGATGCCTGTGTGTTCCTGGCTGTCACTGTTCGTCTTACCTCCTGACTGACAGTTGCTTTCAGGGGTAATCAGAGAAGGAGTAACTTCTACAGCAACTCCCATGTGTCAACTGTGGCTGCTTTCTGATGCTTCCTACAGTGCCAGATCATCTGTTGTGGTTTCTGCCTTATTTCAGGTATTCAACCAGTGCCCTTCCTGTTCCCCTTAAGCATAGATCTGGACTCTGCTCTGCAGGGTTCATTCTCTGGGAATTTAGTTTTCTGAATAGATGAACAAACCCTTCAATCAGTTTAGTCATTGAAATCTTACTTTCCTTCTTTTGCTGGTTCTGCTTCTTCCCTGACTTAATCAGCACCAGGAGGAGAAGCAGGATGGGGAACTACCAGGATAAGGGAGACTGTGTCAGAACAAACATCAATTTCAAGTTACCAGTGGAGCAAATCCACTGCAAGGTGCTGGGCAAGTGGAAAAGACCTCTGCTGTATTTCATGTTTGGGATAAAGAACGGCAAAATGACTTGCACATAATTATCTGGAATAAAAATGCTTTAAATGTTAACCTTATAGTAAGGATTCAAATATGGTATACCCTGTTCCAGAGACAGAAGCTTTTCAAAAAGCTGTTTGGGAGACTGATCATTACACACAAAGTTGTACATGACTGTCTGGAGACAGTTAATGTTTAAATGAGGGAGGTTTTAGAATACATAACTTGCCCTGTTAGTTGTAACAAGGCATTTAAATGCATCCTGTGGGATAGAAGCACAAAAGCTTATCTGGTCCTTTCTTGTTATTTGGCTTTCATGTTAAATTTTGTGCAGCAGAGTGAGTTGGATGGAGTGCTGGCATTTAAGTGTTCCTACACTGGCAAATCTGCCTTGGTGCTTTTGTCACTGTGGTGGTGAACTGTACAGACAGTACAAAATGAGCTGGGCTCAGAGCACAGCCTTACTGGTTAGTGGACATGGTTCTAATGCATCAAGTATGAGATAGAAAGTATAGTAAGCTAGGTTTGGTCTTGTCCCCATGTACACAGCCAGGTCTTTGTGTTTTCCCTGCAGTGCCATCATATCTTGCAGCAGCATGCACAGCCAGCTGTGGACAGAAAAGGAATCTGGCCACATTCCTTTTAGGGCTAACTTGCTGCAAGGCTGGGGCATCAGTGTCCACATTGCTGCAGAGCAAATCCAGGACTAGAGATGTATTAGGAGGTTCTTTGGTCCAACTTCTTAAGTAGATTATGTACTTGAATCCTTCCTAGTCATCCAGTGTAGTGCAAGGTGTCTATTGCATGTCAGCTTAACTCTTGGTACTGCAAAGGGAATCTAGAAAAAGTTTGTGAAATACTATAAAGATGTCCTGATGGTGTTTGTGCAGAGCATGTTAAGTGATAGAGGGGATTTCACAAAGCTGTGCAGATGGTGGTGACATAACCAAGAGTGGACAGCAGTGAATACATATGAGATCAGCTGAACAGCAGTGATGTGGTTAAAGAGTCTTGCTGTGATCCAGAGACCGAGAGTTGTAACTGGACTTGCTGCCTTCTGGTAACCCTTTGCAAATAAACTCTTGGAAAAGAGGAGATAAAAGTAACTAGATGCAGTTCTAACCTTCCTTTTGTGACTACTGCTAGCTATAGAATAAGTGGTTTTTAGCCACAGCAGGTCAGCAAGGCCTTCAGGCTCCAGACAGACATTATGATTTTATTGTTACTATAACAAGATCAGCACCAAATGACTCACAGAACAAGTCAGGTGGTCTTTAATCTTCTGTATCTGGGTTGGTATGAAGACATTTTCATTATCATGACAAATGATGTGGCTGAAAACTGACAAAATAAGGTCTTCACTGAGAAGTGTTTTCTGTAGAAACTCTCAGCTTTAATAAAACAAAATATTGAAAGAGTGTGTTGTTGTTGTTTTGCTTGTTTTTTTTTTTGTTTGTTTGTTTTTGGTTTTGGTTTTTTTTTTCAAAAAGCTGAAAACTTCCACAGAGAATCCATGAAAAGAATTTTGTCAAACTTTTTGGTGGGAGAGGAAGCGATGCTTTCTCCTTAGGTCTGTGGTGAACCCAGAGATAGTCCTGGACTTCCTGACCAAGGTGACAATGAACATCACAGCTCAAGCTACAGGTTATGTTAAATTTTCTTCTGGAGTGCAAGTTCCTTTCTGATTCCTGTGCTGCTTTCACTTGTGTACTTACAGACTGCAAGCTGCTAATGATTGCTCCAGCATGAAGACTTAGTGTTCACAGCATTAATAAATAGGTGAATCTTCATAATATATAAACTATGCTAAATAAACTTTGTGTTAACAACCCAGATATTCCCCTTTCTCTTAACTGCTCCTGTGATCATGGCTGGCCTTTATGCCACAAGACCAAAGGGCACAACAGAGTTTGCCCACATGTAGGAGTGAACTAGGATTCAGAATAGAATACCTTTCTTTTGTCTCCATTTTAAGCTTCCTGTAAACAACACAGTTGACACAGCCAAAGGAATAAAATCAGAAACACCCTACAAATATCAGTTTATATGGTATCTTGAAATTGTTCTGGAGTTTTCTTTATGTTGAAGTAAAGCTAATCCCATTTCTTTTTTAAATGAGAAACATTAACCTATGTAAATACCAGGTGGCTTTAGCTTATCTGTACTGAGATGAGATGGGAAGGGGCATTGTATTTTAAAAGTGGGGATCTGAGGCTGATAAAAAATATGACTGGAGTTAATAATTTCTGGCAAGGTAACTTATCCTTCTTGTAACTTTACACTTCTCCCCTCTTGCTTATTATCTGAGTGCAATGAGTTTATGGTTCTGCATTGTAACAGCTCAAGAGGTTTAAAAAGGACTTTGATTTGCACGACTTTTGTAGGAGGGAGCAGACACACCCAGACTCTGATCCCTGAATTTCCAAGAGGCCTCTTGAGGCCCTTTTGAAAGTATGCTAAGGGCAAAGTCAGCTGTGCAGGAAAGGTAAGAACTGTATGCTTGACTCTTCCTGCAGGAGCTGAGACCACTTAGAACGGTGGCACTGCTTCTGTGTACCAGTTGTATAATAAAGGAGTGTGAGGATGGTGAACAGAAGATCACAGAGCAAGAAGGAAGCTGGGACAGAGTAGCAGGGTGGTATCACTTGAGCATGTGGATGTCTTAGCAACCCTTATGATTCTGACTGATATTAGTATCCTTTTAATGATGACAGAAAAGG
Organism: Manacus vitellinus; assembly: GCF_001715985.3. Taxonomy (NCBI): domain Eukaryota; kingdom Metazoa; phylum Chordata; class Aves; order Passeriformes; family Pipridae; genus Manacus; species Manacus vitellinus. The sequence goes on along the minus strand of NW_021939632.1, from coordinate 7,643,643 downwards.
ATTGAAGAAATGATGACGATATCTGTAGACATGCAGATGCTTTCTAGTGGATATTGGATAAACAGGAAGATGACAAGTAATGTGGTGGGCAAGGGGTGCTCAGGTGCTGGTGACTGTAATTCCAGTGTGATATAACTCCCCTCCTTTAGGTACTGCCCAGTTTTGCTCCATGAACAAAAGCCACAAATCATGTCTTCTTTCTGGTTATTCTGCTTTTTCTATAGGGACTGTCTCTGCTCTGCTTTAAAGGGTGCATATTGGAAATCTAGGGCCTGTGGTGTATAACACAACATCCCCTTCTTTACACCCTTTCATATCTGAGGTGCAAAGTGAAGTGAGTGGGCTGGGTTTTGTCCACAAGCACTGCCACAAAGCTGGAATTATTCAAGCAAAAGCAATGGGATTTACTCCCAGATCACTGAGTATCCACCTGTTTCCCAAATAATTTTACGTTCTCAGTGAGTCCTTTTGAGGGATGAGACTGCAGGTACAAGGCTGCCTCCCTCTTGCTCTGTAACAGGGTGTGACTGGGATGGTGCAAAGCAAATGGTTCTTTGTGACACACACCTGAGGGATGATGCAGGTGAGCTGAGCCTGTGCTCAGCTCAGTCCATTTGTGTGTGCTGTTCTGCAAACCAGAGGCAGGTGCATTGATTCATATATAAAATATTCTTGTTTTCTATGAATGATGCAGATCCACTTGCAATTTCAAGCCTTTCCAAGCAAGGCTGTAATATCAAGTGGTGGCATATGGAACTGGGCCTGCAGGTTGCTGACAGTTCCCCTGGTTATTAATGGCCACAGCAAGGGCTTGCAGATTCTGGGAATAGACTCTGTGTTTGCTTTAGGGAAGACAGCTGGCAATGGTGTTTGATACAGCAATATGTCTCAGCCTGAATTTTGATTGACAGTAACACAAACTTGTTCTCCTCCCAGCCATGGCTTAAACCTGGTGACATTTACAGCAGAGTTAACTTCTCCAGTCTAAGTTTAGATGGTGATTTGGTGTTTGTCTGCATGTGTGTGCTTAATAAGATAAAAAAACAGGAGAGGCCTTCTGCAAATAAAATGGAACAGAAATTTTAAACCATGGCTGAACGTGAAAGAGGAAGGCGTTAAACCTTCATGGATTTTCATGGACTAGTTGCTCTAGATCCTTATTCGAGATACCAGAGTGCTGAAGGGTTATTACCTACTTTGGCACTTTGGATTTGCTTTCATGAAATGTGTGGTAGTTTTTCATAACTATGGGGTTGTGAGTTTGACTTTGTATTTTTGGTTTTTTTGGGCAAGCTGAACTTAGTGTTGGCTGGTAGCCTTAGTCCCACCTGTGCACAGCTAATGACATGTTTTGTGGGTATATGTCCATGAGCCATCTGGGAATAACATGTAGTCTTAGCTGACTGTTGATTTCATTTCTTGCTGTGCATCCCTGTTACTCTTTCAGAAGCTTCTCCTGTTAATGAACCCCTTGCAAGGGAAAAATCCTTCCCCCTCCCACAGTAGAACAGACCAAGAGAGCAGAGCCAGCAATGCGTTTCTCCGCCTTGCCTGGGGGGATGAGAACTACCAGGGAAGCCTGTTCCATGTGATCCTCAAGCAAGTGGTGCTGAAGCACAGTAAGAGTCAGAGAGGAGCAGATCCTTGTCCAGTGATAGCTGAGCCAGAGGTGTCCTAAGCTTGTGCATAACTTTACACTGTTAAAAGGTGCTTGAGTGAGAGCACCTTTTGACCAATATCGCATAGAAGGCTATTTCAGATGAATGACCCAAAGGGGAATGGTTTTGTCTCCCATTACAGACCTTTGGTAAGCCTTCATTCTTTCAGGAACATGGCTTTCTCCTGATGCTGTCTTCTCCCAGGCCTGGTCTGGCAGCAGGTCATATAACCCAAATAAAAATAGTTTCCTCTTTGACTTGGCCCTGAGGGCTGGATGCTCTGTATCCTCCACTAGAGGCATGAAGGACTTGCACCAATGTTCCCCTGGCATTATGGTGAAAAATGTACAGTGAAAGCTGGAACTCAGCCGTTGGCAAACATCGTGAACAACTTATTGGCCACATGTTTCTGGAGAGTTCGCCTCTGACTGCAGACAGTGCAGACAGAGGTACTTTAGGCAGAAAGGTCTGGTGTCAAGTAGTGTCCAGAGAGGCCACCTGAGTAAACCAGGTGAACTGAGAACAACACCAGCGTTTAGAAAAGTGATTTCAGCCATCCTTTATAGGGCAGGAAAGCTCCTGTGTTTGGCTCCTTTTCAATCTAAAATGAAGGTCCAAATGTGCAGTTAGAGTAGAGGGACTTGGTTCCATCAACCCCTTCAGAACTGCTCCATTGTCTCAGCAGTCCACATGTCTTTGTATCTACCTTACCTTGCTTCTGAGTTCCCTGTCAGATATGATTGGCTACCTATGATGGATGGGAAAAAATTTGCAGGAAAGGGTTTTTTTTACCATCCCTTTTCCTCTCTGTTTTTACTTCCCTCACTCCCTGCTCTTCAAGTTTACGAAACTACACTTATGTAAGCAGTGCTAGCAGTGTTACCCACTGTCACCTGATATTTGTCGAGTGAGCTGCATCTTTTGTCTGTAGAAGACTTCGAGATTTTCAGTTAAGTATGCTTTGCAACCCTTCTGTCCTTTCCTAAGCTGGACACATGGTCCAGACTCATTCTTTTTAGTGTGATAATGCATTAGTACTGCAGCAGTTCCAAAGGGTAAAACCCCAGGGTCGGGATCCCACTCTAATCAAACAAATCTGGAAGAAGAGAGGGCTTTTGCCTTGAGGTTGTATACAGTGAGCAATGATACAAAGCAGACCAGGCTTGCAGCTGTACTGGTGCTGTAATCAGAAATCCTGGTTGCCTGGATTTGGGATTTTCTGAGGCATAGTGTACCAGATGTGGGTGAGAGGGAGGAGTCTGTCCATCAGCAGTCCTGTGAATGAAAGCTGCAGAGTTCTACTGATTGATGAATCTTATTATTTCAGTAGCTACATATGGGATAGTACCAAAATCCCTAGACATTCCATTTGACATCTATAAAGGTATGAGTGGTAGATTTGCACTGCCTTTCTTGGAGGAAAATAGAATTGGAAACACTTTTTCTTTCCACACTTCATCAGATTAAAGAGATGTTTTGAGCCGTTTCTACCTGCCTAATGCTCTCCATGCAATACTTTGCAGCAGTTTTAAATTATCATTTTTGTATTGTTTTACGGACCTGTTTTAATGCCGATGAATGTATGGTGCACAGCAGGAATAAAAACAGTTGGAAGGTCTTTTAACAGACCCTCTCCAATCGATTTATAGTGATAAAGTTTCCTCAGAGTACCTTTTTCTTCTGCTATGGGAGTGGCAGCTCATGTCCACTTGTTCGTAATATATTCAGCATCTGTCGACACCCTTCCAGTGTGGAGCTGAGCATAGAGCCATCTTGTCCAAGGCTGGTAACTGAGCTCTGAGACTGCTGTCAAAAATAAAAGCTGCTGAGGTTGAATCAGATCTGGATATCTGAGAACTGGAAACCGTGTGAAGGACAGAAGTGACTGAATTGATAACTAAGAACACTTCATGCTTTGCAGTGTACCCTCTTTAAGGATTTAGCAAACAGTGCTGCTACTTTAACAGATCAAGGAGCATTCTCTCTTTAAAACAAACAGGAAAAAAACCCCAAAGCACCCTGAGGTGTCTCTCCCACTCTGGCTTCATATGCCAAACTCATAGATACAGATGCTCAGCAATCCCTACAATCCCTGTATGCTCAACAATCCCTATGTTGTCTGGTGCACTGTGAGACAGACTAGTGTACTTCAGTACAGCACCCTTTGCAGCCCTGTAGTAATGTCAGCTGAGCTGGGCTCTCTCAGCTACCCTTTGCATCTTCTTCCACATAAGAAAAAGTCACTTGAGAAGTCTGCACAGCTCTGCGTCGAGGACATAGTTGTGATCCTCTGGGAAGAGGGGGCAGCTGAACTTCTCGTGTCGTTGCCTACTGTGGGAACACGTACGTGACTGGTAACGTGGGGATAGCATCCACTTTCACACTGCTGGTAAATCCATGCCTGATATAGGCAGGACAGTGAAGTGTGGAAGGGCCCTGTTCTCCCCGATGGTGCAATCAAGCAATGTGTTGTTTGTACTGTACCTGATATAGCTGTGGTTGGTGTCCTTGTGCCTTTCATCTTGATTTGTGCTTTTGGGAGAAGACAGCAAGCATTCTGGATTTGACCTTTGCAGAGATGAAAACATTTGCTGCCAGGCCAATCATGTGGTGCTGGCTTAGTTTTTTCATGGTATCTTCCCTCTAAAGATATCTCCAAGGTCCATCTTGCTGGTAGCTGATAGAGCAAACCTGCTTCATGGGGATGTGTTCACAGTAGTTGTTGTTGGAAGAAGAGGGCTTGTAATTGGCAACCTGTTCTTAGACTGAATAAGATCTTGGGACTGGTCGTATGACTTCAAAAAAAAAACCAAACCTGTTGATTTTTTCAGAAATGTGTTTTCATTATTGACCACTGGGAGGATATTTTTGTAGGGTCTTGTGTAAAAGAAGGCTTCTACATTGCCAGTTTTACAAGTCCTTACAAGCATATTTTGGACTTTTCCTAGGAGAGGTAATAAAAAATACTGTTATCGTCTGGTCACACTTCAATGTGTGTTACACTTCTAACTGTAGTATGAAGGAAGGAATGAGGTCTTTTTGTGGAGAGTATTTGTTCAGGGACAAAGCTATCCTCCATAGCTGTCATCTTCGGATTTTGGGAAGAATAGCTTTGGAAGGACCTTACAAGTTCCGTCCCCTGTGTAGAGTGGGATCAGTCTGGCTTAAATTACACTTGTGGTTCATGTCTTAGTCTTTCATTAGCAAAGGATCTTCATGAAATCTATCCTAATGATTTAAATTCTTCACTGTTAGCATATTTTTGGGGGATACGAACAGAAAATTATATTTTTAGTTATTTGGGGGGTTCTTCCCTAGTGAAGCTGGGTTTATGATATGGCTAAGCATGCAAACTCACTTTAGTTGAGAAACCTGGGAAAATCAAACTCAGTGTGTCTTGAGCTGAGTACTCAAGATGGTCATCTCATCTCGTCTCTTTTTTCCTCTCCCTCCCATTTGACAGCTGGAGATGCCAGGGATAAATTTGGTGACTCTGTGACATGCTGAACAAACACTCCTCTTTACAGCTGGATGGATGTGACATTGGACACAACTTTTCCAGGTCATTCAGGAAGTCTAACAAAATGCTGTATTGAATCCTCATTTCCCAACTCTTAGTTAAGTAACGGAGGCAATGTCCTGTCTCTGTGGGATCTATTGAACCTTGTTAGCAAGTAAGAAGCAAACAAGAACTACTCTGTCTGCATCAAGTATGACATTGCCCTTTCCCATCTTTCAGTGATCTGAGGGTCTTGGTGCTTGCTCAGCCACGGGAATAATTTCCTCAATTTAAAATGAAGCTTTAATATGTTTGGAGTTACTTCCTCTCCACCCCCATCTTCCTTTGTCCAATTGTTTCAAAGAAAGACTTAATTGTGTTAAGCTTGCATGAGGAAAGCTAGGCTGTCCCCAAAACCAGCCTAGAGTCAAGCGTGGAGGGCAGGAGGACGTGCCCCCTCCCTGGGAGGGTCGGAGGGGGAGCAGACTCTCACTGCTGCTCTTGCTTTTCTCCACAAATCTGAATGCAAAAACGAGATTATTCCATGAGCACAAATCTACTTCATTGGGCAAGTCACATTTCATCTGGGCACAGAAGAAATGAGGCTTAAAAAAGCTTATGAAACTTCCTTTGTTTGTAACTTATTAAGTTATGTGGCTTTGTGCTTTCCATCTGACTTGAGCACTATTTTCTTCTCCTCTTCCGAGTATGTCTTCCATGGAATAATAGGCAGCAGCCTGAGATCAAAGATTTATTTGTTCTGTTTCTAGTTGACCCATTGGCACTTGCCAGTTTATTGCAATTCAGAATTAGTCACAGTAGTTACTGGCTCTGTGCCCAATTGGCACTTGGAGATTATCCACAGGAGTTGGCAGATACAGTAAAAGTCAGAGGTGTTGCTGATGAGGGGTGGAGAGGTCAGGAGATGGAGTGATTTATGGGCACTGGGCCCATATCAGTAAGATGTGACTGCAGTCTATCTCTGATACAGTAGGGAGTAAGGTGTGGACCTGCAGTCTTGAAGTTCTCTGGCTGTGGGCTTAATGACTCCCCTATCATGAGGGCTGGACCACCCTAAGTTCAGATGTTTCAGAGGCAGATTTAGCTTTGTTTGGGATCCACAAAATAAATACTTTTTTTTTTTGTCTTCCTACACATCACTTGCATTCTCTAAACTGGTCTTTGCTCTGGGTGATCCATATGCCATGAAAAGTAGAGGTTTATTAGGTTATTAGTTCACATAATGAGTCTACATGGGGCCTGTTGAAAATATTTGGATTTTCAGGACTTTTTTTGTGTTGTGGCATTGATATTTCAGGAGGGAGTGAGGAAAGGTGCTGACTGAGAACTGTGGATTTATTAAGCAGCTGGTATATATTTCCTTATTAGAAAGCATAAATATGAAACTGTAACAGTTGCTTTTTTGAGCAAAGCAGAGCTGCATTTTAGTCTGATGCTTCTTGATGATGCACTGCCAACAAGTGTTTGTCCTTAATGGTGATTGTTGCTCTACATCAGACACTTTGATGGTCACAGGGCTGATCTCCAGATCTTCATTGTCCTCATGCCCAGTGCTCAAAGCAAAGCACTGGAGGCCCTATGCTAATCATTGTGGGGCTTTGTCATTCAGGAATGTTTCCTCCTGTAGACAGCTGGATACAGCCAGATAAGATGCTTCCTTTTGAGTCCTACAAAGCTGTGGTATTTAGGTAGTGCTCAAGCATCCTATGAATCTAATGGTCTTACCTCTGAAGAGAACCTGCAACTTGGTTGCAAACTTTTTGCAAATTCCAAAGCAACTTTTCCATTTTTCTGGGAAGAGCTGCTGTTTTTAAAGGCTATGTCACGCCTTTACTTCTCTGACTATTGCTAGCAAAATGCCACGTCTCTGGTATGAGGATTTCCATATTTCCCTTTCTCTTCTTCTCTGTTACTTCTCAAAGTATAGCAATCCAAGCTTACTGATAGTAGTTCTGCCCACAACAACAGATTACAAAGACATCAGTGATATGAGAGGAAAGTGATAATTTCCTTATCTCTTAATGGCATCTTGCCTTCTAGGATCTTTAGCTGCTTTTGAAAAAAGGTTCAGTCAAACTCTGACTATCCTCGTTGATTTTATTCAAATGTGGGGAAAACTGAGTCTCCAAGGGTGGAATTTGGCTCTGGAGATGCTGCAGTAGCTGGCCTATTGGTCTTAGTTTATGAGATATGCAGAGCATCTGCAGGTCTAGCTATAATTGTTAGAAGAGACCTGATTTCTGAGCAACACTGGAAATGATGTCTGGTGCCTGAGGCCAAAAACACTGGCTGGGGAGACAGCCCCATCCTGTCATAGTGAAACCATAGTGAAGCAAGACTGAAACACACAGCTAGAGCCCCCTCTGAAATCCATTCCACAAGTTTTTTTGTGGGATTCATACAAAGTGTTCCCTCCTTGGGGAGGCTTGCACCGTCTTGAAATGGTCCCTATCCTTATTCAGGGCCAGGACTTCTCAGGTCAAGGGCAGACAAAGGAACCTAGCCATGGTTGCCACTTAATCTTTTAAATGCCAGATCCATTCTGGCCGCCTGGTGTGGTTTGCCTCCAGACAGCAGCTGACAGATCACACCATATCTGATCTGCCCTGAGATTTGGGAGCTGCAGTGGACTCCTGTCTCCTACCCTGGTAAATCTGCTCCATTAATAGCTATCAAAGAGCCTGAAGTTTCCATGCGAACTTTATCTGGCTTTGCAGTGAGCTGGAGGATTAAAAACTGTCGCAGGGGAGAGGAGGGAGCAGCCGTGGCTCACCCGGAATAGCCTGACCTATGACGGCACGTACCAGCCTGGGGAGGGGAGTTGTCCTGTGAGCTCACGGGTTATTAGCAGTGAGCACAGACATGTCTGCAATCAGCAGCACACCCAGGGCCATCTGCTCCATCCCTGGCTAGTTCAGTGAGTCCAGAGGGATTTGTTAGTTTGACTTGCCAGGACAGCTCTCTGATGAGAGAGCTGGGAGTAGGCTTGGGGGGATGCAGCACTGTGGCGCCATCATTTTATGCTGCTCAGATGACTTAGGGTTTGACCTCTGGGCTGTCTGTGTGGGGCAGATCTGGTTTTGAGGGAAAGCATTATGAGAAGATAACCCCTGCCCTGCTGCAGCCCAGGGCTGTTGTGTCTCTGCTGTGTCATAGCAGGTAAAGGGATCAGGGGGCTGTATGGCTGGGACTCGCCTATAGGGCCAGGAGGTATAGGGCACAAGACTTCATCTACCAGATGGGGAATAGTGTAGGAAGCGAGAACAGTTTGGTTTTTTGTGTAGCCAGGGATTCACTTCTCACAGCCTCTCTGTTGTAACCAGTTTTGTTTTTCTTGACTTGTTCCTCTGCTGACATCACCGAATCCTCTCTTTTACCCTCCCCTTGTCATTGTGGAATCATGCAGGATTTCTTCTTGCCTACTCTCTCCTCATTCAAAGCAGCTCCATCACTTTGTAGCAGGAGCTTTTTCCTTAGAGATAGGCTGTGAGTTAGAGCCCTTTCCAGTGCCCAGCGTTTTGCAGGAATTGTGCAGAGCACCTCAGCACAGTGGAACAAGATCTTCCCAGCTGGCCAGATAACCCCAGATTCAGTGTGCATGTCCCCCAGGGGGCAATGGAATTGCAGATTAACTCATTGGACACGTGGGAAGCTGCAATGAATAGTCTTAGAGTGCTGCTCTGTGTTTTACACCAGGAAGCTCTGAGACTGTTCTAAACCTTTGACCCTAGTGGCATACTCCAGATTCCTCCCAGTTAAAAGGTCTCCTTTCCTCCTCTCCAGGCCTGAAAGCATCACATCTCCTGATTAGCCAGGCAGATGCATTGCCCCATAAAAAGCTCCTTTATATGCCCAGTAATTCTATTGATCTGCACATTGGGAACATCATTCTGCTTTGGAGTTTACAGCTTGCCTACTGTATTGTTATTGGTGGTGGGTGCTATTGGTATGCTGGCTCTTTGGATATCTAGAAAGTCACCCAGCAGGTGGGAAATCCCTGCTCCGTGCATCTGGTAGCCTGGGGGAGTAGAGCTGAACACAGGGCTTTTAAGCAACATTCTTTCTGGAAGAGGTTCCTCATACCACCTGATGGGAAAGACGAGGCCATACAGAATCCTTCTCTCCTGCTGGCACGGGAGAGAAATGTGCAGCCTCAGCAGAAGTGTTGCTGTGGGATGTGCTCCCCTTTGCTGGATTGAATGAACACAGGAGACGCCAGTGTCTGGTGTACAGGACTCTGCTAGTTCAATCAACGCTGTTGTAGGTCCCTTCAAACAGAAAATATTCTATTCTACATCCTGTTGCATAGTCCTTTTCAATTCCGCTTTGGGGACCAATCATGAAAGTCTGATCTCTGCCCTGCAGGGGAAAAATTCTCTTTATGTTTTCTGCAAAGATCCACAAGTAGCAAAGGCAGATGGAGGAAGCTGGTTTGGGTTGCTGTCGTGTTACCTGGCAATTCCTCAGAGTGGCTCTTCTGGGGGCACTTAATGGTGGCCTACCTGTAGACCTGAGGTCAGTGACAGGCATTTGCTTTTTCGATCTTAATCCCCTTTTTCCCAAAAGAAGCTGAACATGATGGCTGGGGTCTGTGAGTAAAGGACTGCTACTGGTATGCTCAGCAGAGAAAGAGACTGCAGCTTTCCAGTGCTTTCTGTCTCTATGGCAATCATGCCCTTTACAGCAGGGCTATTTTGAGGTGCTCCCTCAGTACCCTTTCCCCCAAAACCTCCTGTGACTGAGGACTAGGTGGGCTTTTCTCTGGTTTTAAGTGGCCCTGCGAGACAAGGTGCCTTTTTTTGTTTGTTTGTTTGGTTTGGTTTGTTTTGGGTTTTTTTGCATGGTCATGTTTTATTTTTTATTAACAAAGATGATGTAATTGATCTCAACCAGTTATAGTTTACATCTCAGTATCCCTGCAGCTGGAGTTGCTTGGGGCATGACAAAGAGCTGCTGCCCTCTTCCACAGCTAGGGTTTGCCGAGCCTTTTTGCAAGGGACCTACCTGCCTGCTCAGAATATGAAGTGCTTTTTTGTTCAAAGCTTGGGAGTGATCCACTTAACCCCCTGGAGAGGGGATTAAGAGAGAAGGGTGATAAGAGAAGGAGTCCGATAAGGATTTTTTTCAGGCTGTGGGGAGCTGTGCTTAGCAGGGAGGTGGTGAAAGGAGCAAGACTGGCTGCTGACACTCTGATGTGACACTTAAACTGAGTGTCACATAGATTCATGGTGTAAGGTCCCAGTTGCTCACAGCAGCCAGCTCCTGTCAAGCATGTGCCTACTGAGAAAGGTGGAAAGAAGTTGGGACTTCCACTGCTCCAGCCACCTTCTCTCTCTGAGGAGATCTCTATGCAGTTTTCTGTGTTTGATGGCACTCCAGTCGTTCTGGGAGCAAAACCCCACCCTGTCTGGACCAGAGACTAGTGTTAAATCAGAATAAGTGTAACCGCACAAGACAAGGCATTTTAGGGATGTGGTTGGTTTCTTGCTGGATCAGGAGATAAACAACTGGATTGCAGTTGTCTTGTCTGCAAAAAGCATTAGACCAGTGAAGCACAAGCCTCAGTCACGCTCTTCAGTACATACAGCAGAGTATAAGAGGTTTGAGTTCTTCCTGACTCATCTGTAAATCTGTTTTCAAACTTTGACAATGTGGAAAAATGTTCCAGAAATTCTGAGTGCAACAATAAAGGGGACTTTTTAACTTTCCTTCTGTCAGCCTCAGGAGCAAAAACCTGCAATTGTTTCTTTGCTTTGCTGTGTCTGAGTTTGAAGTTCCATATCTTCTCTCTTCCTACAGGTCCTTCAGAAGCTTGGTAAAGCAGATGAAACAAAAGATGAGCAGTTTGAACAGTGTGTGCAGAACTTCAACAAACAGCTGGTAAGATAATTGGTGATATGTAATTGCACCCTGGGTTTCAGTATTAGCTTCCAGTCATCTGCTGCAATATGCAATTCAAGTCCATTAAATTAAATGATGACATAAGCCTACTGAAGTGACCCACAACTCATAGCTGTTCACTTATGAGAAATTACACAGTGACTTCCAGTGGAGTCAGTGAGAGTGTAAGCTGAAAAATACTTGTTCTAGACTCAAGTTTAGAAAAGAAATAGCTGAACCAGAACACTTCCTTCAGTTAGCAATTGCTCTGTAATGTAATTTTTCCTGCTTGGTTGGAAGCAGAGATATAAGAGCAACACTGTGTCTCTGAAAGATGGATGGGATGGGAAACAGATTAGAAATAAAAAATTAAATGGAACAAGGCAGTTTCAGTTTCCTAAGTGAAGAGCAGAAGAGACAAAGAAAGCCAATGGTGAAAAGGGAACATCCTTTCATGGCTAAGACCTAAATCTGACTTCCTCCCCATACTTGCACAATCACCGTGTCAGGCCTGAGTCATTAATCTTCCACGTGTCTGCCTCATCCCTATATTTTAGTGCACAGAAATATTTTAACAGTGTAGCAATTTCCCCCCCCCCCCCTCCTAGTTCAACAGCAGTAGGTTTCTATCTTCAACTGGGTGTGTTTTGTTTTAGTTTTTATTAATTTTTTTTATCTAGAGCCTTCAGCCACCCAGAGGAGAGGAAAACACCAGTTACCTCGGGGGTTTGCACCCTGGTCCTTGCTGTTAGGGGAAGTATTGCTTCTGTTTCATGGCAGGAAATCTGTGCCACACCATAGCTCAGGTGGTGCTGAAAAAAATCTTTTATCCTCTTTGTGCCCTGACACATTTAGTACCTTTTTCTGGAGCTGTCAGTGGCAGCTGCATTGTGTCTGTTAAGACTCAACAGATGTGGTTATGTGTCACAAAACCAGCTGAGAAGAGATTTGCCACAGCTGAATATAATGAAAATCCTTCAGTCTGACTTTAACTTATGTCTAACCAGAGCTGACTGCAGATTCCTGGAGACTAATGCTCATTCTCTTGGCAGCAATAGTAGCTGTTGCTCCAGAAGTTCACGCAACATGTCTATAGCATGTCCAGCAATGATATTCTGTTGTACAGAGTGGAATACATTTTGGCTTCTTTCTGACAACATGGGATTACCAGATGTGACTTTTTCTTGTATCATTTTTAAGTATCAGCAATAAGGAAATAGCCTTTTTAAAGGAGGAGTACTAAAACCCTCAAATCTAAACTTTAAGATGTGACTGTCTGGGATAGTTTTTCAATTTCCAAAGCCATGAGTTCCAGTGGTGCACTAAGAAGCCTGTTAAAGAAGCATTCTCTTGTACCCCTTACATCTGAATTTCTTTTTCCATCTTGCAGGGGCAGACCATGAACTCAATTCCCCAAATAATTTATCAAAAAAGCTGAAGGCAATGCTCTGCATTTGCTGCTTGGGATCTGTTCATTTTACTTTGGCCCTCAGTTTCCTTATTACTAAAATAAATGCAAACTATACCTTTTTTTACGGGGAAATCCATAAATATGAGTTAGCTGGATTGTTAGGATATGCAGGGCTGAGGAGTTGTTATCATACTAAGCAGATTAGGGAAAAAAATTCAGCTATGTGTGCATAGATACATACCTGTTTTTATTTTTATGTGTATAAGAGGTCTGTGTAGTATAGTTATCCATGAGATTTCTATGGCCTTTCATTAAAAAGTCTGCTGCAGTGTGAAATGTAAGTCTGGAGGAAAGCCGATCTTTTGCTGCACGCTGGTGACAGAACATCTCTGCTCTCCTGATGTCCCTCTGTGTGTGTGCTCTTCGATTACTCTGGCATCTCTTTCTGATTGCATTATTAGGAAAGTCTTGATGTGCCCAGGTTTCCACATTCACCTTAAGTCAGCAAACAGCTCAACATTTATTTGCTCTGTGTTTTAAGAACTTCTAGGACTTTTGCAGCAAATGTGATCATAATTCCTCTCCTCTTGTACTCAGTTTGTGTTGGTTCCCACTGCTTTTCCAGACTATGAGACTTTCGTTTGTAAAACTAGTCAGCTCTTTCTCATCCCTCATTTCCTTTGTTGATGGCAGTAAACCATCCAATGAACTCGTCCAGAACTTTCGAGGCATGGAAAACAAATTGGGCCATGCTGTTGGAAGCAGATGGATTTCCCCACAAAGCTGTGCTATCACTGCCACTTTAACAGCTGGGCAGATTTAGCCTCTGCTTGGAGAGTGCAGCTGCACTGAGAGCACAAAGGATGACAGCGTGAGCTCAGTTGAGACAAGAGGTGCCTGAGTGGTGGGGAGGGCTGATGGGAAACATCTGCTCTTGGAGACAGTAGCTCTTAGGCAGCTGTTGGAGATGTCCTGTGAGCTTCCCATCTCTGGACTTGTCTTCAGCTGTCAAAATTCATTATGCTGGGGGCCCTTCCAGTGGGACACGAACTGGGAAAGAGGAGGAAAAGACTGCAGGCTCTGAGGTGAGGTGGTCGCTTTTCTGCATTCTTGTTTTTACAGATAATTTGGGGGGATAGTGAGGATCCAGTGAGATCCCACAGGTTAAGAGAACCAGTGAGATCCCACAGGTTAAGAGAAACCCTTTTATAACAGAGATCTGTGTCTCTCAAATTCTTTTCTGTACTTCTTGCATAGTCCATAGGTTGCCTGCACAGGTGTCCTCAATGTTTACTCCTTCCCTTGCTGACATGCTCTGTGGTGGTATTAGTCAACTTCTCAAGCCTTGCTTTTCTGTTAATTTGTCTATAATGTTACTGTCTGGGTTTGGGAGTACTTCTTTGCCCCACTGTTGATGACATATGGCAAGGTAGAGGGGAGGTGAGCCTGACTATGCTTGTCCTAGTGCAGGACAGCAGTTGTATAAGGACTTCATGTATGTGTGCGTGCCTGAATCAACTTGATGTAAAAGTCTGTGACCCTTTCTAATCTGAGTTCCTGTGCTACACTCAGCTGTGTCATCTGAAGGCTCAAACTGTTAAAATTCAGCCTAGCTTCTGGTTTCAATCCTTTGTTTTCTAGTGAGTGAGATCTGCTGCTGGCAGGCCACTTCCACAGTAAAGCTAAAGATGATTAACTGTATTTGCAAGTCCTGCTGCACAGAACAATTCAGACACGATGTTTGGGTTGGTCACACGTCCCTTGTAACCACTTTGCACACAGGGGTTTTGTTTTTCAGTGTGGCAGGAAAAAGTAGTGAGCTAAACTGCTTCAAAACCAGTACAAATTAAATCAATTGCATCTCTCTTCTGTATCCTACAGACTCCCTTCAGTTCCATTTGTTGCATGGACCCACTAGCCCTTGGTACATAAACTAGTTGTTGCCCTCAGAACACTTTCTAGTTCTCTGTATGAAACCAAGACATTAAAGCTGGCTCTGCTGGGAAGAGTAAATCACAGATTTGCCCACATGAGGTTACTCAGTACCTTGTTGTATTGTTGGCCAAACATGCCTGCAGGCCTCTGGTTGTGGGCTTGCCAAGTCAGAGGACTGTGTGGTCTTCCTGTTAACATTTGTGTTTCATCTGGTCATGGGACTGGGGTATAGCCCATCTGCAAGATCAGTTTTCTTTAAATTTCTTTAGAAATCCTTGACTCCTCTTTTTTACGCTGTCTTTATATGAGAGAATAACTGATGATCTTCCCCTTATGTTCACAGTCCGAAGGCACAAGGCTGCAGAAGGACCTCCGAACTTACTTGGCCTCCGTGAAAGGTAAGGTCTGCATAAGCAGAGGATTGTTTCCCCTCTAGTGCTTACCTACACAGTGAGGTTTCTGCAGCCACCCCCTTCCTGGTGTTCCTCAGGTGTGAGTTGTAGGAAAGGTCAGCCTTGTCTGGTGATGGATTTTTCTGAATCCTTCAGCTGGGATGGAATGGGGTTGTGCTGTCTTAGTAGATAGACTTTATTATGTTCTGCTAGGGGAGGACAAGCACAAAGGGTTTGATGCAACTGCATCCTTCATTCCTTTCTCCCTCTGGTTACCTTCTATCTCTGTGTTATCAAGGGTCAGACATTTAGTAAATCTCCTGTGTCTCCATTCCTCAGGATGAGGGTTAAACTGTGAGGAATGTATACTTTTCTTCTTTTTCTGAACAGTTCCCTCTTCTTTCCTAGCTATGCACGAGGCCTCCAAGAAGCTGACAGAGTGTTTGCAGGAAGTTTATGAGCCAGATTGGCCTGGAAGAGATGACACAAATAAAATAGCAGAGGTAAGACTTGTCCAGGATGTGGGGATGTCCAAACTTGCTCTGTCAGTAGAGATGAGTTTTGAAAGCCATGTCTGTGCACCATATTTCTTCAGGCATGTGATTTTGCAGAAGAACTGGAGACAAACTCAGCATTGGGAAGAAAGGAAGGCTGAAAGGATATGGCCTGTATTTTTGTCTGTGTAGGACACTGTCCCCAGATGCTTTTAAGCTACACAGAGTGGTATGCTTATGCCCAAGAGCTGTTTGTTCTGCTAAAAGTGGCTAAACAGGGACAGAGGATGACAAAAGAGTCAATAGAGTTAACTGGATGTATTGCTTATGCTCTGTGCAAGAGACAGAAGAAGATAAATCTGTGGCCAAAGCATGGTGTAGCCATTGTGTAGCTGCAACAACCTCTCAGTCATGGCAGTACCACCAGCTGCCTTATTTCAGTTGCTTCCTTGTTTGGCTGAGCCATGTGTCACCCCAACCTGCTGTTCTTCTCATCCCTTGGTGAGGTGATGCTCATCCAACTTGCCCAGGTGTGTTTTGTGGAGCTTAGGGCACAACCTGACATTTGACAGCTTGGATCCCCCTTGGCATGTGCATGTGGTGGGTCCAGCTGGAGGCAGGCACCCTCTGCTATTTTACTCAGCTGTTCTGCTGAGCAGCAGCTGTGGCAGTTCAGCTCTGTAGATCCATTTGCCATGAAGCTGCAGGATTGGGCTTATTTGCAGCTGTCTGTGGCATCAGAGCAGTGGTGAAGGAATAGACAAGAGAGCAGGAGAAGGATTCTTTCCTTCCCCTTCTTTTCCCTGCAGAAGGTCTCACCTGAAATAACATCTGCATCTTGCCCAGGAAATAATGACTTCAAAGCAGATAAATCAAACAAAACCTGAACATTTCCAGGTCAATTCTTGCATTAGCATGGAAACTTTGCATTAGGAAGTACTCTTGCAGTAAATAATGGAGTTGCATTTCAGCTGGTTTGGCTTCACATTCTCTGTTGGCCTTGTTTCTTCCTAAGCTGCTGTGGTGCCTCCTGGAAGACTGACCCTTCAGAAAATTTGAGCCAGAGAGGTCAGAGGGAGCAGTCCTGAGAACTCAGTGTAGCTACTCTTTGAGTCTGCAGGAATATTTCCAACCCTCCACCTCCCCCTTTAACGCCTTGTTTATATTCCTCTTGTGAAAAGACAGGTGAGAGAGAAGTGTTATTCCTGCCAATAAAAACCATAAAGTGGTAGCTTTTCCTGAATGTTTTAGCCAAAACCCATTGTTCAAGTGAAAAAACAGGAGAGAGGGGTGATTTTCACCTAATTCAAAGTGTTGATAGCAAATTACTGTGCCTGAGATCAGGTCAAGGATACAGTTCAGGATACAAGTCTTGGCTGTGACCTCTGTTGGGCTGTGGATGCAGGTGGTGTGAGGGCTGAAGACTGCTAGAATAGCTTTCTGTTATTGTTCATGATCCTCCAGAAAGCTGTTTTGTAATGAAAAGCAGAAAATGGTGCCTCGAGGTGTCAGGTGTCCCATTTTTGTGGCTGCAGGGAGAAGGAGGTAAAGCCCGCTTGACATTCATCTTCCCTTCCATTGTAAGGACTTGATCTAACATTGCAGGAGGAAAGACAGGTCTTCAAAGGCACTTTGTTCTTGGAGAGGTCACCTGAATTAGCAGCATCAGGCTTTGTACATTTCTGCCAAGATCTCTGTTTTCAACTAACTACTCTGTTCCTTAGTTTTTCAAAGAAATTGCTATTTCTTAAGAGCTCTGGGGAACTGAGATTGTTGACTGTAGCATTCACAGAGAAAAAAATAGAAATGTGGAGCCTTGTGTTCTTAAAAGTTAGCTCATTACCTTTGTTTTTCAGAACAATGATCTCCTATGGACAGATTTCCATCAGAAGCTGGTGGATCAAGCACTTCTGACCATGGATACGTACCTTGGCCAATTTCCAGATATTAAAGTAAGATTCTTTTTAAATCTTTTCATCTAGAGATTAACAGCAGATAAAACCTCAAAAGATCAATTTCTTGCATCCCCATCTTCTTTAGGAAGGATGTGTGTGCTATGCTACTCCAAGGTTTTCTTTGAGAGCAGCCAAGATGCTTGCAGCTCTGGATTATGTGAAAATGTTTTGTTCTACTTTTGGGCTTAAAATGAGAGTGAAGAATCCAGGGGAAAGATGCTGAAGAGAAAACATAAGTGTGAAACAGGGGGATCCATCAAATTCCTCATTGCATCAGAATGCAGGGGGGCAGTGTCAGCAATAGCTCAGAAATTCTCAACCTCTCTTTTTAGTCCTTTTGTCTTTTAACTTCCTTGTAAGCACAAAAACATTGAGGAAGAAGTTGGTGGCAAATGTACTTTACAAGTAGAGACTGGTGTGGAAGGCAGATTTCTGTGAGTCCTTGAAGTCCTGCTGTGTGTATAAACAGCTTTTTTCAGGGAAAGGGGAACGCTGGATATCTTTTTGGGAGAGACTGTATCCAAGGACCTGGGTTTGAATGAAGTCCTGTGACCTTCCCTTCCCCCCCAGTTTGCTCCTCTCCATTCGTTTTCAGGATTGTGCAGGAAATGTCTTCACCATATGGAAGCACTAGTAATGATATCACCATATGGAAATATCAGGTTGGATACTTTCCAGTGAAAACAACCCTTTCTCCACCACATGTCTCCTAAAACTTTTGTCAATATTTGTTGCTTCAGGAGGATCGTGCTGTATCAAAGGGGGGCAGGTCACAGGCTTGTAAAATGAGCCCTGAACAGCAGTGTCCTTGTCTCCTGGGACTCCTTGTTTTTGCTTCATTTTTCCAGCCTCTTCTGACCCTGGAAGTCTGAAGCGGGGAAGGGCGAAGAGGCTTGCTGCTGCTTTCCACCCACTGCAGGCTGTAGAGCTGATCACTCCATGTAGGGTGATGCCATGTGCCTCAGTTAGCACTGCAGAGCCTTGTGCGCTGCTTCCTAAGCAGGAGGGTTTATTTGGGGCTTGCTGTAGGCTCAGACTTTGGCACTGTTTTGGTCCAAATCACATTTTACCAGCCTCATTGGCTGTGCACTGGGTCACCTCATAGTGTCATGTTTCCCATGTTGAGTATCTTCATCGTTTCTTAAATCTGATGGGGTTCTTCTGACGTTTTACGGTGGGATTTTAAGAGGAGCACAAGACTTGGGACCACTCAAATTCCACCAAAACTCAAGGTGTTAGGTACTGAATTCCTATGGATACTTTGTGACTTCTGAATGGGCCACAAAGGTGTTTATTACTAATATTCTTCTCAGTCTTCAGATGATGCTCTAGAAGAGGAAAATTTTATATTATTGCCTAAAAGCAACTTTATGCACAATTCGAGTAATGTTTTAGAGAGAGCACTACTCACCTCTGCTTCCCTTCCTGAAACGAGTGAGAACTTGGTTTTATGTTGGTTTTTACAATAAAATATGGATATATTTCACAAGAGTTGGCTATTTCTTTCAAATGGACTTCCAGTGGTATGAATTTAAAAAGGTCAGTATGTTTTTATTGGTCATTCACCTGGATGCATCACGTTCCTTACTCCAGAGCACTGAGAAGTGTTCAGATCAAGTATATTTTCTTCAACTGGTAGAAACTCCTAGAAATGCAGTTGTTGAAGGTTTCTACGCTTGTACAGATGTGTAGTTTGGCTTCACAGAAGGAATTAGAGTTCTTGAGGTTGGCAGAAAAAAACACCCAGTCTTATGTAGTTTACACAATATTTGAGTTGCTTTTTGTTGTTGTGGTAATAGTTTTCTGGTTTTTGTTTTCCACAAAATAAAATTTTCTGTTTTTCCTGGAATTCTGACATTATTGTGATAACAAAAGATGATTTTTGGAGAGAAGATGATTTTATTTTAGTTATGTGAAGGCCTGTTTTCTATTATTTCAAAATATGTGATGAATTAGATCATGCATGCATTATTTTTTGTTAAATGCTAACTTATTCTGAATTTGTCTTCACTTGAGGGGTTGGAAAAATTCCCTTGAATTTTTTTGGACTTGCAAAGGGATGCACAGCAGGAATGTGAAAACATAGTATTCCTTTAGCAAGGGATTTTGTATGTTAAAGAGAATAATTTGTCCAATGTTGGTTGTTCACCCCTGAACAAAGCCTATCTATTTTCTCTAACTTGGCAAAAGGGAATACAAAAAGTACTTTATCCTTTTTTTGCAGGTCACTGTCTGTACCTCTTAGAGTAGGATTCTTGCATAATCTTTAATATTTCTGAGTTTTTCGTTGATTTTGCAGAATGTGCAATAAGAGTATAAGTCTCTGCAGTGAGCTCAGGGAAGATAAACTGTCGCCCAAGTTCTGAATAGCTGTGGAGTTGGCAATTTTCTGTCTTGCTCTGAAACTGGTGTCCTATTAGTTTTAAAATGAAATCAGTAAAGGAGGGTGTGGTTTGGCTTTGTTTTTCTTTCTCCTTTTCTCTCTCTCTCTTTTTTTTTTTTTTTTAAGGAGGCTCAAATTAAGATAGATTTGTTGCAAAGTAGTAAACTCTGTTGGAGTTCAGCTATTACATGCATTTAGTGGTGGGTACCTTCAGTTGTCCTAGAGCCATACAAGGAATTCCTGTAGCCTTCCAGGACTGGGCTAAATCCTATTACTGCCATCACAGGCAGTGGTGTGGACAGTGGTTACTCCAGGAGGGCTCACACACACTGTGTTTGTACTTTGCAGCATTTCCATGTACTGGAAACATGAGGGTGGGTGTTAGAAGATCAGGAGCTGCAAAAACAGGGAGGAGTGACCTTGTTTGAGAGATGGGTGACATTGAATCAAACTGCCTGGTGGGGTAGCAGGAAAACCTAGAAGTGGCTACTTTGTTAGAGGTGGGGAAAACTCCAGCTATCTCTACCAGTCTGACCTGGGGGAAAAATCATACCTCAAATCCCAGATTGGGCCGTGTGTTTTATCTGGTGCGTTCACAAGATACATTAACTAGCATCTCAGAGATTGTCATTCTGCTGGAGCCCCCTGCAATACCCTGTCTCCTGGCTGGCAACATGATGTCTGGGAGATGTCTTATAGTGACCTCAGCTGTGGGGTGGCTCAGCTCCTTCGTGATTCCTCTCGGATTTAGCTGAACATTTAAAAATTAGTTTGGGTGTGTGTGTGGCTGAGATCCTGCAGATCTGCTGTGACTCACACAGAGCTGCACCAGCATTTGCTGGAAGTTCATAGGAGCATGTGTGGGAGACGTGCGAACTGGTCCCAGCTGGTCTGGCAGAGCGATGAGCCCAGAGTGCAGTTTTGCAGCTTATCTGTGGGAGCCTGGGGACACGAAACCCTACCTCCCTGCCAAGCACAGTAGAGAGGGGGATTCTGCTTTTGCGAGTAAATCCAAATGCTGATTCCTCATTCTGCACTTTCTATGTCCCTGGGTGATGTGGTTAATTAGAAGCCTTCCTGGCTCTTTGCCATGCCTTTTCACTCTGTTCTCCAGCCTATCTCTAGACTGCGGATCACAGACGCTTGTCCAGACTGTCTGAGCTGCTGGGGGTTAGGGTCAGGCTGGGAAGACCTGTGCTCCAACCCAGATAGTCTGGGGTGTTTGCAGATAGTGTGGGAGGCAAGGATCTGAGGGGATGGATAATTCCTGAAATAGGGCAGCCCAGTGGACCAGAGCCTCAAAATAGTGCATCTCTGCTGGAAGAGAGAGCCTGAGGCACCTCAGATGATGAAGGGTAAGAGAGGATCATGCCAAAGGTCTGCCTTTCTATCCTGGATTCACAACCGTGGATTTGTCAGGATTCCATTCCTGAGTCTGAGTCTGGTACACAGTCTCACAACAAACCCTTGTGTTTGTTACAGCTTTGGTGTGTCTTGCCTGTTGGTTATACAGTGCTGCAGGTTTTCCCTCACGCTGCCCTTGCTCAGTAGTGACTGACAGCAGACCACTGCCCGTGGCTGCAGTCACTTCTGTCTGCAGCTCCTGTCACAAGGTCCAAAGGGCTGTCCTAGGCATATCCTGAGCATATGGATGAATGCTTTTGCTGTGCTCACAATGAAAACGCCTTCTTTTGTTGAACTTAAACTTGTAAGCTTCCACACAAACTAGTGAACTGGTTAGAGACTGGCTGCAGCCCCCAGGAAGCCCTGAAAATGATGAAGCAGTGGGGCTTAGGAAACAATGGAGCTACAGTTCTGAAAACATTAATGTCAGCCAGAGGTGGGGCCTGTTGGTTGGATCCCTTTACCTTCCCTGGCTTTGTCTGCTTGCCTCCTGAGGAGCTCCCTCTAGAGTGGTGGTTGTCACAGGTGGCTCCCATGGCCGCTTCTCTGGGCAGCCTGTATGGAGGATCCAGTGAGTGTCCTTGTGTGGGCAGAGCATGGGGTGCTCTGAAAACTGGGTGAAGAGGAGGGTTGTTTTCCTGAGAGGTTTTGCAATTTTGGCTGCTGGAGAAGATTGGCATGACTCTTTTCTCCTTCTTTTTTAGTCTCGTATAGCAAAGCGAGGAAGGAAGCTTGTGGATTATGACAGTGCCAGACACCACTTTGAAGCCCTGCAAACTGCAAAGAAGAAGGATGAAACCAAAATCGCAAAGGTAAAGCAAACAGGAGGATATGCAGCCATCCTATCATTTTGCATTTGCTTACTGAGCAGCTTTTAAGTGCACCTGTACCTCTTCACTGTGTTTTCATGGAATCAATTACATTGGAAAGGACCTTTAAGATCATTGCGGTGTTGTGAACTGGTGAGGTTTTGCTAGGTATTTCCTTCTCATTTGTTTAGTTCTCCTAGAAGACAGGATAGCCTCTGCTGGGTTGGTTCAGACCCACCATCATCAGTCTGCATCTCTTGGTGGCTAAATGCATGTGCTTACCCCCATGCTACAGGACCAGTAACCTCTGGCTCAAAAGCCTATGCATCTCTTGGGGAAGCAAAACCTTCCAATGCCCCTGAAAAATTTTCCAGTTTGCCTACTTCTTGGGACTCTCTCCCCATCTTAGAGTAGTGTTTGAGTGTTGCTTGAGGTGGATTGTGTTTGTGAAATCCTAGGACAGAGACCCTTAGGAGTGTGAATTTCAAGTTTGTTGATGGAAGTGCACTCTATGCACAGTTGTTGAATGTGTTATGTTGTCTGTTGGTCACAATTACTGGATAATAAATATGGCTGTCACGTTTCTTTCATGCCTGTGAATAGCTTGATCCAGGGTTTACTGCAGAGCATGCCCAACACTCGAGTGAAGGATTTTATTTTTAATGAAATTTATTTTAATTAAAAATAAAGTTTACTTTTTTTTTAATGAAGCTGAAAAAAAATCGTAGTGCTAACTTTGTTCTAGAGTAGGTACATGGTTTGAATACTGCCCAGAAAATGGATTACTCCTGTACTCCTGTACCCCAAGTTATTTGAATCCATGTGCTTCACTCCACAGGACAGTTTTTGACACAACAGAATAGTCCAGTGCTGGGGAGACATCTTTAATTCTCTTCAGTGTGGGCCATGGCACATTGGGACTCTTCAGGGTAGAAGCAGTGCAGGAAAGATTTGTATCTTTTACAGGCTGACAAGAGTTGTCATCCTTTGCTTAGAGTTATTTCTGGTAGGGGTAATATGGGCTTACGTGAGAGATGCTGGTGTTTTTCCTGCATGGAAGAAATTAAGATGCATCTCTCCCCTGAGTGAAAGATGTGCATCTAATGGCCACAATACTTTTATTGTTAAGATGCAGTTCTTCAGTCATCTACACACCCAGTGCATGCATTGTGTTTAACCTTGACAGACAAAAGGGGAGAGAGGTTGATGGCCCAGGTGTCTTTGTATCATTTGTGTGGCAAAGCAAGTCTACGTTCTGTATGCAAGGCATGAGGCCCAGCTGGTTGTGCCTTCAGTTCAAAGCACTAATTCACTGTGTTTGTAAGACCAGAATTTCCATGGGGTGTGTTATTTTTATTGGTGCATGCCTGTGAGATCTTTGCTGCAGTGGAAATGGTTTTTGTAGGAATTGATCCACTCAGGTTGGTACCTGGTGCTCTGCACTAGAGGCTGGCTGCCTTCATCATTGCTGCACTCGCTGTTGCCCCCAAAGCTCACCTAAGTTGATATAACAAGTATGAAAAAAAGTGCAGTTTGAAGAGTGAAGTTCTTGAGATTTAGGAGTTGGTGCTCTGTTCCTGATTCATCCTGTGCAAGAGTCTCTTAGTACTTGATTGGACTCTTCTTGTGAGCCAGAATGTGCACTGGATCAGATCAGATCTCTGTGCTTTAGGCCATAAGCTCATGCACAGGATAATATGTGACACGTTGCACTGTCCTGATCCTGCAAAGATGGGAGCACTAAGTCCCAGAGAGTTATATATGTATGGTCTGACATTTGCAGTCGTGCAGCTCTGTCGGGCTGTGGGCAACAGCCGGGGCTCAGCGTGCACTTGGCTGGTGTAGGTAGTTCACCTCTCTGTTCCTGTGCCTGAAGTTTTGCTTGTGTGACCTTTGAAGTAGGGTTGTTCCATTGTAAATTTCTTTGGAATATGATGACAGGCCCCTAGGAAAGAGAAATCATGTTTCTGACACAGCATACAAGTGGGAACTGACTTGATTGAGGTTTCATGGTATAGTAACAGAAATAGCAATACGATACTTTTTGGCACTATATGGTCTCTCTTTTCTAATACATGGATGTTCTTTTCCCACCCAGGACCCCTGCCTCTTATTGCTAAACTTACATCCTGCCATTAAAATAAAGCACTATGGACTTTCAGCTGTTGCATGCAAATAATAATGATGGTTAATTAATCCTGACCTCTCTTCAAGGAGCTCCAACTTCACAGCCATGCCTTGGAGTAGGGTTGTCTGTGTGCTAGGTCACTAACAACTGTATTTGTTGCTCTTACAGCTGCCTGGCTGGTCTGCAGTATCCAGCCCACACGGGAGCATTAATTACTGCTAAACTTGGCATGCTTCAAAGGATTCATAACTGATCGGTCCCAGGATGTTTGTTTTTTTCTCTTGCTTTGGTGATACTGGTTTGGCCCAGCCTCTAAATACACTCTCTGTTGTGATTTTAATTTTTTTATCCTAAAAGATATATGTTTGTGTCTCTCTTGTTCTCTGTTTATTTTTGTTCTTTTTTTCACTCAAACATGCTCCCTCCCCCCAGCCTGTTTCGCTGCTTGAGAAAGCTGCGCCTCAGTGGTGTCAAGGGAAGCTACAAGCTCACCTCGTTGCACAAACTAATCTGCTCCGAAATCAGGTGACTGCTGATCTACCTGGCTCTAACCCTGCATGCGCTATTTTGGGCTCTAGATTGTACCATGCAAGTAATCTCCAGGCAACGTTCACTCTAGTCTCCTCTGTTACGTGTCCTTGGTGCTCCTGAGCCACATGGACACATGGAAGTTGCTGACCAGTGAGTGAATCTGTGCCTGCCTGATTGATTTCTAGTCAGGTGTGTTAATACTGGACTACTATTTCCTCCCCCTAAAATGAAATGTGGAGGAAGAAAGGCTATGGAATAATGCTGAGACAGAGGATGATGCAGTACAGTTCATCCAATTATTGCTTTCTTTTTCCTCTAAAAGAAGCAGTCAATTTTTATTGTTGGTGTTTCAAAAAAAGAAAAAGAGGAAACACTGGAAAATTGACTTATGCAGTCATGTTGTTCAATAAAGCTGGAAAGAAATAACATTACAATTTCTGTGGCTGCTGAGTTAGGTTGCAACATTCTCCTGTGGTAAAGTCCAGGTTTCCCAAATGGGCACTGTCCTGGCTCTTGTGGTTTAAAAGAGCCATTTCCAGATCCAGGGTTTCAAAATCTGTAGGAGAAGAGGTGGGCCCAGATCAGGCAAGTTGCACCCTATGTGATGTATTTGAACAGTTCTAGGTTGAGGTCATCGTCGCATCATCTGTCGGAATTTAAGTTATAATGTTTTGAGGGACATGAGAGCAGCTCAGAGGAACTGCAGCAAATAAAATTTCAATCGTACTTGCATAGAAGTGTGACTTCCTGATGAAATCTCCCTCAGTGTTTCCCTTGGAACACTTTCAGGGATAAGAGGGAGTTGACAGAAGTCAGTGAGAAGAGGCTTTCAATGAGCAAGGGATAGTAAATCATTACCCAGACTGGGAGAGTGCCAGTTACCTGCTCACAAGTTCTTGGTGAGCTCATCTGTTCTCATTTGAATGTTCCTATGTCTTCACATTCCTTGTCAGCGAATTAATTCAGTTTAGAAACACTGAATTGTTCTCACCTTAAGAAGCACCTGGGTTTTTCACAGTCAGTTTATGACTGCAGATCAGGGAAAAAACTAGATTACCATGTCAGTAAAGCCTGGAGGAAGATGAGCTGTTAACAACCCTGCTTAAGATGTAGAGCAAAGGGAGGAAATATGTATTCATTCTTGACTGAAGGGAGGAGAGATGGCAAGCTGCCAGGGGCTTTTCCTGTGCCTCTTCTGGCCCAGATGGGATCTGTCTGCACAGTTGTGGTTCTTGATTGGTCTGTTTGACTGGTGGTATTTCTGGAGGACTAGAAAGCAGGTATGGGAAATTTCTCAAGCCACAAATAAATATATAAATAAAACAGCTCTTGGGCATTTTTTGTCTTCTCAGACTGGCTGGAGTCAGTGAGAGTAATGCCACTACTCACAGATTGCCCAGTACCTACAAGTGCCCCCTCATCCATGCACTCGGATCTTAGACAGGGTACCAAGAGTCATCTGAAAATTTCTCTGTACGTGACTTTGTCCTAAAGCATATGCAAGGGACTGTGTAATCTTTCCACCCACTGTGGTGTGGGGGTGTTAATCTCCTAATACACAGCTTTAATATTTTCAGTGACCACAGATACTCTCAAATCAATTTAAGTCCTCGAAGTTTTTTCCACTTTCATTCTTGAGCTAATACTATTGCCCACCTTAATTTTTTGTTTCTACTTGTGTGAGTATTCAGGGTTGTTTTTTTTTTCTCTTTATTTTAATTTTTATTTTTATTGGAAACTAAGAAAAAACCCCCAGACAAAACCCAAACCCAAACCAAACAAAAACCCACAAAAACCCTCCTCAATAAAGAAGGTTAGCTGGTATTCTGAACCTGTAGGTTTTTCCAGCTTGCCTTCCCAAACATGAACAGGCAGTCTTTACATTTGCGTGACTTCAAGACTGAAGGTGTTAATGACAGCCCTAAATCTCATTAAGCTCTTGATAAAACTGGGAGGGCTGATGATGCTCCATTTACTGAGAAGCTTCAGAGTGTTAAGACTAAAAAAAAAGTCTTTCCTTTTACCAGCAGCTCTGTTGCTGTCTCTTCTTGCCCGATAATTTTACAACCTCTGTGCTAAAATGGGGTCAGTGAGATCTGTTATTTCTACTATGAAGCAAAGTCCCTCCCTCTTTAGGACTTTAGCAGATACTAACAAAAACAACAGTGGGGTTTTTTTGTGAAGTCTCCTGGGGGAGTTGCTATTGCATGCTCCCACTTACAAATTTTAGTGACTGTGCTTTTTGAAACAAAGGGGAAAATGGCTTAGAACAGCAAATTCTTGCCTTTTGACTAAGCTCCATTGACATGCTGAATCTAAAAAGCAATGTCCTTGGTGCTGCAATGATAACAGAAAAATATCTCTGTCTGTAGGAGAAAGTCAGTAAGTTGAGTCCTGGGCTGTGCTGCCCTTCTGAGAGCTGAGTCTGGCTGAGATTTGTGGGGCTAGGGAGGCTCCCAGCTCTCCTCCTTAATCCTGCCTCATGGATATCTAAACTATTTACTGAGCAGTGCTTAATTACCACAGTTCACAGCACAGTCTCTGAAGAGGAATGGTCACCAGATGGTCTGAAAGCACCAGGCTGGACATAGCCAGGCACTCATGAGAGCTGACATGCATGGTAATAAGAGAAACTGTGGAACAATTCCTCCCCTGCCCTCCATCACAACTGAACTGGTGGTGCTTGGCACTCTGAGCCTTGGCTAGGTGGAAGGTCAGGAAAGCATTTGTGTTGTCCAGTTTCTGCTCAAACCTTCCCCCTTCAGGCAGGGAGAGGAGAGAAAGATTTTCTGAGATTGTATTTTGTGGACCTGGGCATTATCTCGTTCTGGCCTCAGTTTTCCATCAGGTTGGCAAGGGTGGCAGCTGAAACAGAAAATGCACGGCTATGGTAGCAATGGGCTCTGCTCTGAAACCTGTGTCTGCCTTTCCCCACCTTACTGCATGAGCTGGCTTGTCCTCTAGCAGGCCTTGTGACCAGGTTGTCTCTGTCTTCGGCTCTAGCTGGAACCAGTGAGGGCTGTCAAGTGCCAGGACTCCTGCTGCCAAGCAAAGTAAATCCCACTGGTGAGAAAATCCCTGGACTAACAAAGGACTGAAGAATTAATTCAGTGCTAGACCTGGGAATAAGAGCAGTAGCTGAGCCACAGGCACTGGATGGATCCCTGATTCCTACAACTACTCTAGAGTGAACGTTGCCTGTTGCTGATTTTGCCTTTGCCTCGGGATGTCACAATATTCACGCATTGCTTTCTAGGTTCTTTGACCTTATAAACAGGTAAACAAGAGAGGGAAAGAATGTTATTACTATTCACCATATCTGTAAAACTAACAGCATTGAATGTTGTCTCATCTCCCAGCTACCACATCTCCTGGGTTGATTCTGGTTCCATTATAGTTTGGAAATTAGAATAAGGTAAAGCCAAAGGGATGGACTGGGTTTTTTATTTCCTTTAAAATGGTTACATTAGAAGTATTCATTCATAGAGGTATTTTAAAGCAGAATGAGTCTTTATGATCATTGTTTCTGATTCAGCATAAACTGTGTCTCTGTTTAAAAGGGTTTTTGGTGGTTTTGTGCAAACTCTTGAAATGTTAAGTTTTTCAGTGAGTGTAGCAGCGAAACAGGGGTTTCTGGGTGGAAGCATCATGACCCCTTCTCCCCCTGTCTGTTCCTCACAAAGTCTACTTAACTTTTGAATACTTACCAGTTGTGTCTTTCTCTGGAGTAAACTTTCTCTTGTGATCTTGAGTACAAAGCCTTAGCCTTTCCTTGGGCAGCAATGAACAACCTGCTTACAGTTGGAGCTAGATGGAAAGTAGGAGCTTCTGTGGCTTGCTCATAAGTCAGGAGAGAAACAGAGTGTAAGAATCCTACACAATTCTGTGAGGAACAGGATTCTGAACTGCAAAATATTTTTAAGCCCTTTTGCCCATCAATCCTATTGTTGTGTGTATGCATCACTAAGGAGCAGTAAGCTGGATTTCTTTAATTAAGCTGGCACAAAGAAGATAAAACTTGATTTCTAGAAAGGGTAGAAATCTGACTGCAGCCTTGTAGGGAGATCCAGTTCCTGTGGCTTGTGAGCTCTTTGCAGAGGCCTGTGGTGTTGTGACATTCCTGCTGCTGTCGCATGTATAGGCACTTGTGCTGACCTTACTGATAAAGATGTGTTGTCAAGTTGCTCATGCAGGGATTTTTCCATCCTGTAACCCACTGCACATGGTTATGGGAGAATGCTGTGCTGTTGTAGATTGCAGAATAAAAACAGAATAAAATTTTATTTAGAAAACTTTGAGTTTTAAGTCAGGACACTGAAAAGAGGAGGAAATTACCTGGGACAAATGTAGGAAGGGGAATGGGCTTGTTGCTGGTGTCTGCTGTCAGGAACAACCAGGATCATCCTTTTTGTCACTGAAACCTGACAGAATTCATCCATCAGTGTTGGGATCTGTCAGTGTCTAGGTGCAATGAACAGGTCAAATTTAGACCCTCAGCTGGAAGAAAGAGGTCCTGTACGAGGCATACTGCTTTTGGTGTTGGTGGCTGACAACCAGCCAAGGGTTGTGCTTGTGTGAGACCACTGAAACCAAGATGTACTGCTCAAGCCCTGCAGCCTGGCCTCCTGCTGGCACAACTCATGCTTTGCATACTCTTCCTTGCTTCTCCAATCAGCTTTGTGGGAGAGCTGTATCAGCCAAGGATGCAGACCTCCTCCCTTCCTCGGAAGAGACGGGGCTTTGGCATGATGTTAGCTGAGCATAAAGAGTCCACACGTGGGAAGATTCTTCTCTGATGCCATTTGGAATGGATTTCAACTCTTTCTGGGACCTGGCAAGGAACAGAGGCCCTATTACCTTCATCTGTATCCAAGCTCAAGGCTGAACTGCTTGACCAACTCCATTCAGTTTTTGAAGCTAGGGAAATTTATAGAACTTAAAACACATTAGTTGTTGTTTGAATTACTTTCTGAGTATGCAAATGGGGAAAGCCATTGAGAGGTAGCCTGAGAGTAACACATTCATGATGAAGGGGCATCAGGTCACCTATGATGCAACCCTGGTTCCTGGGAGACTCACTTGGGATGCTGATTACCTCATGCCAGAATTTTGCCTGGTCTCCCAAAGAAGTCAAAAGAGTCACAGTTGTCTCAGCCTTGCAGGATACTTGTCTGTACTGGAGCTGACAATCTCCCATCTCTGTTATTAAGGCTGAAGAAGAGTTAGTAAAGGCTCAGAAGGTGTTTGAAGAGATGAATGTTGATCTGCAGGAGGAACTGCCTTCACTATGGAATAGGTGAGTACTGGAAGTTTTCCCGAGGGCTGGTTGGAAGGAAGTGAATAACCAAGCTCTTGGTCTGGATGGGGTGTGTGCTCTTCTTTTCTGGGTCATCTCAGTCTGTCCTAGGATTTTCCCCCCAGCCAGATTCACCCTGTGCTTTTTGGGCTTTGCTTCATGATTTTCTTGAAAAATACAGTTTTACCACAGGGAGAAACTGTGTTTCTCTGTTTGTCCAGTTAATCCTTTTGCCCTACCAACTCTGCCCAACTTTACTGGAATACTTAAGAGACCGTGGATTTGCCATACCAGTGGCTGCGATGATGAAAAGGGAGATGAAAGAAAAAGACTGACATTTAACTTGAAGGATGACCTGTAGGGCAGCAGAGGCTGATTTATGGGGAGGGCACAGTGGAAAGCAGTCAAAATCTTCCTAGAAGTGTCCCAGTTTCTTATTTTTGAATGCAGCAGTCATGTCTGGATTGGCAGTGCTGGTCTGTGGGGAATGGAGAGTGGGTGGCAGCAGGGTGGGAAAGTGAAGTGCTGATGTCTGCCTTCTGTCCAGCCTGGGGTAGGTGTCCTTGCTCAAAGCAGCCTGCAGGCCGGACTGAGGAAGGAGCTGGGAGGGATACAGGCATCTGGGTGTTTCCCTGTGCAGAACCATGATGCTGCTGGCCTTGGTGACCATCTCGCTCCTGCTGTTGTTCCTTCAGCTGAGTGCTGGTAGAGCACTCTCTGTTGGCTGCTGGCAGGCTGGCTAGAGGCAAGTGGGTGACAGGCAGCTGCTGAGATTTTAAGGTGCTACAGGTTGTTCACAGGCTCCTGCTGTCCAGCTGATCCTTCTGCTTCCCTATTGTTTTCTGTGTCTATCCTGTGCTTCCGTACTCTTCCTGCCTCTGAAGCAAACAGTTCATGCTTTTTTGCTTCCCCTGTTGCTGAGGGACTTCAGAGGGAATTGATATCTATCATCCTGCTAATTCCCCCAGCTCTCCCAACACTCTGTCTGCATCACAGCCTCCATCCTTTTTCCATCTTCCTATTCAGGCACCTTTTTTTCCCCTTCTTTCATATTTTTATTTTCTTTCCTCCCTGCCCTGCACCTCCCTCTCCCTTTAGCCAGCACAAATTCAGATCATATACCTGGTCTTCTTCTCCCCTTGGATATGTTTGCCCCATACCTAGCCTTTGTTCCATCACCCCCTTCACACTCCCCTGCCACCCTTCTCTTTCCACATGTGCCAGACCTGACAGAGTTCAATTTAAATGGGAATGGTGGGTGAAACGTAGCAGAAGGGGCAGAATTGAAAAGTATAGGGAGAGCATTGTGTCCATTAAGTTCTTCTGTCTTGTTTTTCATTTGGCAGTCGTGTTGGTTTCTATGTCAACACATTCCAGAGTATAGCAGGCCTAGAAGAGAACTTCCATAAAGAAATGAGCAAGGTAAGGCAACTAACAGCTTATCCTACTTATCCTCTTCGCTGCTAGTAAAAAACAACAACAACCAGCACCACCAAAAAAAGAACCCAAAAAACAAAACAAAAAAACAACCAAAAAACTGTCAAGAAAAAACAGCCCTGAATCAGAGAAAAGTATAAACCCATAGTTTTTTTCTTTGGACAAAGGCTGTCTGACATAGTAATGTAAAGAGATGGAGTACAGGGAAGAGACTGCAGGGCCATGCAGCAGTGGGGAGTTCATGTCACTTGACAGCACTCGTTTGCATTTCCACAGAGGAAAGGGAAGCCATTCTCAGATCTCTCTCTTGCTACATTTTTTCATTCGTCTCCATTATGGATCTGTAACCTATAACCTGGGCACATTCAGGTTATTCAGCATGGTATCTGTTTTCCTCCTCCTCTGCTGCCTGGTAGCAGGTTGCTGTGTACCCTCATCCAGCCTAGCTGTGGGGTTGAAAACAGCAGGAAATCTGCCAGTCTGCAAGTTGGCTAAAGGCTGAGACCTGCCTCACTCCAGTCCCTCAAGAAGGCACTTCCCTGCAGTACCTCTCTGCTTTGGTTTCTTTCCTGCCCTGTGACGCAGAAGGCGGCATTTGAGTACTTAGCATGGCCCTTGTATGGGCTACTAATTTGTCATGAGTTGGGAGTCACAGCAGTAAGCAGTGTTGTAAGGTGGTGGTGGCAAGCTGGATCCTGGTGCTCTGTGCCAGTACCCAGAGGAGACCTCCAGACCAGTCTGTGGGAAAGTCCTCCATTGCCAGTATAATTTACAAATATGTTCTTGTTCTTTCAATTAAAAGCTAGAGAAGTCTCCTGAATTCCTTAGGTGTGTATGCTGCTTCCAGGAGTTGCACGCCCTCTGTAAATGTTGCACTAATCTTGAGGAGGGACTGAGAGCCCATCTGGAAAACCCTTATATTCCCTCCACTCCCCAATGTCATCCTGACAACAAGGCAGCTGCTAAGCAACAGGAAACATTATAGTCCTTCAATTCCCAACAGTCAGGGGCCTTCTGACTTGGTGTAATGCATCAATTTTGAGCCCTGCTGACATTTTATGGGGTCTTTTCCAATTAATAGCCTGCTCTTCTCCACTGAGGGATGAACTAACTGTTAAGAATAGGGAGGGTTGTTATAATTATCAGTTTGTTACTGTTAACTTACATTCAACAAAACATGGGAAAGGTGCTTGTTAGACAGGAATGCTCTTCTTGTATGATGTCAAGATTTTTCTTTCTTGAGGAGTTTTGTATGAGACCAGAGCTTTTGCTTTATTCCATAAAAAACATCTGTTTCTTGTTACTGCTACAACATCCAATTAACTGCTGTTGTTGCCTGCAAAATACCTCCGACACTGATTACATGGGATCCCTCCTCCTACCAGTGTTAAATCTGGTGTCTCATCTCATTTATGGATTGGCTGTTTCAGAGTAGGAGTGTCTGAAGTGACTATTGCAGCCTTTGGTGCCAGGGAGCGTTTAACCCCTAATTTCTGCAAAGATATCTAGGTGCTACCTAAACCTAGATGGCCCAGGCAGACTGTGAAGTTAAAGCTTGTTGACTGGAAGTCTAGTTGCCTTTGACTCCACAGCTGAAATGGCCATAGATTTGATAAGCAGGTCTGAGGAACAGCTTTTGGCTACAAATCCAGAGTGAAGCTTCAGTTCTAGCACACAGACCCTTAGATAAACACTCACCCTGCTTCTGCAGTGGCACCAGGCAGCACATCAGCAGGGCCAAGTGATAGAGAACCTAAAAGGGTGATCTGTAAGGAAGACAGAGCATTCCCATGAGGAACATGGGAATGTTCAATAGCATTTCATACTCCACAGAGAAGTGGAAACAGATTTAGGGCTGTTCTCTCTTGGGATAGCTGAATCTGTGTGCATATCTGGGCACAAGCCTGTGTTTCATCAGTCTGTGCAGGCCAGCCCAGACTCTCTTCTGGCACTCGTGCTCTTTTCTCATTCTTTTTCTTTCTTTTGTTTTTGTATTTTGCAGTTGAACCAAAATCTTCATGATGTCCTGCTGGGTCTAGACAAGCAGTACTCAGGCAATGCCTTCCCTGTTAAAGCACAGCCCAGGTCAGTAACTGTGGGTAGTGTGTTTCCCTCAGCAGGGGAGGAGGGACAGGGATGTCTCTGCCTAGTGATGTCTAAACCTCCATGTTTTCGGTTGGAAGTGATTTGATTACCTGACAGTGCCCTCCTGAGACTTCCTAGAACATGTCCAAGATTGCACTTGGCGCTGGCTGACACAATACAATACCTCTTACCTTTCTAGGTTAGCATCTGGAGGCCTAAACTTTCACTAGGTGCTGATATGTAGGCAACTGATTCTCAGCTCTGCTTTTTTAAAGTCTAATTCCATGCACTGACATGTGCTACTGAGCTGTTCTTCCTTCTGGGTCCAGTTGCCCAGCACCTGTCCTGTTCTTTCTCTCAAAAGCTTCCACTGTGTACCTACAGCTTGAGCACCAAGAGCCTATTTAGTTCCCCAGCCTCCTCTTTGGCCCTCCAAACTTGGAATCACCATTTTGCCAAAGCCTTTATGCCCGTCCTATATACCCAGATGAAGTGGATTTCCTTTTCTGTGTGTTGAGGAAGGAGTTGCAGCGTCACTAATATGAGGCCTCCTGACCTCAGAGAACTTTCAATCTGCGTGTATGCAAGGAGTGAGTGTCCTTTGGGCCTTTAGTTTTGTTTCCTCAGCTGGGTCCTATCCTGTATGGTTAAGTGCAAGTCTGCACATTCTCTAGCACTGAGAAGGGAGGGAGAGGTTGGGCTCTGGATTAGGCTGACTGGCTCTCATCCAAGTGTGTGAGTGATGAAATAGTGTTAGGCTCTGGCTTCCAGCTGCTGCTAATCCCACGTGCTGGGCAATCAGGAGCACAGCCCAAGTCCTCAATTGGTGTATTGATGGAGGGAGGAGGTGAAGTCAGCATGAAGTAAGGGCAAGCTGTGGTCTGAGCGCATTGATTCAGAAGGGGTAGAACAGCTGTTGAGACCTCTGTGCTCCCTTGTCGCTCCTCCCAGTTTAACCTTCTGTTGCAGTCATGCAGAGATGACTTGTGTGCCTTCTTCCTCCAGTGTGTGTGGTGTTTGCCAGTTCTAAAGAACAAGGAAGTTTGAATTGAATTTGGCCCCTGAATTTTGGATTGCTGACACCAGATTTCAGAGATGCTAGTAGAAGTGCTGCTTGTGAAAATGATGTCTTCTTCCCAAGTTAGCGTGTTGATCACCCCAACTCAACCAGACTGTAACCTTGTGTGGAGGCTGTGGTGCCCATCCTCTTGCTGCTGTGGGCTGCGTTGTCTCTGTTAGTAACATCCTCCAGGGTCCTTGGAGGAGGATGAGGTAGCAGGACAGATAAAGGCTATAGCCAATGCTTTGTCTAGGTCCTTCCTCCTCCTTTCTTTCTTCCTTGAAAAACTAATTGCAGGCTGCAATGACAATCTGGCCCAGAGATGTTCATTGCTGTTGTGCATGAAGTTTCTGGCCTGAAAGAGCTTTCAATGAACAAATTACCTGTTCTCACAATTCCTGCCCCCACAGACTGCTGCCTTCATCTGGGACTGTAATGGGTATCTCAGCTGCAGTTCTGTGCTCTTTGTCTGGCTATGAGACCACACGGCCCTAAAAGCCAAAACTGAGAGCACGTGCAGAGGTCCCTGTTTGGGGAGCAATCTGAGTGCTGCAGCTTCATCTTGCTGCATCTTGGCTGAGATGCCAGACCTGGCCCAGAGCAACTCTCTTCCTCCTGAATACAGTGGGGCAGGGTGTTGTAGGAGGGTGTAGCAAAGGTTTGCCAATGTAGTAAATATGTTTTGCAGTGACCAGGAAATGCTGTGAGGCACTTCTGTCTCTGCTGCACATCTGGCCTCTCATTGTGGCACAAGGCTGGAGTGAAAGTGTGTGGGAGGAAATAGCTTATTGTGGTCTGCAGTAGGAGCAGATGCTTCCCTAGCCCTTTTCTACTGGGAAAAGGATTGGAGATTGATACAATAGCAGGAAATGAATGAGGAGGTGTGAGAAGAGAGGCAGTTATCTGTACATATCATTATGACATTTGTGTGAGGCCTTACAGAAATACTACTGTGGTTGATGAATCTGATGCTGGCAGTGTAGCACAGTAGCACAGAGCAGCTGGTGTATTTCTGGGAACCTCAGGCACGGGTTTGGGATTTGCTTCTGAAAGAGTTTGAACATTCAGGGCTCAGATGCCTAGAAGAGCTAGGAGATCAGTAGCGTTATCCTAGTATGATTGGACAAACTGGAAAAAGACATGGTAGGAAAGCTGATGATTAAGTTCCATGTACAAGACTGTGCAGATCACATAAGTAAAGGAGAATGGGGAACTTGTTTCTTTTGCAGCAATATTCACAGTGGAAAGTGAGCAGCTGTGAAAAAAAGGACTTTTACAGGACTCTGGTGGTCTATACAATTTCCTTTTTCTTCTCCATGTGCACCATGGCCCCATGTTCCAAAGTGCAGGAAAAATTCTAGTTTGCTTACATGTATATAGATCTTTCACAGGTATAAAAACCCTTCTCCCACTTTCTCCAAACCAGGCCATAGCTTTCTAGGAATGAAGTGTGTGTTTGTGTGTGTGTGAGAGAGAAAGGAGATCCTGTTATCTTAATTACAATGAGTTTTCTGGCACCACATAAATGGGTGCATGGAAGCTTCCTGGTTTAACTGTGCCATCCTGTAACTGAAGTGATTTGCGTGCCATCCTCAACAGAAAGAAAACTAAACTGTTCGCCAGGCTGAGGAAAAAGATGAGCAGGTACCGGTATGGAGAGCAGCATTTCGATACGTGTTTGATTTAGTTCCTAAAACTGGAGAGGCTGTTGCTGGACTCTAACAGCCTGGCACGTGTTAACCCTGTGGTGGGAGAGGGATTCTTTGCATGATGTGATGTGTTCATGGCCTGCTGGGTCCTGCTGAGATCTCTGTGTCTGGATAATCCCATTAACTGCTTGTGTGCCTGATTTGAATCCTTGCTTCTTTTCCTATCTAAGAAG
The DNA here is from genome assembly GCF_001715985.3 of Manacus vitellinus. Taxonomy (NCBI): domain Eukaryota; kingdom Metazoa; phylum Chordata; class Aves; order Passeriformes; family Pipridae; genus Manacus; species Manacus vitellinus. The sequence goes on along the minus strand of NW_021939632.1, from coordinate 7,607,383 downwards.
GCAGTGTGAAAACTCAGGCATTGTCTGTCCAGTTGGTTTTATGTGATGGAAAATGCAGTGCTGTGTTTTCCATGGGATATATGATCAATTTTAGGTTTTTAACACTTCTAGCTTTAACTATTGGGTTTGCCCATTTGAACAAGTCTGAAATGCTGTATTCTCATTTCCTTCCTGGCCAGGGAGGACCAATAAACAGGTCTTTCACACTCAGAAGTCCTGTTCTATCTACCTGTTGCATTTGGAAGGATGATGAGGTGGGAGAAGGACACTTGTAGCTTTGCTCCTTACTTGCTCTGTTCTTGAGGATCCTCACTGTCTTGCTCTATCCATTTAAAATTTTGTGCAGAGCTGAAGGAAAAGGAAGTCTGTTGTCTTGTATAAAGACTAATGCCTGCATCTTGCCTTTCAAGACAGTGATGGCATTGATTAACTGGATTGCTACAGTGCCTAGAGTTACCATAAGTTGAGGACTGACAAAAACATGCTCTGGAGCAAAGTGGGAATTGCTACATAATTCCTCTAATTTTCATTTATTTTTATTCATTGTGTTGGTACTCCCTCCATGGGGCTCCTATAGGAAGAACAAAAATAGAATTATTAAGATGGTATCCTGCAAGCAATAAAAGCAAGTGCTGGTGGATTGGTATCCTTGCTTTTCTGATTCTGGCTTCCTGCTACCTAGGGCAAGTCATGCCCTTCTCTTTGTCTCTGCCATGCATCCTTTCTGAAGTGGGAGGTTGGAGAGTGGAGAATGGTAATTGAACAGGGAAGCTGATTCTTGGTACTTACGTCTCAAACAGAAAGTAGTGAAGCAATGTCTTGTGTTGTTACTATTCTGAGGTTTTCTACTATAGGAAAAGGAGGATGAGGATTCACTGGAGTACTTTTCTGGATGTCTGTCTCTGTCCTTTGTTGGACTGGTGTTGTACCTGTACCAGGCAGGAAGTCTAATATTTCCAGTCACTGGGAACGGATGGTTGCTACAGCAGAAGGAGAGCTAATAAATCTCACCTCGATGAGCTCTAGCCACAATGTCCTCCTGCTCTGCCTTGATAAAATCCAACTGGCCCAGCAGTTAAGGTGCCTGACCTGGGCTGTGCTGGGGATTTCTGCTTTTAGAGCAGCAGCTGGAGTCACAGAGAAATGTGCAGTCCCTTGTGCAGGGAAGAAGGGCCTGGGGCTTGGTCAGTCTTTTACCTGCAGAAAGAATGTACATTTGTGTCATCACAGGTTTGGGTATGTAGGTGCTCTATTTTTTTTTTTTAATAATTCTTCAGTATGCTTTGGTGGTAAAAAATGAATTACTTCTGGCTAGAAGGCCCTGTGTGAGCCTTAGCTGAGATGCCAGCCTTTTTTTCTTTCTAATTTGAGAACTTGGCAGGAGGTAACTGGTCTGTTTTTGCCATATTGGAAAGTAGATTTCATCCTCTAATGTATGCTTGTTGCAAGTGCACGGGAATCCCATCTGTAGATGTTACCCTGCTCTTCCAGAACAAATGAAGCAGCCCCGTGAAGGGTCTGAGAGCTAAGCAGCACTAAAACAGGCTGGGGGATTTTTACTTTCCTTTCAGCTGGAGTAACTGCATTGACCCTGTTCCTAGCTCTCTATTTGCAGAAGAAAGTTGACACCCCCTTGCCTTCCTCGCCTGATATTCCTGGATTTGGCATCATTTTCCAGTTGCTCATGGGAAGGAAAAAGACAGAGCAATGACCTTGTCATTTTGGCTTGCTTTTACTGTGTTACTCGTGTTTGGTCAATGGGTACAGTCCCCACACTCTAGCTTTTTCCTGTGTTTCCTGGAGCAAGCAGTTAGTTGGAGACAAGACTTTGCTCTGTATGGGCTGTGTGTGCTCCCTGAGGACATGTGAAGGACAGGATCCTGGTGACTGTCTGTCTTGATGCTGGTTGCACTGGCTAAATTCATGCAACAAGTGTAGGAATGAAGGTGCCACTCGAGGGGCTGAAAAAGGCTCAGCCAAAATTAGCACTGGCATTTTCCTAGGGGCATTGGCCAGCACATCAAACAAGCTGTAAATAGTAGTGACTTAATGAAGTCTTTAGTGTGAGGCCCTCACAGCCCAGTTTCTTCCCCTCATCCTACAAGGGCTGACTCACATGGGAGCCTTTTACCAATATATCTCCAAATTAAGTAATTACCAGGCACCAGAAATAAGACACTACAAAGCTGTTTCATGGCCTTTAGAAAATAAGCCTAAACTTCTTTTTCATTGGGAGAAATGGTCTTTTTAAATCCCTAGAAGGAAAAGCTTACCCTTGTCTTGGTAGGCCAGCTGACAGCCAGTAGTCCCAGTATTCCCAGTGTAGTCTGGGCATTTGAGAAGTCTTGTCAGTCTAGGTGTAGATCGCTCTGTCCCCCATCTTATCCAAAGTGCTTTCAGCTCTGGGGAAGGCCCCCGAGCCCCCCCGAGCCCCCCCCCCCGTCCCAGCATCAGAGGACGTTTTCTGTCATTTCCTGCTGTTTCCTGGTTGCTCCCATTTAGATCAGGACTTCCTTACCTTCACCCTCCAACCAGTACTATTTTGAATCTCTAGCACAACCTTGTAAATTTTGCAGAATCTGTCACACAACCCACTGTATTGAAATGATTTCTGGGAACCTTCGAGGAAGGACACTGTAGGCATTTCCAGTCAGACTGAAGAGCTGCGAGGGTTGGCGTACATGTTCTTTAGTCTCCCGTCTTCTCTTTTTCCTTTTCATTTCCCTCTTTTTCCCTTGGTGTGTGTGCCCCTGGTTGAGAGCTGCTGGCAGAGAACGTCATTTGGTTTGTTGCATCATGTCGGTGTGCTGCTGGCATCAGTGTCATCCGAAGTGTCCGACCTGCATGTGGACCTGAGAACAAGTGCTTTGTGGGGAAATGTGCGTGTGGGATGTGGATATGGGGAGAAAGTGGGGGGAATGGGTGAGGGCGAAGTGAATGGGGAGCTTGAAAGCTGGAATGCTGACCAGGGTGAGATGCTTGCTTGGAAGGGGAGGTTTGTTGAAATGCCTTGCTATCCCTTCTTCCTTTTGCTATCCCCCACTTGTAAACAAATGTTTAGGAATGAGGCCATCATGCATGTTAGCCAATGACCACCATAACTTAGGTGTCCCAAGTGTGAGTGGATGCACATGTCTGAAGCTCTGGGCCCTCTTGGGACAGAGCAAAGAAATAAATGACTTGATGTCCCTTCAGAATCCAGTCTGCATTGCTCTAGTTCTGGCCCTATGCCAGGATTTATTGTATCAAGTTGTAGGAAAGGATCTGTTTTTTTCAGCCTCTCCCAAGGCCTTCAACTTCACTGAAGTATGACTTTATAAGTGGAGGCAAATATATCCTGCAGATGAGGTCGCACACCCTTTTTGCAATACACTGTGATATTCTGTTTTCAGCTGTGTATAGTTTGGCCAAACTGTAACCACTTCTGCTGAAATATCCCACACCAGTGTGTGTACTTCTGTATGACTTGAGATATATTGATTAGTTGATTTTGTGGGAGCTGACTTTCAACCAAGATGATTCAGCTGTTCCTGAGAATTTGATTGTTACCTTCATCCCTGTTGAAATTCTCTGGTAACAATATTTTACCAAATTTTCATAATTCTGTACTTTAAAGCACTGACTTGACACTCAGCCAAGGCACCCCTCTAGGGAAAGGCGTGTGCCTCTTGTCATTCCTTTGAAAAATCTGCCCAAATCTGTCCAAGCTATGAACCAACAAATGCCATTGGTGTAGCTTCTTGCAACTTAATTCCCTGAAGAATCCCTCTGTGTGTCAGAAGCAGTCTTGGAATAAAGACCAACTGGTGAGACTTTTCATAATAGTGAAATATCTATTACCAGCTGGAACCTCACTGTTTCTTTGCTGTCTAGAATGATCTGTGAAACCTCTGTCTAGTTTGCCTCTCTTCTGGCTTAGCCAGTTTGTACCGCATAGAAGTAAATGTTACTATGGTTACAGCCTTATTCAGGTATTACGTATCTATTAGTCATAACCCATGCAAGTGTCAGTAGACCACCACACAGAAAAATTCTAATCTGTAGAACTTAAATGAAAAGCAAAGAACTCCTTTCCCCATCTGCTTCCCCAGTGTTAAAGACTGTGACTTAATATCAGGCACGTAGGTTAGAATCTAGCAAAATCAGTATGCCTGGTTGTTTTGTTTTTAGTTTTCTTGTGTGTGAGGCAAGTGTATCTATTCTATAGGAATTTAGTGAGTAGCTAAAGTGAGTGCTGCAAAGTAATGTTGCTGCAGTGTGTTGGAGTGCAAGTGACTCAGCAAAGATGCTTCTCAGAAGCTTGTTGAGGCTTCAGATATCTTCATCATGTATCTGGACAGTGAAGCAAAGAGATAATGGAGGCCACTGGTCTGGTCTGGTTAGCAAAACTCCTCCTAGGCCTGGTTCAGACTTCTCTCTCTTTCTCTCTCCCTATCTCTCCCTTTCTCTCTCCACTTCCTTCAGTGACAGCACCCCAGCGAAAGCAAATAAAAGCCCCTCGCCTCCACCAGATGGATCTCCCATCACCAGCCCTGAGACCAAGACTGTCAACCATGAGCTGGAACCATCCACTTTGGAAGCGCCTGGGGCAAGCATCCCAAAGTCACCATCTCAGGTAGTGTCCCCATGACATTGACCATGTCTCCACAGTATGACCACTGATGGCACAAGCTCTGTGAGTCAAAGACATCCAGCAGTTGCTTTTTTGGACCTCATCCTGCTACTGAGAACACAGAATGTGACATGGTGGTTGTTCTCTTTCACTGGTTCCTGAGAAAGTTCCTGAGAATTCGAGTTGCTTCTGGGTCATCTCTGTATCATATAGGGAAGAACTGAGTATCTCTGAATGGCTTTACAGGGTGAAGGCCAGTAATATGTTTTGCTGTCTGATATGATGGCCAAGAAGATCCAGGGAGGATGGAGTTGTAGCTAGGCGAGGAAGTTTGTTCTTTACATTTGAATTAACCTGTGGAATTCAATGGTCCAATTTCTTCTCAAGAACTTCTGTAGATGAAGAAGGTTAAAATAAAAAAAATTATTATTAATAAGGAGAACATCTGTACTTTGGATGTTTTACTTTACTACCAAGATAACATATTATGCTAAAAATAAAGGGGTTATATTCTTATGCTATGAAGAAATTACATGAGTTCCAGGAAGACTGTCCATTATATGGAGTCTGATGCCTTCTATATGCCCTTTGTTAGGTCTTTCCATACACAGGAGATAGCCAGCAGCATGTTCAAAATAGTAGATGTAGCTACTCAGCATATCATATGATATGTTTGACTTTGGGATTTAAGGAAAATAAAACATTTACTTCCTCTTTCTGTCCCTCTGTTGCTGAGTGGGAGAAAAGCTTAGTAGGGAAAAGTAGTAACTAGAACAAATTTATGTCTGGTCCCAATCTTTGTATCTCAGTAAGTGGGACACTAGGATGTAGTCTTCCAGGAAGAACTAAAGCTGAGAGAGGTTCTGGCCAAACTGGTATGGGAAAACCTATTGCCTCTGAAAGGAGATGGGTGCAACCCATAACTTCTTTGTCGTTGCCATATGTAGCAGCATTATTCCAAATCCAGGCCTGTGGGGTAGGCTGTCTCCTGTTTCTGGAGAGCCTCTCAGAATATTTTTCTCTCTACTGCATTTTTGACTTTTATGATTATGCAGGGACAGGAAGGGGATGTTTTTGCATAGGCAAAAAGTTCCAGTCCTGTGAGATGTGTGGATGACTGGCAGTGTCTTTTCAGGACTTCTCCAGTGTCTCTGCACAGCCTAGAGTGGCTTGACCATGACCAAGGCTAGGACCTTGGAGTAGACTGTGTGTATGGGGGAGAGAAGATAGTATATCCACAATTGCCTTTCTGTTGTGGGTTTGGTTTTGATTTTTTTTCCCCAGAGATTTACAGAACTTGGCTAAAATTTTAAACAAGAAATTGTACAGATTTATTAAGCTGTTCACAGCAGACTTCACTCACCCTGTCTGTGGACTTGTCTTAATGAATTTGGCTTCTTCCCTTTCCTTTAAATAGCACAGATAACCTTTGTTTTTGCCAGCCCGCAAGTGCTTTCTTATTCACTTGCTGCCTGCCTGCCTGCCCACAGGAATGGGGCTAGAAGCACCCCTTGCCAAGCAAGCAGAATATTCCAGTGCAGCCCTGCAACCTTGGATGGGCCTCAGGATGAGACTGAAATGGTATTTGCAGCTAATGCTGCCACCACCTGGCAGCTCGTTCCCAGTCTATATTTAATTCATCCCCCCAGGCATCACTACAGTGAAAAGCAAGAGCTCCACTCCATAATCACACTACCTGGTAAGAGATGGAGCTGGCTCCAGAGGGAGGGAAGACAAGGGCAGGAGTTTCATACTCAGAGCCAAGCCTAGTGTCTGTATGGATAAAGTCTAGAAAGTGCGTGTCAGCTTGCCAGCCAGCTGGGAAACACAAGCGTCTGCTCAACTTTAATACTGACGTCTTCACAGGTCTTATTACTTTTGACCTCTGGGTAAGTGCTTTGTTCAACAGTCCTCCAAGGGAGGCTGGAGGGCCTCACCCTCTGTGGGAGGATGGACCAAAACGCAAAAAGCAAGAACAGTTCTCTGGCCTCTTCATGTCTGAAATACTAAAGCAAACCATAAGCAAAGGCTGTGGAAAGAAAGACGACAAAACAGGAGGGACCAAATAAATGCTATCTAAATTTTGAACTGTTCCCTATACCAGAAAAAAACACCAAACCTCTTTTACTGTCCTTTAATTCTTGAGAACAGTTTATTTCTGTCTTTTGGAAGAAATGAATGCTGTCAGCTCTCTGTGTAGTGATTTGATGATGACACAGGACTTCAGGGAGCCCGTGAAACTTCAAAGGTCAGACTTCTGCTCTCAGTTACACCACTGAAATGCTGTAATGAGACTTTTGAAATCAGTGCAACTATGTTGAATTTCAACATAGGGGGATCCAAATCAGCAGAAAAAATTTAGAGGATTTGCTTTATTCTAGACAACAAAGTTTTTAGTGAGTGAATTATTTGTAGGTATAACCCAACATCAGTCATCTTGTCTTTGAAATGTGATTTTAGACTGCTGTTGGAGGTAATGCTGGACAGTGTGGAAGTGGTCATCTCCAAAACACTAATGCATCGGAAGGAAGGAGACTAACTGTATTAGAGAAATAAATAGCAGAAAAGTTTTGATATTTTTTACTTTAGAGTTAGTAATTGGAGCCTTTCATTTCTGCAGAGGGTGTCTAGGTTCTGAGAATAGCTTTTCTCTGAAATTTCTGATCTCATCTTGCAAGCAGGGGATTTTCAGGAAGGGATTGTTCTCAGGGAGTATGGACACACCACCTTCTGCAAACAGTGAAAAGTTGAAAGAACACATTATTTTCATTATTTCCCCTAGTTAGCTATACAGGGGAAAATTGTGTGTTTTCATACACACTCACTCTCAATTAAGTAGGTTAACCCTGTAGAAGACCAGGCACATCTTTAGGAATCTAAATAAATCCTTGTAGAGCTCAGTTATAAGTTGGAAGAATGTGAACACAGGACTAGGAACCAAGGATTTCTGTGTTTCAGATCTGGGCTTGACACTGATAGACTGGGTACACATTGTCAGGTCTCTCAGTCTTGCTGCCTTGGGATCCTAGGTATGATGAGAAGATCAAGTAGCTGTAAAACTGTATTGTAAATGGAAAGCATTGTCAGTGCTAAGCATTGCTTTGGTGCTGGGAACTTGTATGGCTGCTTTATTTCAACACAGTAGAAGCTCCTCAAAGTCTGATTTGACCTGGAAATGATCATTAAGCTTTGAGCACAGGAGAAGGTGAAAAGGATGTGGATGGGTTGATCTAGGGAGGGTCTACCACAACTTCCACAGGGTTGTGAATGCAGTGTCAGGCTGAGTCTTTAGCATGATGGTGGCTATTGGGTATTAGAGTTACCGGGTCAGATGGTTTTATGCATTCCCTGGGATCTCCATTTGGAAAACATGACTTCATTAGTGTCAGTGCTCACTGGTGAAACTGAGAGCAGAGTTGGGTTCACAGCAGTTGTGGCTTCATGAAAGTTTGAGTTGTTCTTGTCTAAAGCTAAGATACCATCAAGAGCTCCTTCAGACCTTTCTTACAGCACACTGATAACCAGTGCACCAGAGAGCCAGTACTGGGCAGATCAGTCTGTCCTCATGGTCACCTGTCCATAGTAGGGCAAATTGAGCCTGTTCTCTCATTCCCTTAGGTATGGTAAGTACAGAAAAGGGAGGCAGCGCTGGTCTGTTCTGTTGGATCATGTTCTCAGTAATTGATCTGTTCCCTTCCCAGTGGTTCTTTTGAAGGTTGCACATGCTTTAATTATGTATGCATGTCCTGTCAATGCATATTAATTGTGTTACGCTTCTCCTCTGCAGAGGGAAACTTGCCCACGGCTGAAGTGTAACTAATGATGCCAAACCTTCTCTGGAGGCGTGTGGTTGTTTATTTTGTTTTGTTTCAATACAGCCCTTCACCCCCTACTCCCTCCCTCTTCAGATGGAGTTGACTGGACCCTGCTCTAAGCCAGTGATTGTGGTTTCCCCTCACCTTCAGTTTTTGTGACTAACCTGGTTCCTGTCTTTGGTTTTTTTGGGTGTCGCCGTCTGTGCTGTGGCCGTGTGCTCACTTGCATGCAGTTGAGGAAAGGGCCTCCGGTACCTCCGCCTCCAAAAGTCACCCCCTCCAAGGAGATCAAGCAGGAGAACATCATCAGTCTGTTTGATGACAATTTTGTCCCTGAGATAAGTGTGACAACCCCTTCGCAGGTTAGCTGCTATGCCCTGCCTAATTTTTGTCTGCCTCTGAACTTTTCCTTTCAACCTTTCTTCTCTTTGGAGGTGTTAAGTCATGAAACCTGGTCAGGTAAAGGAGGAAAGGAAGCTCAGCTTTGGACCTTGGAAGGCAGTAGGTTAGATAGGAGGCTACCTTAAAGGGGAGGGTGGCTAGAAGGAAGCCTTGAGTAACACACTGTCCTTTGAGAGCTTTCATTCATAGAAGAAATAGGAGAAATGCAGCTGGTCAAGATGCCAGAAAGTAATCACTGCATTTGTTCAGCAGCAATGCACATGGATTACAGCTGTCTTCATATCCAATGATATGCTCTCTCCAGACTCACTGATCCTGAGTATGGATGAAGCATGTTTTTTCTGCTCATGTATGGCCCTAACTGGTGACCCAGGTATCTCTACCAGTTTTGGGAGAAGGCAGTTTTGTGTTGTCTATGCCTTTACACATGGGTTTTGTGGCTTAAAGCCCACTCCTGCCTAGGAAAGACCAACAGGAATTGCATGAAGTTCCCTTTGCAAAGAATGGAGGCCTGCAATTAGATGGGCCTGCTGTTAAGTTAGGACTGCTTACACAGTCTGTCAGTATTTCTTGTCAGGTGGCACCTGAAAAGAAGCCCTGAAAAAGGAAAAACATTTTCAAATTATATATTTTCCTCTTCATTTTCACTTTTATTTACATCACTGCCAGAGAGGATGCCCAGGTAGGGAGTTCTGTGTTGGATCTAGGTGAATGGCAGTCCTTATGTATATAAGAGCCTGACCAGATTTCTGGCTGTATCATGAAATACCTGCATATACTTTATATATTTATATATATGTATACATGTGTATATATTTTTCTCCCTAAATACTTGTTAAAGCACAAATAATGTCTCTATTAGTGCTCATCTGTGACTCAGCCCTTAACTTCTCTTTACATCATGCTGCTCCATTGCCTCTGGTTTGCCACCTTCCACCCATCTGCTGAGGAGCAGAGATGAAGTGGGGAGGGAATGAAGTCCATGTCAGATTTTGCATTGCAGAGCAGAGAGATGATTTGACATCAGTGTTGGAAGGCGGGGACCACAGGCAGCTGAGCAACACTCTATCATTTTCTGTGCTTCCTTCTCCTGTATTGTAGTGGACAGCTCTGTCTGCTCCATGGTTTGTATCATGTATTTCCACGTGAATGCCAGCCCCTTAGTCAGACTGGCTCTTCTGCACCTGATCAGTGCTCTGACCCAGGGTGGCATTTGCTGTGACTTTCAATTAGATGGTAGTTCCAAGGGAGGACTCTGATTGCCAAAACAATCTTCACTGAAGTACCCAACAGCTCCTACCACTCAGTGTGTTGCCCAGGGCTGTTCCTGTCAGATGTCTTAGTTCCAATGAGAGATGTCTTAGTTTCAATGAGCTGTCTTGTGGAAGATCTGGATAAAGGCAAAGGGTGCTAGCCCTTGCATTTAAATCTTGAATGGCAGGTAAGGCTATTCCATGACTGCAGCCTTTGATGTATCACTACCAAATGAAACTCAAGATTGGGTTTGGAACTGCTCTGATGGGTAGCTTGGATGTGCTGGAAGAGCATAGTAGATTGCCAGTTGGTTTTTGCATACTGGTCAGGGTTTATTATTGGGAGATGAGAGAGCTTGATTCCTTGTCCTCATCCTTGTGGATGCCAAAAAGACACATTCATAAGGGAGAGAAACATCTCCAAGAGAATTGGAGTAAGAGAAACTAGAGGACGTGAAAATTATGGTGGTGTTGGTAGTATTCAGGGAACTTCTCTTAAATAGTGTGTCTTGCTACTTTCCAGAAGTTTTTCTGTTGTGGGGCTATGATATAACTGTGGAGACCAACCTGCCACATTTGTTGAAAAGGTCACTGAAACAGTAAGGCCAGTCTCCTGGGAGATCAGAGGAAACAGGGGCAAATCTTCCTGACTTCCTGGAGAGAGCAGCTTCCTCTGAAGCAGAGTAGAAAGGAGTGTCTTGTAGTGGTTAGATTAAATCTAAAACACAAAAGTGATAGTCAGGTTTTGAATACTAATGACTCGTGTCCTCTGTAGTGACTGTTTTATTAATGGCAATGAGCAAATGTGCCATCGCTGTCCTTAGGTAGAGCATTAATCACTCAAAGGGAGTTATGCTGCTGAAATTGTAGAGAGTAGCAAAGCTTCTCAAATTTATGGTTTTTCAGAAGACTTGTGTGTGTATATTTCTGGGTTGCCCAGAAATGGAAACCATTGAAAATGGCATTTTTGAACTTGGAAGGGATTCAAATTTCTTACTAGAGTGAGCTGCCGTATTTTGTGTTTCTGTCTCAGAAGGCAGGAGGAAATTAGGAGCTTTGGTAGTTAGCTCTGAGTTTTCCCAGACTTGCCTTCCAGCAGTCTGAGTGGTTTTGTCCCTGGATTTTTGTTCCTGAGATAGATTGTATAGATGGCAGCTCTTTTGTATGTGTTTGAGGGAGTCAGTCTTGGTCTGTCAGTACAAAGGCAGTTGGATGAGCTGTGAGGAATAGATATAAATAGAAGAACAGCCTTTCTGATTTGGCAGTGGCAGTGATCCTTTTGACTACAGCAGGTTAGGTGCTTACACCACGTCAGTTCATTTGGCCAGGTGAGATGATGAATGAGTCCTGTGGAAAAGGCTCAGATTTGGTTTACAGTGGCACCCTGTGCTACCTGCTTGTGTTTGCAGGATGCAGACAGTCAGGAGTCACATCAGGTGTTTGCACTGCCACCATGTCTTCTGCGCTTGCAGCTTTAGCTCTGGGATATCACATGCCCTCCCTGTACTGTGCACGCGCGTGTGTGTCTAATGCTCGTACTGCTTTTCTTCCTCACTGCTGCCAAGTTTGATGCCCCTGGGCCCTTCCAGGAGGGAGCCAGCCTGTTGGATCTGGATTTTGATCCCATTAAACCAGATGCCACTGTGGGGAAGACCCCCACACCCGCCTCCCAGGTTGGTTCATATCACCGTTCCTTCTCCCTTTGTAACTGACTTGTTGCCATGTGTGTTGTGACTTGCAGTCACCTGAATGATAATGTGGACCCGAGCTGTGGGTGGCTGGGCATTACGTGTGGGAGCCCAGGCCTGGGCACTAGAGGTGGGCACCTTGGTCTTCTCTGCTGGATGTGCAAGTCCAGTGAGAATCAGATGGCTACTAGCCTGGCCACAGTCTGGCACTAGGTGTTTGTGGGATGCTTGTGATTTGCTCTTATGATCTACTTATTGGCACCTCATTCAACTTAATGTATGTCCCTCCTTAGTTTAGCATCCTCTGTCTGCTATATGGATTTAAACTGTAACTCCATGGGTAAGAATTCAGCCTGAGTTCTGTGTTCCTGTTATAAATTGCTCTCTAAGGGATTTTTAATAGACACTTTGATAATCTGCAGTGACTTAAGGTGAATAAAGCTGTAGATGGGATATTCAAGTGATGTGAAACCCTTCTTTTTCTGTGTGTAACATAGCCTGTGTTCTTAGTTAAGAAGTAGCTTCCTCCTTGGCCACAGGGCTGCACACAGCGTGGTATCAAAAAGCCCTAATTCTGGTCTGATCTGTAACTGGTCCTGTTCACCATCCTGTCCACCACCACTGCACTTCATTTTATGTCTAAATGGCTGGAGGCTTTGAAATGCATCCTGAATTTGGTTGTTGTCCTCACTGAGACTTTACATTTAATATGTATGGACTGCTTATTTTTTGTGGATGCCATTAAAATTTGTAATAAACATAATTGGAATGTTTACCGTATTTCTCATGTCAAGTAGGTCTGTATGGCACAGACTTTTGTAGGAATAAGACCTCTCTTATTAAAGAGATCAAACATTAGGCATTTGATTCTCCTGAATTAAAATACTGTATCTGCAAGGTAGCAGTTATCATCATAACTTGATATACGCCAATATGGCAAGCTACCCCTTTTTGGAACTTTAAGTGGGCAGATAGGCATTTTGTGTCTACTTGCCTTACAGAACTTGCTTTACAGAACAAGCTGCAAGATAAATTACCAGGATAAGCTTTTTTTTAGATTTATTTACTAGAATTTTTTTTCTGAATCACCAGTTATAGCTTAGATAATTGGTTATACTGACATAGGATATGAGTATAAATTCAACTTAAAATGGAATTATTTGTTACCCTTTCAGCAAGCAACAAATATTACACTAAATTGGTTTTCCAAAACTGCTCAGCAATGGAATATTTGGTGTTCTAATGTAGTTATTATTAGCTTCAGAAGTCAGTAAAAGAAAGAGTCTGAAATTGATAATTTCTAATGGTAACCAAAGTATAAAACCGAGTGAAAACCACCTAGTTATCAAAGCAGTCAGATTTATTTCCCATAGGGTGAGCAGTATGTCAAAGAGGTTAAGATATTTCACTACTGATCCAAAGACACCATAGAATGTTAAGGGATTGGAAGGGACCTTAAAGGTCATCTAGTGCCAATGTCATGTGCCATGGGCAGAGACACTTTGCACCTGACACTGACACTTTACACCTGCTCAAGGCCTTATCCAGCCTGGCCTTGAAAGCTGCCAGGGTCGGGGCACCAGTTGATGTCTTGTTCTGAAATCATGCTAACTCTGTTGGGCGTAGATATATGGGGAAACATTTAACCCTAATGGACCACAAACTCATGAGTTTGGTTTGGTTTTCTTTGTTTATTTGGTTGGTTTTTTTTTCTGACTATGTGGTCTGCCACTGATAACTGAATGTGGCTTGACTGTCTCCCTTCATACCAGAGGTAGAAAAAACCCTTACTCAAGTGCCTTGGTGCTTAGATTTGAATATGCAGTGGGGAGGGGTGTATAAATTCAAGTAGTAACAAATATTTCAAAAAATTGCAGAGATAAGTGCTGTTGAATGTGTATGTCTGCTTCAGTCTGATCAGCGTCTGTAATGTTTGTACTCACTGAAATAATCACGTATAAACATGTTTTATTTTTGTTGCTCTTTGACATGCTTAGTCTTTACCTTGGGATTTATGGGAGGTAAGAAATTCATATGGCTTTCATCTCTCATCATGTACTGTTCACATGCCAATGCCATCTCTGCATACCTGTCTCCTTTCCCTCACCACTCTTCCTTTCTGCACACCCCGAATCAAAGTTGCTATATGTACTGCTGAATGCACTTATGCACCATCTGTGAAGCCCCAGGGGCAACCATGGGACATGTTTGAAAGTCAAGTCTGGCACTCTAAAACTTATGACTCTACCCGTGCACAAACCCATCCTTTTTCTTGCTAACTCACTCATCTTTCTCTTGGCATAATGCTGTGACTTTCACCTCATACTTAACACCACTGCAGCATCATGCTCACTCTCTACAACGCAGTATTTCCTAAATTCTGTACATCCTGTTGGTCTTGTGTGCAATGCATAAATATCTCAGCTGCCCTTCATCATTACTGCCTGTACCACTGGGTATGTACACATCTGGAATTATCTGTGGTGTTTCCTGTTCATCGACCGTCATTGTCAGAAAGGCTGATGTGAATTAGCTCCCCCTGTGTCTACACCGAAAGTTAGGTGCAGGCCCAAGACTCACCTGGCATCTGCCTCAACCTCAATTTGAAGCTTACTGACAAGGGAGACCCTATACATGCTCCGCATCTGAACCAAAACCAGACCGTCATTTATGCCCTCTATATCCATCTGGCCTGGGAAGGTCTCAGGTTGCTGCACATTAGCTCTTTGTGAGATATTTCAAGCATAACTACTTTTTAGTCTCTCTGGACCAACAGCCAGCAGTGGGGACAGAAAACACTCGATCTGGGCGCTCAAGCCTGCTGCTTGAGCTGGCTGTATCCAGTGTGTGAGCTCACAGCCTTGGCTTATGCTGGGGAATTGAGTCCTACCAACCTTTCCATTCCCCAGGGCCAGATCACTACCTAGAGTGAGTACTTGGGAGGACATGACTTAGCCGTGGCTGAGAACCTGGCCTAAGGACTCCCTGTAGCTGGTACTCTCCTTCCCATGAGCTTGGGTGATGTTGAAGAAGAGGTTTCCCTTGTGTGTTTTATCAGCCATCAGTGTTTAACACCTGTCATTCTCCTGTATGTGCATTGTCAGTCTGTCTTTGTAAGAGAGGAAAGGCTGGTTTAGCAAGGAAAAATCTTATTCCTTTGAAGTGGATGGGCAGGGGTGAGGTATGACTGTTTCTGATTGAGCTGTACATACAGTCTTGGGTGTAAAAAGTGTTTTGGGCCATTACTCCCTTCCTGGAAACTGATTTCACCCAAAGGACAGTTTACTCAACCAGGGAATGCTACTAGTCAAGATGTTCTCACCATACCAGTTCTCACCTTGGCATACCATACATGGTCAAAAAAGAGCTCCTATAGCTGGGGAATCCTCCTCTTCAAGCTTTCTGAAGTGTTTTTGCTGTTGATGAATCGTAGAATCATAGAATGAGCTCAGTTGGAAGGGACCTCTGAGATCATCCAACCCTTGATCCACTACCACCGTGGTTACTAGACCATGGCACTAAGTGCCACATCCAGTCTCATCTTAAAAACCTTCAGGGATGAAGAATTCACCACTTCCCTGGGCAGCCCATTCCAATGCCTGATTACCCTCTCTATAAAGAATTTCTTTCTAATATCCAACCTAAACCTCCCCTGGCAGAGCTTAAGACCATACCCTTCTGTCTTACTGATAGTTGCCTGGGAGAAGAGACCAACCCCCACCTGGCTACAACCTCCTTTCAGGGAGTTGTAGAGAGTGATGAGGTCTTTCCTGAGCCTCCTCTTCTCCAGGCTGAACAATCCCAGCTCCCTCAGCCTCTCCTCATAGGACTTGTACTCCAGTCCCTTCACCAGCCTAGTTGCCCTCCTCTGGACCTGCTCCAG